>NC_138307.1:24442500-24760000 GCF_965601325.2 Salmo salar
GTGAATATAGTTTAGACTAATGTTTTAAGCCAATAAAATAATTTACATTTGGTTATTAGATTACTTTAGACTATTTGTCTAATAAATTACACCATTCCCTTATTGGCAATTGTGTGAAAATGTATATTTGTCCTATTGAGACATTCTGGAATCGAAAAAGTATCAGTAACAACGCTACAATTAACGAAATGTAAGCTACACATTAGTTATAGGCTACGTAATGTCCTTCAATGTGGTACCTATAGAAATCAAGATACCGGTTAGTTTAAACTACACAGAAATCAAACGAGGCGAAATTATGTAAATTAATTACTTTATAGTTGATTGTTGAAGGTAAGAGAATAGTTCTGAATAATGATGGTTTGTGAAGACCTGTAAATAGCAAAGTTGAGGCTTTTTGTTGGCTGTATAAAATGTCCGTAGGGTTGCGCTGTTTTCACGTCAAATGCTACCACTATTTCGGGGCCCACTGTCTCTCTTGAATATTCATTCTACTAATGTCAACATAGCCAATAAAAAGTCTCGTCAACTAGGTTGGTTGGTGGCCGACTTACTTGTGGCGATGGACTGTCAAATTTCAGTCTGCAAGTTGTAATTATCTAACTCAGGTGAGAAACAAAGCTCCATTTTGTAATTATTTAAACATTGTATTTCATACAATTTCGACGACCTGGTGCAGCTTGTCTAAAAACCTGTTGCACGTACTGTAGACCTATAACTACTCAACGGCTAGACTGTAACTTATTGCTGCATGTTTGGTATTTTGACTGATATGTTAACTTGGGTGTTTTATTGATATGCAATTTTGTTGACTACAAAACGTGTTATGCCCCTGACAAAAAGTGGAATATTTCATAACAACGTGAACAACATTATAATGAAATATTATTTAAACGTATAAATCAAATGAAAATAATGTATATCATGCACTCACAGGAAATATAGTCCAGTAGGCCTAGTTACAGAAAGCCTGTGGCCACGACCAATTTACTACAGTCATTTAACATGCCGCCAACACAGTGTGAATGTTCGTTTGTACAGACGTTATGTACGCCGACGCCTAACACCTTATATATAGACTATCTAGGTATTAGTTGTAAGCCTATAAACGTGTTGGCAATCAGAACGCTGTTTTTATAGTCGAGAAACAAAATATTTTTAACACATGGCGTTTATGTAGGCCCTGGGTCTGTCTTGTGAAAATGTTATACTATTTTATCAGGCTATACCCTGTACATGTGAATTAAGTATATCATAATGTGTGTGTGTGTGTGTGTGTGTGTGTGTGTGTGTGTGTGTGTGTGTGTGTGTGTGTGTGTGTGTGTGTGTGTGGTGAGAATCCATGAGAAACATTCTCTCGGTTACACTAATTTTCTAGTTGCTCGCGCATCTTTTTTCCTCAACAAGAGTAGAAAAACATTTCTTCTGACTCGGGTTAGTTAATAGGAAGTAAGTGAAACCAACCTTACATTTACGACACTCAACTGATTGCTATAGTCTTGATATAGGATTTGATTTGAATTATGTTAGTCATTTAATCATAAATATTGCATGAGTTTTAGGCATATGTATTGCACGTCGAGGAGGACATTATAACGCGGTTACGCACAAGGCAAACGCTATCGACCTTTGTTCTGTTTAAATACCAGGACATCCAGGTTAAGCGTTTGACTGTAGTCTACATGATGTGTGAGAATGATCTCTTGAAAGTTCACAATTGAGAGGAGACAGATTGCACCCCGATATTGTGATCGATAGGCCAATGTCAATTGTTGACGTTCCAGATATTTTTGGATCACCTGCTCAAAAGTGAGGAGCTCCATTTTGATTAGCATGAAAGCCGTCCATGTGCAATGTCACAAAGGCCAATGACTGATGTTGAATGGATATACAGTATAATAGCTTCTGATACCTCCTCCTTTATATCGTAATAGCATCTGATACCTCCTCTCTCGCTCCCTGTCAAACGAAGTCTCCGTTTACTCCCTCTCTCGTATCATCTATAGCATAACCAACGGTCCGATATTTGGTTACCTTGCTGCTTCCACTATTCGTTTAGCCCATCTATGGCTCCGGTAGTAAAGACAAAGTAACATTCTAACTTCATATCTTCAGGAAAGAAAGGAATAAATGAACAAACGTGGAATCATGAGTTGTGCTGCCTGTCGTCCATCCCCTCGAGCGCATTATAGGCGGTTCAATCTAGGAGCTCCGACAGTGAGGCTCTCTCTCTCTCTCTCCACCCCCTTCACACACAAACAAACACGCAAGCAAGCACACAGAGCGTATTTCCCCTATCTGCCTTATATATCGTCTTCTCGCTCGCGCTCTGTCAAGCTGCTTTGCTATCATACTCAAGTAGAGCGCGGAGAAGAACCATCGAGCTCCGAGTGACGGATATCCCACTTCTGCTCCCCGAAACATCCCCAAGTCCAGCCCTGGATTCAATACTTATCATCAATGGACAGAGCTTTCTACCCAACCAGGCGAGGTACAGACACCACGTAAACAGTGAGTAAAACTTGTTCACCTACTCTTTTTATTATGAGCTTTACCTTTTCAGTCAGCTTTAGCCTACTTTACCAACATTACAAATACAAATAAAAGTATTAGGTGTCCGTTTATAACAATGATAATGACAACAATGGTTCAAGGCGTAATTCTAATCGTAATAGTAATATTTTAAAGGATAAAAATGCTATTCATTAATGATCGTTAATATTAGGCCCAAGACAATATACATTTAATCAATGTATCAACAATGTTCTGGTCGTGCGTCTCGCCTGAATAATTGGCTATTAAAAAGAATAGCCTAAATGGGTGAAGAATACAAATTATAAGCAAGGCGTCAATGTTTTGGCGATAATTTAGGTAAATAATGCTCTATCATTAGGCTACCATATAATAATTATTATTAGCTATGATAATAATATTTGGTTTGGATTATATTATCTCATATTTAGATTTTTCATGTAGCCTAACACGTTTAGATTTCAGATAACAATAAATGTAGATTATACATTCCACATTAACAATAAAGTTTATCAACAGCTTTACTACTGACAATTATTATAATTATAATAATTATTATACTTTTATAATTCTACTTGAGGAGTGTGTACGTTGTGATTTAAATCATTACGCAAAACAAAGACGAACTCACTGTGTTGACTGCAAAATACATTTAGCACGGCTTAGTATCAGGTCGAGCCTATATCAATTTGCAATTTTCCATTCTAATTCATTTAGGACAATTTATCACATTGCGTACCTAACTATCCAACATGCATTATCTTAGTGAAATTAGTTTCGTTGTGGAGTTTGAAAATGGAGTGCTACTGACTTATTACTCTACCTTTAGAGTTTTATTTCAACTTTTAATTTATACAAGTAAAAGGCGTAGTGTCCCGAGTCAAACCATTGGCTATAGGTCGGCCTATAGAGCTACTTTTTGATTGAGACGTTGACGTATCAATACTTTTCCATGTGTATATTCTCAACTGCATTTAAATGTTTTATCGGAAACACGTCACGGGTCAAATTAAGGAATTTTAGCGCGTTTGAATGTTCATATGTTGAAGACAAACGAATGAGCAACCGGACTGAGCAAGCGGTCTTGCACCATAAGGTGAATACATAATCACCCTACCCTGCATAAATGTCTACAACCTTTCATTAAAAAAGTCATCTAAAATGTAACATTTATAAGCTGGCCACATTTTTTGCTCAAACGTTTTTACAGCGAGAGAAAGAGCAGCGTTGCTCTCAGCCAGACGAAGCCTATTGTCCCCAAAAACGTCAACAGCAGTAATTTAGTGGTTCCACTAAAATGCCGGTTTCATTTGGATAAACTTGGTTTCACTGCGGTATGCCAAGTGGAGAGAAAAAAGTTGTTCCTCCAGCTTTCTGTTCATTTCTCTCCCCCAAAATAAAAACTTCAGGGCTTGACTATTTAAAAAAAATTACTGAATGAAATGCCCCCTTACCATTTTGCTACTTTAACGTTATTTGATTATATGTAAAACAGTACATGCAAAAGCTAGGCCTCTTACCATGGGTGTGTCTCCCTCATTAAGCATACAGTTAAATGGTTAATTCAAATAAAATCCTATTTTTATTCATCACATGCTTCATAAACAATAGGTGTAGACTAGCAGTGAAATGTTTACTTAAGGCCCTTCCCAACAATGCAGAGAACAAGAAAATAGACAAATAATAGAAAAGTAAAAGATGTAATCAGACTGTAAGTAATAATACATTCACAATGAGTAATGATAACTTGGCTACAGTGCATTCGGAAAGTATTCAGACCCCTTGACTTTTTCCACATTTTGTTACTTTACAGCCTTATTCTAAAATTGATTAAATTGTTTTTCCCCTGATCAATCTACACACAATACCACATGATGACAAAACAAAAACAGGTTTTTGGACATTTTTGCAAATGTACAACAAAAAAAACCCGGAAATATGACATTTATATAAATATTCAGACCATTTACTCAGTACTTTGTTGAAGCACCTTTGGCAGCAATTACAGCCTTAAGTTGTCTTGGATATGATGCTACAAGCTTGGCACAGCTATTTTCAGGTATCTCCAGAGATGTTCGATCAGGTCCAAGTCCGGGCTCTGGATGGGCCACTCAAGAACATCAGGGACTCCTGCGTTGTCACTCCTGCCTTGTCTTGGCTGTGTGCTTAGAGTTTTTGTCCGGTTGGAAGGTGAACCTTCTACCCATTCTGAGGTCCTTAGCCCATTCTGAGGTCCTGAGGTTTTCATCAAAGATCTCTCTGTAGTTTGCTCCGTTCATCTTTGCCTCGATCCTGACAAGTCTCCCAGTCCCTGCCGCTGAAAGACATCCCCACAGCATGATGCTGCCACCACCATGCTTCTCAGTAGGGATGGTACCAGGTTTCCTCCAGAATTGACACTTGGTATTCAGGCCAAATAGTTTAATCTTGGTTTCATCAGTCCAGAGAATCTTGTTTCTCATGGTCTGAGAGTCCTTTAGGTGCCTTTTGGCAAACTCCAAGCAGGCTGTTATGTACCTTTTACTGAGGAGTGGCTTCCGTCTGGCCACTCTAACATAAAGGCCTGATTGATGGAGTGCTGCAGAGATGGTTGTCCTTCTGGAAGGTTCTCCCATCTCCACAGAGGAACTCTGGAGCTCTGTCACCTCCCTGACCAAGGACCTTCTCCCCCGATTTCTCAGTTTGGTGGGGCTGCCAGCTCTAGAAAGAGTCTTGGTGGTTCCAAACTTCTTCCATTTAAGAATAATGGAGGCCACGTGTTCTTGGGGATCTTCAATGCTGCAGACATTTTTTGGTACGCTTCCCCGCATATGAGCCTTGACACAATCCTGTCTCGGAGCTCAACGGCCAATTCCTTCCACCTCATGGCTTGGTTTTTGCTCTGACATGCACTGTCAACTCTGGGACCTTATATAGACAGGCCTTTCCAAATCATGTCCAATCAATTGAATTTACCACAGGTGGACTCCAATCAAGTTGTAGAAACATCTCAAGGATGATCAATGGAAACAGGATGCACCTGAGCTCAATTTCGAGTCTCATGGCAAAGGGTCTGAATACTTCTGTAAATAAGGTATTTCTGGCTTCAATAAATTAGCAAAAATGAGCAAAAACCTGTTTTTACTTTGTTATTATGGGGTATTGCGTGTAGACTGATGAGAAAAATGTTTTATTTAATCAATTTCAGAATAAGGCTGTTACGTAACAAAATGTGGAAAAAGGGAATGGGTCTGAATACTTTCTGAATGCACAGTATACACAAGGGGTATCAGTGCCAAGTCGATGTGCAGGGATACAAGGTCATTTAGTTAGATATGTACATATACCTAGGATTAAGTGACTGATAATTAACAGTAGCAGCAGCATACCGTATGTGATCAGACAAAAATGTTAGTGGAAAAAGCTTCAATGCAGATAGTCCAGGTTGCTATTTGGTTAACTATTTAACAAACTATATATTTAGCTGTCTTGTTTAGCAGTCTCATGGCTAGGGGGTAGAAGCTGTTCAGGGACCTGTTGGTAACAGACTTGGTGCATCGGTACCGCTTGCCATGCTGTAGCAGAGAGAACAGTCTATGACTTGCGTGGCAGGAGTCCTTGACAATTTTTAGGGCCTTCCTCTGACACCACCTGGTATAGAGGTCCTGGATAGCAGGGAGCTCGGTCACAGTAATGTACTGGGCCTGACGCACAATCCTCTGTAGCGCCTTGTGGTCGGATGCCAAGCAGTTACCATACCAAGCGGTGATGCAGCCAGTCAAGATACTCTCAATGGTGCTGCTGTATAACTGAGGATCTGAGGGCCCATGACAAATCTTTTCAGCCTCCTGAGGGGAAGAGGCATTGTTGTACCATCTTCACGCCTGTGTTGGGGTGTTTGGACCATTATAGATCCTTGGTGATGTGGACACCGAGGAACTTGAAGCTCTCGACCCGCTCCACTGTAGCCCTGTTGATGTGAATGGGGGCGTACTAGGCCCTCCGTTTCTGTAGTCCACGATCATCTCCTTTGTCTTGCTGATGTTGAGGGAGAGGTTGTTGTTCTGGCACCACACTGCCAGGTCTCTGTCCTCCCCCCTATAGGCTGTCTCATCGTCGTTGGTAATCAGGCCTACCACTGTCGTGTTGTCGGCAAACTTAATGATGGTGTTGGAGTCATGCGTGGCCAAGTAGTCATGGGTGAACAGAGTAAATGAGGAGACTAAGCACCCACCCCTGAGGGGCCCCTGTGTTGAGGGTCAGTGTGGCGGATGTGCTGTTGCCTACCCTCACCGCCTGTGGGCGGCTCGTCAGGAAGTCCAGTTTCAGAAGGAGGTGTTCTGTGCCAGGGTCCTTAGCTTTGTGATGAGCTTGGAGGGCACTATGGTGTTGAACGCTGAGCTGTAGTCAACAACAGCATTCTTACATGGGTGTTCCTCTTGTCCAGATGGGAAATGGTAGTGTAAGAGTGCAATAGAGACTGCATCATCTGGGGCCTCCCAAGTGGGGCTGAGGTCTAAGGCACTGCTAGAGGTGTCACTACAGACCTGGGTTCGATCCAAGGCCTTGATCGGGATTCCCATAGTGCGGTGCACAATTGGCCCAGCATCGTCTGGGTTTGGCCAGGGGGGCTTTACTTAACTCATTGCGCTCTAGTCATTTTTTGTGGCGGGCCGGGCGCCTGCAGGCTGACCTTGGTCGTCGGTTGAATGGTGTTTCCTCCGACACATTGGTGCGGCTGCTTTTAGGGTTAAGCGGGCGGGGGTTAAGAAGCGCGGTTTGGTGGGACATGTTTCGGAGGACACTCGACCTTCGCCTCCGAGCCTGTTGTGGAGTTGCAGAGATGAGACAAGATCAAAATTGGGGTGAAAAAAAGGCACAAAAAAATGACATTACGTCATCTGTGGATCTGTTGGGGGCAGTATGTGAATTGGAATGGGTCCCGGGTGAGTGGGATTAAGGTGTTGATGTGAGCCATGACCAACCTTTCAAAGCATTTCATGGATACAGATGTGAGTGCTTTGGGGCGATTGTCATTTAGACAGGTTACCTTGGCGTTCTTGGGCACAGGGACTATGGTGGGCTGCTTGAAACATGTAGGTATTACAGACAGTGAAGTCAGTGAAGACACTTGCCAGCTGGTCAGTGCACGCTCGGAGTACACGTCTTGGTAATCCGTCTGACCCTGCGGCCTTGTGAATGTTAACCTGTTTAAAGGTCTTGCTCACATCGGTTATGGAGAGCGTTATCACACAGTTGTCCTGAACAGCTGGTGCTCTAATGCATGGTTCAGTGTTGCTTGCCTCGAAGCGAACATAGAAGGCATATAGCTCGTCTGGTATGCTCGTGTCACTGGGCAGCTCACAGCTGGGTTTTCCTTTGTAATCTGGGATAGTTTGCTAGCCCTGCCACATCCAACGAGCGCCAGAGCTGGCGTAGTACTGTAGGATTCGATCTTAGTCCTGTATTGACACTTTGCCAGTGTGATGGTTCGTCGGAGGTCATTGCGGGATTTTGTATAAGCGTCCCGATTAGTGTCCCACTCCTTGAAAGCGGTGCTCTAGCCTTTAGCTCAGTGCGAATGTTGGCTGTAATCCATGTCTTCTGGTTGGGATAAACTTATTAATAAAGCCGAAGACTGGTGTGGTAAAATCCTGAATGTTATCGGATGAATCCCAGAACATATTCCAGTCTGTACAAGTGAAACAGTCCTGTAGCTTAGCATCCGCTTTATCGGACCACTTCGCACTGGTACTTCCTGTTTGAGTTTTTACTTGTAAGCATGAAACAGTTGGATAGAGTTATGGTCAGATTTGCCAAATGGAGAAAGAGGGAGAGCCTTGTATGCATTTCTGTGTTTTGAGTAAAGTTGATCTAGAATTTTGTCAACCCTTGTTGTACAGGTGACATGCTGGTAAATATGTGGTAAAATGGATTTCAGTTTCCCTGCATTAAAATGACTGGCCACTAGGAGCACAGCCTCTGAATTTGCATTTTCTTGTTTGCTTATGGCGCTATACAGCTCGTTGAGTGTGGTCTTAATGCCAGCATCGGTTTGTGGTGGTAAATAGACAGCTATGAAAAACATAGATGAAAACTCTCATGGGAAATAGTATGGTTTGCAGCTTATCCTGAGGTATTCTAACAGGTGAGAAAAAACTCAAGATTTCCTTAACATTAGAGATTGCGCACCATCTGTTGTTAACAAAGAGAAGCTTTCAGTTTTCAGAATGAATGGGCATGGGCGGGCACTAGGCCTAGTTAATAAAAACATGCTTTGGTGTGGTAGGTTTGATTAAATTCCATCAATTGGCTCCATGTTTGAATTAAAGTTTGAGTTGAAACAAGTTATCAAACTAGCATTGAAAGGTATTTTGAAGAGAAAATAATTGAATGGTACTTTAATAAAATATGGCTTATGCAGTGCTGGGTTTTCACAGTGAATGGTATGACTGTGTGTTACTATGTTGACCCTGTGTTGTCTAGTACATTTGGCATCCGGGGGACGTGTGAGTGTAGTATACTGTAGTGAGTGTAGTATACTGTAGTGAGTGTAGTATACTGTAGTGAGTGTAGTATGCTCTGGTGAGTGTAATATACTGTAGTGAGTGTAGTATACTCTAGTGAGTGTAGTATACTGTAGTGCGTGAAGTATACTGTAGTGAGTGTAGTATACTGTAGTGAGTGTAGTATGCTCTAGTGAGTGTAGTATACTGTAGTGAGTGTAGTATTCTCTAGTGAGTGTAGTATACTGTAGTGAGTGTAGTATACTGTAGTGAGTGTAGTATACTGTAGTGAGTGTGGTTGCTCCAGTGTGTGGTCTCTATGTGTCTGTACAGTCTCCCAGTGTTGTACACTTGAAGTGGTTTTTGTGTGTCTGTATGTGTATGTTTATATTGAGAATGCATGGCCTTCATGAGGACAGGGTCTGAGTAGAAGTCTGTGTAAAGGTTCAAACCGGAACCGTTTTGTGACGGGAGCAGTTCATTTTATTTTTTTTGTAATAAGATATTGTCGAGGTGGCATCAGATTAGAGGCATGGCTTATTTGAGGCGTAGCTTCCAGATTTTTTGGTCACTTGTTAGCATAAATGTCATTCCTGTTCATCATGTTAAGTTTGTACATAGTAAATTATAATGTTCCTTGAATATTTATGCATGTTACATATTGTAATATAGTAATAACATTAACATTGCTGATTACATACAGTAATAAAGTGGTAACTATTCCACCTTTTGGATTTGCATAGGCTCTTGAGAAAGTCATACACCTCGTTTAGCCTCATTGAAGCTACAAAACGGTCAGTGTTCAACCTTAACATGTAACGGCAAAACAACAGAACAGATGAACAACAATGACATTTACTCTGACGGGGACCATAAAAGATCTATCCTAAAGCCACGCCCCTACTAAGCCACACCTCCACTACAGGGTGTCATTAAAGGTTCCTCCAAGAACCCCTCAACTAACCGAAGGTGCAAATATGGAGCATTGACTAGAAATGTTTCCTTGAGGATCTCCAACGTTCCTCAAGTCACTAATTCTAAGAGCGTACAGCATAATATTTATTATTATTATTATTATTGTTATTATTATTATTAATATTGTTATTATTGTTATTATTATTGTTATTGTTATTCTTATTATTGTCATTATTATTGTTGTTATTATTATTAGTATTGTTATTAATATTAATATTATTATTGTTATTATTATTGTTATTATTATTATTGTTATGATTATTATTTTGATTATTATTGTTGTTATTATTATTGTTATTATTATTGTTATTATCATTATTGTTATTGTTATTATTATTATTGTTGTTGTTATTATCGTTGTTGTTATTATTATTGTTATTATTATTATTGTTATTATCATTATTGTTATTATTATTATTATTGTTATTATTATTATTGTTGTTGTTATTATCATTGTTGTTATTATTATTGTTATTATCATTATTATCTTTAATAACAACGAGAAGAGGAAGGAACAACACCTAATAGACACTTGAAAATAAGAAATAGAAACATATATCATGTTAAATCTGAGTCTTTTAAAACCCCTTTTCTATGTGGTCCTTTTCATCACCAGACCATAAACATCATGTAGTGATGCATTGTTCACTTCTTATCAGTTACATCAGTCATATACTTCAACAGTCTCAATGACCGAGTAGCTGTAAACAGTCCAAGAGAGCATGTTGACGGCGTTGATATAGGAAGAGATCGACTGTCCACTCCGTCAAGCCTAATGTGTAGTGAACGTTCCATCATCCTCCGAGCTCTTGGAATATTCATACATAATACTCTCAATGAGGGGTTTGTATACAGCAACTCTTTTGTACAGGACTTTTTTTGTTGGTTACTCAGCCCCTGGATGCATTCCAAATGACACCCTATACCCTATAGTGTACTAGGTTTGACCAGAGCCTATATAGGGAATAGAGTGCCATTTGTGACAGCCCTTGTTCTGATCTAGTCGTGTGGCTCAAAGCTGGAGGCCACTGCTGTGTGATGTCATCAGATGTTATCAGGAGGAGATCTAATGTACTGATAGACATCCATCCATTCAATCAGTCTGACAACTGGCCACTGGACAAACTCACAGGATAGGACTGGTGTGATGAGAGGTGAAGTCAAGAGCTGTGAACACTAAAGTGTGTGTGTGTGTGTGTGTGTGTGTGTGTGTGTGTGTGTGTGTGTGTGTGTGTGTGTGTGTGTGTGTGTGTGTAGAGAGAGAGAGAGAGAGAGAGAGAGAGAGAGAGAGAGAGAGAGAGAGAGCGAGACCTATTTTGTCAGGGGTAGAGACTCCCAAAACATATCCTTCCCCTTCATACATGTCTGGTAATCATTTCTCCCTGTTAATGACTCTGGGTGCAGAGATGATGGGGGGCGGAGGGGAGGTATAATCCTGCGTCTGTCTTTCCCAAATCCCATGTAGACATGTTTATCAGAAGCAGATCTGCAATGCTCGGGGGGAATAGAGTGTTAGTCAATAGCTGTTAAGATTTATAAGCTTTTAATTACACAATGCTCTCCAATCAGGCCTAGCTCTCCCATAGTAGGCTAGCTCCCAGGGATCTGGTCCCATAGCATGATGTGTGGTGGCTGGACCAGAGAGGTAGAGACCAGGGATCTGGTCCCATAGCATGATGTGTGGTGGCTGGACCAGAGAGGTAGAGACCAGGGATCTGGTCCCATAGCATGATGTGTGGTGGCTGGACCAGAGAGGTAGAGACCAGGGATCTGGTCCCATTGCATGATGTGTGGTGGCTGGACCAGAGAGGTAGAGACCAGGGATCTGGTCCCATAGCATGATGTGTGGTGGCTGGACCAGAGAGGTAGAGACCAGGGATCTGGTCCCATAGCATGATGTGTGGTGGCTGGACCAGAGAGGTAGAGACCAGGGATCTGGTCCCATAGCATGATGTGTGGTGGCTGGACCAGAGAGGTAGAGACCAGGGATCTGGTCCCATAGCATGATGTGTGGTGGCTGGACCAGAGAGGTAGAGACCAGGGATCTGGTCAGATAGCATGATGTGTGGTGGCTGGACCAGAGAGGTAGAGACCAGGGATCTGGTCCCATTGCATGATGTGTGGTGGCTGGACCAGAGAGGGAGAGACCCGGGGTGGGGAAATAAATGATCTGAGCCAGCACTGTACAGTTCAGGTCAACATGATAGTGTGAAAATGGTATTAGACTGCTGCCTCAGATCACCCAGGTCCCTATGATATGTTATGGCTGGATCCCCACACTGTCAGGCCTAAGATGCCTCAGCTATGCAGTCCTATGGGAAATAAAGAAAGTGACTGGTCTTTCCAGTTAAACAGAGAGGCAGCTCGGGTTCTTCCGTATTACAATATTCTGAGTTTGTGTTGGAAGGCTCTTTTTAAAGGCTGTTATTAATTTGGCATGTGCTTTTTATTGTCATCATGTGCTGCTTTCAGGCCAGAATGGGTTAATTATCATGCCAGGGGAAACCACAGATTGTGAAACAAACACATCAGATTGCATGACAGATTGCCTCTTTACGTCTAGAGGGTGGTGGCAGACTGCAGTTCGAACCCATGTCTCCTGCACACCACGAGACTGTGTTAGCCCGCTGAGCTGAAGCCAGATAGGCAGCAGACTGCTCCTGCTTCTATAATAGTTGTGTGACAGTCTGGGGGTTCAAACCCGATTGTCCTGCCGGCCACAAGACTGTGTTAGCCCGGTGAGCTAAAGTCAGACAGCCAATGGAAGTGGTCAGATCTCAGACACGGTTACTCGAGGTTCCAAACCCCCTCCGTCTGCCCGAGGCACCAGTTACTTTAGCTCAGAACTTCTTGCTTTGGAGCGAAGATGGTTGCTCATGAATTGGGAACCTTTATGTCTTTAAAGTAGTGCATCAAGTAATAGCCTGTTGTTATAAATAACTTTGCCTGAAAAGCCAACTATCACCCCCTAGATTAGTGGCATAGCCTTTTGGTCAAACAGTAGACCTGGCTATACATACTGTATCATCTCTGGCCACAGACAGGGCGGCAGGTAGCCTCGTGGTTAGAGCGATGGCCCAGTAACTGAGAAGTTGTTGGTTCTAATCCCAGAGGTGAAGAAATAATCTGTTGATGTGCCCCTGAGCAAGGCACTAACCCTGATTTCTCCTGTAAGTCACTCTGGATAAGAGTGTCTGCTAAAGGACTGAACTGTAAATTGACAGGCCTGCCTAGCATGAGATTTGGTTATGTATGGATGAATATAGAGTCTGATAGCAGTCAGTGATATTATTTACAGCGAAGAGCCTGGTGATTTCCACCAGATGCTGGGTTTCTGTTTGTTTATTGTGGTCTGCTTTTTCTGCTCTCGTCATCTGTAAATAAAAAGTAATGTCTTCAGTATGGGAGGGTTGATGGGTACAGGGAGGAAATGACCACAGCACTCACGCCTCCAACACAGCATGAACGGATACAGCGCTCATCTCAGTGGGAGTTTGATACAACTAAAGGTTTTCATTTCAAAACGCTATTTATCCTTTTTCAGAAATGTTGAGAAATTAGCTTTTATTGTTTTTAAGAAATGATGAAACAGATTGGTGTTTTTTCACTATCTCATGTTGGCATGGGGTTGTTCAACAACAGACAGGTATTTGTTTAAAATCTATCACTTGATGGTTTCATTTCAGAGAGACAAATAATGAAATAGTTTTGCTAAATGCTACAATATCCACCTGACTCTCAGAGTAAGTAGTACTGCTAGGTTTTACTGTGACATTTACACTTTTCTTTTACATTTGTGACAGCAATATCTTTTTTTACAATAATAATTAAACACAGTCATATGAGATCTGTATGTAAAACATTTACATTTGAAATTTCGGTCATTTAGCATATGCTCTTATCCAGTGACTTACAGTAGGTGCATTCACCTTAAGATAGCTAGGTGAGACAACCACATACATTATCACAGTCAAATGAACAGGATACAAACATTCCATTCCAGCTAAACAACAGATATATATAGCACAATGGAACCAACGGAATCCTCCCAAAAGTGCAAATCAATTGACCCAATGCCTCTGGCTCTTTTCAAATGCTCAACATATCTGAAAGAAAACAGGTACTATTTAAACCCTGATCTGATTTGAAGGAGTCTCCACAATGTCAACACCAGTAAGATGTAGATACTTGCCTGTAGACTCCTAGATAAACTAAGTTTAGGGGAGGGTACACTGATCCTAGTTCAGTGTCTATGTTCAAGGGTAACTTCGTCCTAAAGAACAAATGCCTCCTCTATTTTCTCTTCCTCATTCTCTTCCCTCTCTCTCTCTCTCTCTCTCTCTCTCTCTCTCTCTCTCTCACTCTCTCTCTCCCTCTTTCCCTCTCTCTCTCTCTCTCTCTCTCTCTCTCTCTCTCTCTTCCCTGTCTGCAGGTCCGTACGCTCTGTTGGGAGTCCCTCCTGGAGGTTGGAGGGGGATGGAGCGTGGTGGTACTGAGAGCCCCTGTCTGCGGGACAGTCCCGAGCAGAGAGGGGACAGCCCGGACACCTGCGCCCCCCCGCCGGGCAAGATGAGCCGTCTAGAGGTCAACGGGAGCCCCACGGGTCCACGCACGCGCCTCAACGGCACCCCGTTACGGCCCCTCGGAGGTAGGGGAACACACAGAGGAACACATACACAAGCAGACACACACACACACACACACACACACACACACACACACACACACACACACACACACACACACACACACACACACACACACACACACACACACACACACACACACAGTCTTGCGCAGCTAACTTTGTGGGGACATATAATTCAGTACCATTCAAAGTCCTATTTTCCCTAACCCTTAACCCTAACCCTAACCTTAACCCTAGCCATAAACCTAATTCTAACCCTAACACTAACACTAATTCTAACCTTAACCCTAAACCCCCCCAGAAATAGCATTTTACCTTGTGGGGACCAACAAAATGTCCCCAGTTGGTCAAATGTTTGTTCATTTACTAGTTTAACACGTCCACTCACACACACGGACACACGGATAGACAGACAGACAGACAGGCAGACAGAGAGACACATATTTCCCTCAGATTACACAGATCCACAAAGAATTCCAAAACACACCCGATTTTGATAAACTCCCATATCTACTGGGTGAAATACCACAGTGTGACATCACAGCAGCAAGATTTGTGACCTGTTGCCACAAGAAAAGGTCAACCAGCGAAGAACAAACACCATTGTAAATACAACCCATATTTATGTTTATTTATTTTCCATTTTGTACTTTAACCATTTGTACATCGTTACAACACTGTATATATACACATAATATGCCATTTGTAATGTCTTTATTCTTTTGAAACATCTGTGAGTGTAATGTTTACTGTTGTCGTAAGGAGAAGCGGACCAAAGTGCAGCGTGTGTGTCGTTCCACATTTTATTTACACTGTGAAACTATGCAATACATACACATAAACTAAAGAACAAAACAACAAACCGTGATGCAGAGGTGAAACATACACTAACTCAAAAACAATCTCCCACAAACCCAGGTGGAAAAAAAAACCCTACTTAAGTATGATCTCCAATTAGAGACAACGAGGACCAGCTGCCTCTAATTGGAGATCATCCCAAACAAAACCCCAACATAGAAATACAAAACTAGACCCTGACAACATAGAAATAGAAAACATAGGAAAAAAAACCTGTCACGCCCTGACCTACTCTACCATAGAAAATAACATCTTTCTATGGTCAGGACGTGACAACTGTTAATTTTTATTGTTTATTTCACTTTTGTATATTATCTACCTCACTTGCATTGGCAATGTTAACAAATGTTTCCCATGCCAATAAAGCCCCTTTAATTGAATTGAGAGAGACAGAGAGTGAGAGAGAGAGAGAGAGAGAGACAGAGAGAGAGAGAGACAGAGAGAGAGAGAGAGAGAGAGAGACAGAGACAGAGACCAAAATAAGAGTGAGACAGACAGACAGACAGACAGACAGACAGACAGACAGACAGACAGACAGACAGACAGACAGACAGACAGACAGACAGACAGACAGACAGACAGACAGAGAAGAGAAGAGAAGAGAAGAGAAGAGAAGAGAAGAGAAGAGAAGAGAAGAGAAGAGAAGAGAAGAGAAGAGAAGAGAAGAGAAGAGAAGAGAAGAGAAGAGAAGAGAAGAGAGAAGGATTCCTCCTCATAGCCATGGCTTTCTGCTAGTGTTAATGAGGGAGCTGTCTTTGAACAGGGGGAAATCAGCCTCTCTGTTTAAACCACAGTATGGCGGTGTGGAATGGGCCACACACATGCTATCCTAACACTATAGTCCAGAGAGCAGTTTATGTACAGTGTATGTTCACTTGTAGGGACATATACACACACTTCCACAAATGCGTGCGTGCGTGCGTACGCGCCACACACACACACACACACACACACACACACACACACACACACACACACACACACACACACACACACACACACCCTAGCTGAGTTATTGGGATATAGCGTGCCTGGTGAGACTTGGTTTCCTGGAGTTCATTTGTCGTTGTGCTGTCAGTAGCTTGATTGATTCCTCCAAATTACTACTCCTTGAGGATTAGCTGAGTACGATGGAGGGTTTCAGGCTTGGAAAAGTCACAGTTTCATGACTAAAGCAAATTATCAAATTATTCACTGGTCTCTTTTTTAATCCGTGAAAGACATCAGAATGATGTCCTTAATTTGTTATGAGTGGTTCAGAAAATGACTTCATGCAAGACGTTGATATGTGCTGTGTGTGAGTGCTTAGCAGTTAAGAGTGTTGGGACAATAACTGAAAGGTCACTGGTTCAAATCCCAGAGTAGACTAAGTGATGAATCTGTCGATGTGCCCTTCAGCAAGGCACTTAGCCCTAATTGCTCTGGATAAGTGTCTGCTAAATGATGATGAGTAATAACTGAGCTAATCTTCTAGCCCTCCCTCTGTGTTCATATCAAGCCCAGGTTGTATTGGATTCATCATTTCTTTCTTACTGTAATGGAGAAGGTTGTTTATTGTCACTCAGTCCTCTCTCTCTCTTTCTCTCCCCTCCTCTCTCTCTCCCTCCCCTCCTGTCTCCCTGTATCTATCTCGCTCTCTCTCGCTCTCCCCCCTCCTCTCTCTCTCTCTCTCTCTCCCTGTCTCCCTGTCTCCCCCTGTCTCTCTCTCTCCCCCTCCTCCTGTCTCCCTGTCTCCTGTCTCTATCTCTCTCTCTCTCTCTCTCTCTCTCTCTCTCTCCATCCTCCACCTGTTTCTCTCTCTCTCTCTCTCTCTCCTCTCTCTCTCTCTCTCTCTCTCTCTCTCTCTCTCTCTCTCTCTCTCTCTCTCCAGGTCTGATGATCCCTGTGTACTGTGTAGTGGAGCAGGCAGATGGGGTCGTGTCTGGGGGTGTGGTCTCTGACGGGGATGGGCGTGGTGACAGACATGCTGAGTTTGTATTGGTTCGTAAGGACATCCTCTTTACCCAGCTGGTGGAGACAGCCCTCGTGGCCCTGGGCTACTCCCACAACTCAGCCGTGCAGGCGAGAGGTGAGTCAGATAGGACAGGAGTGTGTGTGCGAGGGTGTGTGTGGTGTGTGTGTGTGTTTGTTGGGGGGGGGGGGGGGTAGGTGTGTGCCTGTCAGAGGGTCAGAGAATTATCCTTTCTGAAAGAGCTGATCACAAACCACCTTTTAAATGTTTGCCGTCATGTATTTATCACTTAATCTGCTACTGGCAATATTACAAAACACACTTCATTTTGTAATTCAGTGATGAAAAACACACTGTGATTCTTGTTCATGTAAGCTGGTACAAGTTACAAAAGGAATGCAATTTACATGCGACCTAAAGTGAGAAAGGTCACACCAAGGCTGCTTCCAACCCTCCACAACAGTAAAACAGTCACACCAAGGCTGCTTCCAACCCTCCACAACAGTAAAACAGTCACACCAAGGCTGCTTCCAACCCTCCACAACAGTAAAACAGTCACACCAAGGCTTCTTCCAACCCTCCACAACAGTAAAACAGTCACACCAAGGCTGCTTCCAACCCTCCACAACAGTAAAACAGTCACACCAAGGCTGTTTCCAACCCTCCACAACAGTAAAACAGTCACACCAAGGCTTCTTCCAACCCTCCACAACAGTAAAACAGTCACACCAAGGCTGCTTCCAACCCTCCACAACAGTAAAACAGTCACACCAAGGCTGTTTCCAACCCTCCACAACAGTAAAACAGTCACACCAAGGCTGTTTCCAACCCTCCACAACAGTAAAACAGTCACACCAAGGCTGCTTCCAACCCTCCACAACAGTAAAACAGTCACACCAAGGCTGCTTCCAACCCTCCACAACAGTAAAACAGTCACACCAAGGCTGCTTCCAACCCTCCACAACAGTAAAACAGTCACACCAAGGCTGCTTCCAACCCTCCACAACAGTAAAACAGTCACACCAAGGCTGCTTCCAACCCTCCACAACAGTAAAACAGTCACACCAAGGCTGCTTCCAACCCTCCACAACAGTAAAACAGTCACACCAAGGCTGCTTCCAACCCTCCACAACAGTAAAACAGTCACACCAAGGCTGCTTCCAACCCTCCACAACAGTAAAACAGTCACACCAAGGCTGTTTCCAACCCTCCACAACAGTAAAACAGTCACACCAAGGCTTCTTCCAACCCTCCACAACAGTAAAACAGTCACACCAAGGCTGTTTCCAACCCTCCACAACAGTAAAACAGTCACACCAAGGCTGCTTCCAACCCTCCACAACAGTAAAACAGTCACACCAAGGCTGTTTCCAACCCTCCACAACAGTAAAACAGTCACACCAAGGCTTCTTCCAACCCTCCACAACAGTAAAACAGTCACACCAAGGCTGTTTCCAACCCTCCACAACAGTAAAACAGTCACACCAAGGCTGTTTCCAACCCTCCACAACAGTAAAACAGTCACACCAAGGCTGCTTCCAACCCTCCACAACAGTAAAACAGTCACACCAAGGCTGTTTCCAACCCTCCACAACAGTAAAACAGTCACACCAAGGCTGCTTCCAACCCTCCACAACAGTAAAACAGTCACACCAAGGCTGTTTCCAACCCTCCACAACAGTAAAACAGTCACACCAAGGCTGCTTCCAACCCTCCACAACAGTAAAACAGTCACACCAAGGCTGCTTCCAACCCTCCACAACAGTAAAACAGTCACACCAAGGCTGCTTCCAACCCTCCACAACAGTAAAACAGTCACACCACGTAAAGCCAAACATTGCTACAGGACAGAATAAATATAGACCAATGACTGAAATAAATACCTTGCCGGTCAACCCCAAAGAGCTGGTCGGCAGGTCATTTCAACATGTGACACTGAGCAGGTCGGCAGGTCATTTCAACATGTGACATTGAGCTGGTCGGCAGGTCATTTCAACATGTGACATTGAGCTGGTCGGCAGGTCATTTCAACATGTGACATTGAGCTGGTCGGCAGGTCATTTCAACATGTGACATTGAGCTGGTCGGCAGGTCATTTCAACATGTGACATTGAGCTGGTCGGCAGGTCATTTCAACATGTGACATTGAGCTGGTCGGCAGGTCATTTCAACATGTGACATCGAGCTGGTCGGCAGGTCATTTCAACATGTGACATTGAGCAGGTCGGCAGGTCATTTCAACATGTGACATTGAGCTGGTCGGCAGGTCATTTCAACATGTGACATTGAGCTGGTCGGCAGGTCATTTCAACATGTGACATTGAGCAGGTCGGCAGGTCATTTCAACATGTGACATTGAGCTGGTCGGCAGGTCATTTCAACATGTGACATTGAGCAGGTCGGCAGGTCATTTCAACATGTGACATTGAGCTGGTCGGCAGGTCATTTCAACATGTGACATTGAGCTGGTCGGCAGGTCATTTCAACATGTGACATTGAGCAGGTCGGCAGGTCATTTCAACATGTGACATTGAGCTGGTCGGCAGGTCATTTCAACATGTGACATTGAGCAGGTCGGCAGGTCATTTCAACATGTGACATTGAGCTGGTCGGCAGGTCATTTCAACATGTGACACTGAGCAGGTCGGCAGGTCATTTCAACATGTGACATTGAGCTGGTCGGCAGGTCATTTCAACATGTGACACTGAGCAGGTCGGCAGGTCATTTCAACATGTGACACTGAGCAGGTCAGAACAAAACAATCAGAACTAACATTATGAGGAATACTACTTCTGATCCATTTTTACCAAATGCCACTGTATCCACACACACACACACACACACACACACACACACACACCACACACACACACACACACACACACACACACACACACACACACACACACTATTGCAGATGGAGGCTGGCAGGCCGGGGCTATCTGTGTTTGATTGCCCTGATCCTAATGTGATTAGCCTTGTTTAGTTTAGCTGTTCCAGCCCTGGTCTTGAGGAAGGACAGGGGAATGTGTCTGTGTACACATCCCAGGATGCATTTCAGATGCAGAGGGAGAGAGAGGGTGGGGCGGGGGATGCAGTGTCTATATAGGGGCAGACTTCTTATCTTGCTTTTCTGTTGAACCAGCACTGTGTAGGCAAGCAGTCATGGGTCTTACTTAAATCACTGTCATTTCATACTTTGTAACGCCATTACTCTATCTCTGTTTGGATGTGGTTCAATTTCTAGAGTTCTATGCTCAGCCACAAGAGCGTTCAATGAATAATGGAAACACTCTAGATCAGGAGCGATAAGCGACCAATTCAAAATTAAAGTCTATGTCCTGATGCCCATTTCTAGTCATCCCCTATTTCCTTAATACTCACCTGTCTTTAGATCCGGAGATATCTCTCAGAGCTCTCTATATGATGTATATCTATTAACTCACCTGTCTTTAGATCCGGAGATATCTCTCAGAGCTCTCTATATGATGTATATCTATTAACTCACCTGTCTTTAGATCCAGAGATATCTCTCAGAGCTCTCTATATGATGTATATCTATTAACTCACGTGTCTTTAGATCCAGAGATATCTCTCAGAGCTCTCTATATGATGTATATCTATTAACTCACCTGTCTTTAGATCCGGAGATATCTCTCAGAGCTCTCTATATGATGTATATCTATTAACTCACCTGTCTTTAGATCCGGAGATATCTCTCAGAGCTCTCTATATGATGTATATCTATTAACTCACCTGTCTTTAGATCCAGAGATATCTATTTGGGTTAATTAAACAATCATTCATTTGAATGGGGCGGTATTAATTGGCGTGTGACGCAATCTCCAGCCTTGACCTGTCCTGTCCATCAGTGATGTTGTCTCTTGCACGTATATCCCTGCTATAAAAGGCTTTGCTGGGTCTCTGTGTTTCTTCCCCAGGCTGATAAGGGTTAGGGTTGATAGATGTGGGGAATCAGGTCGGTGCCTCTTCCCCAGGCTGATAATACATTAATAGATAACACTCTTTATCTCACTCTTTATCTCTCATTGTTAAACCGTGAGTTTTACAGCCACTGAGGAAAATATAGAAACATTATATCTAGGTTTTCACATGTACAGGCACACACACATACAGACTTTGTCGTCTTCGGCAACCTTAAGAAATGAACCCCCAGGTGAATGTGTAGAAACTGAAAATGGCAGCATGTTGATGACATCATTGTTCTGCCTCACCTCCAGGCATCATCAAAGTGGGCCGCTGGAACCCCATGCCCATCCATTTCCTGACTGATGCCCCCGAGGCCACCGTCGCCGACATGCTGCTGGACGTCTATCACATGGTTACCCTCCGCATCCTACTGCAGAGGTCAGTGGGGCCGGAGGGGAGTGTGTGTGTGTGGTGTGTGGTGTGTGTGTGTGTGTGTGTGTGTGTGTGTGTGTGTGTGTGTGTGTGTGTGTGTGTGTGTGTGTGTGTGTGTGTGTGTGTGTGTGTGTGTGAGAGAGAGAGAGAGAGAGAGAGAGGAGAGGGGGGTTGGGAGAGAGCAGGTTTATTGATATGAAAAGCAGGTTTATTGGGATGAGTCTTGTCCTGGAGGCAGAACTGAGCCGTTTCTGCTAGATGGGCCAGCTGCAAAGTCAAAATGGGAAATATTGTAAAAATGTATGAAAACAAAAATGCAGCTTTTTGATCTTAATTTAAGGTTAGGTTCAGGCATTAGGATTAGCAGTGTGGTGAAGGTTAGGGATAAGGTTAGGTTCAGGCATTAGGGTTAGCAGTGTGGTGAAGGTTAGGGATAAGGTTAGGTTCAGGCATTAGGGTTAGCAGTGTGGTGAAGGTTAGGGTTAAGATTAGATTCAGGCATTAGGGTTAGCAGTGTGGTGAAGGTTAGGGTTAAGGTTAGGTTCAGGCATTAGGGTTAGCAGTATGGTTAAGGTTAGAGATAATGTTAGGTTTAAAATCAGATTTTATGACTTTATGACAGCCAGCTAGTGAGCACTCTGCAGAGCTGCCTCCAGAACAACATTCATGACGAAAAACGCTAACCTGCACTTACAGTGAGTCACTTATCAACAGTGGGTAATGGTAACCGTCAATAATGTTTGTTTAATAGTGTTACCATGGTAGTACCACAGCACACTATAACAATCCACCCTGGTTATGACTTTGTTGATAGGAGTAGATAGTCTCGCTATCATTATGGCCACTGTTTGATATCAGGTTAGCTGGCACCAGGATGACAACACATACACTAAATAGGTGCCGTGAAATGTGTTGTTTTACAGGGTCAGCCATAGTAGTACGGCGCCCCTGGAGCAAATTAGGGTTAAGTTCGTTCCTCAAGGGCATATCGACAGATTTTCACCTTGTCGGCTCGGGTATTCAAACCAGAGACCTTTCGGTTACTGGCCCAATGCTCTAACCACGAGGCTACCTGCCACCCCATTGGGTGATCGTCATGAAACCAGTTTTAAACATGTCTAAAGCAAAAATCATAGATCATTCTGAGGACTAAGATGTGTACTTTTTGGCCAAAGTGCATGTGGTAATGAATCCAACCCTGGTTCCAGCTTTTCCAGGCTGGAGGATCTACCATCAGAGCAGTGGAACCACGCTACGGTGAGGAACGCCCTCAAAGAGCTACTGAAGGAGATGAACCAGAGTTCCCTGGCCAAGGAGTGCCCTCTCTCTCAGGTAGCAGCTTATGTCATGTCATGTCATGCAACTTAGTCTCTGGCTTAGGTTGTACTGCATTGTATTAGCCTTATAGTGGTGGGGAATCATGTGCCAAGGAGGGCCCTCTCTCTCTGGTAGCATCTTATGTCATCTTATGTTATGTCATGTCATGTCATGTTATGTATCTTAGTCTCTGGCTTAGATTGTTTTTCATTAGCTGCAGGAAGTGGTGTGCTTTTCTTACATGGCGTTCAAATGACACATGACTTCCTGTGTACAGATTCCAAAACAACAACGCAGATCTGTTTTCTTCCGTATGTGACTGTGTTGTGGTGCTCCAGTCCATACAGTATGTGACTGTGTTGTGGTGTTCCAGTCCATACAGTATGTGACTGTGTTGTGGTGTTCCAGTCCATACAGTATGTGACTGTGTTGTGGTGTTCCAGTCCATACAGTATGTGACTGTGTTGTGGTGCTCCAGTCCATACAGTATGTGACTGTGTTGTGGTGTTCCAGTCCCTACAGTATGTGACTGTGTTGTGGTGTTCCAGTCCATACAGTATGTGACTGTGTTGTGGTGTTCCAGTCCATACAGTATGTGACTGTGTTGTGGTGCTCCAGTCCATACAGTATGTGACTGTGTTGTGGTGCTCCAGTCCATACAGTATGTGACTGTGTTGTGGTGTTCCAGTCCATACAGTATGTGACTGTGTTGTGGTGTTCCAGTCCATACAGTATGTGACTGTGTTGTGGTGCTCCAGTCCATACAGTATGTGACTGTGTTGTGGTGCTCCAGTCCATACAGTATGTGACTGTGTTGTGGTGTTCCAGTCCATACAGTATGTGACTGTGTTGTGGTGTTCCAGTCCATACAGTATGTGACTGTGTTGTGGTGTTCCAGTCCGTACAGTATGTGACTGTGTTGTGGTGCTCCAGTCCATACAGTATGTGACTGTGTTGAGGTGTTCCAGTCCATACAGTATGTGACTGTGTTGTGGTGCTCCAGTCCATACAGTATGTGACTGTGTTGTGGTGCTCCAGTCCATACAGTATGTGACTGTGTTGTGGTGTTCCAGTCCATACAGTATGTGACTGTGTTGTGGTGTTCCAGTCCATACAGTATGTGACTGTGTTGTGGTGTTCCAGTCCATACAGTATGTGACTGTGTTGTGGTGTTCCAGTCCATACAGTATGTGACTGTGTTGTGGTGCTCCAATCCATACAGTATGTGACTGTGTTGTGGTGTTCCAGTCCATACAGTATGTGACTGTGTTGTGGTGCTCCAGTCCATACAGTATGTGACTGTGTTGTGGTGTTCCAGTCCATACAGTATGTGACTGTGTTGTGGTGCTCCAGTCCATACAGTATGTGACTGTGTTGTGGTGTTCCAGTCCATACAGTATGTGACTGTGTTGTGGTGCTCCAGTCCATACAGTATGTGACTGTGTTGTGGTGTTCCAGTCCATACAGTATGTGACTGTGTTGTGGTGCTCCAGTCCATACAGTATGTGACTGTGTTGTGGTGTTCCAGTCCATACAGTATGTGACTGTGTTGTGGTGCTCCAGTCCATACAGTATGTGACTGTGTTGTGGTGCTCCAGTCCATACAGTATGTGACTGTGTTGTGGTGTTCCAGTCCATACAGTATGTGACTGTGTTGTGGTGTTCCAGTCCATACAGTATGTGACTGTGTTGTGGTGCTCCAGTCCATACAGTATGTGACTGTGTTGTGGTGCTCCAGTCCATACAGTATGTGACTGTGTTGTGGTGTTCCAGTCCATACAGTATGTGACTGTGTTGTGGTGTTCCAGTCCGTACAGTATGTGACTGTGTTGTGGTGCTCCAGTCCATACAGTATGTGACTGTGTTGAGGTGTTCCAGTCCATACAGTATGTGACTGTGTTGTGGTGCTCCAGTCCATACAGTATGTGACTGTGTTGTGGTGCTCCAGTCCATACAGTATGTGACTGTGTTGTGGTGTTCCAGTCCATACAGTATGTGACTGTGTTGTGGTGTTCCAGTCCATACAGTATGTGACTGTGTTGTGGTGTTCCAGTCCATACAGTATGTGACTGTGTTGTGGTGTTCCAGTCCATACAGTATGTGACTGTGTTGTGGTGCTCCAATCCATACAGTATGTGACTGTGTTGTGGTGTTCCAGTCCATACAGTATGTGACTGTGTTGTGGTGCTCCAGTCCATACAGTATGTGACTGTGTTGTGGTGTTCCAGTCCATACAGTATGTGACTGTGTTGTGGTGCTCCAGTCCATACAGTATGTGACTGTGTTGTGGTGTTCCAGTCCATACAGTATGTGACTGTGTTGTGGTGCTCCAGTCCATACAGTATGTGACTGTGTTGTGGTGCTCCAGTCCATACAGTATGTGACTGTGTTGTGGTGTTCCAGTCCATACAGTATGTGACTGTGTTGTGGTGCTCCAGTCCATACAGTATGTGACTGTGTTGTGGTGTTCCAGTCCATACAGTATGTGACTGTGTTGTGGTGTTCCAGTCCATACAGTATGTGACTGTGTTGTGGTGCTCCAGTCCATACAGTATGTGACTGTGTTGTGGTGTTCCAGTCCATACAGTATGTGACTGTGTTGTGGTGTTCCAGTCCATACAGTATGTGACTGTGTTGTGGTGCTCCAGTCCATACAGTATGTGACTGTGTTGTGGTGTTCCAGTCCATACAGTATGTGACTGTGTTGTGGTGCTCCAGTCCATACAGTATGTGACTGTGTTGTGGTGTTCCAGTCCATACAGTATGTGACTGTGTTGTGGTGCTCCAGTCCATACAGTATGTGACTGTGTTGTGGTGCTCCAGTCCATACAGTATGTGACTGTGTTGTGGTGTTCCAGTCCATACAGTATGTGACTGTGTTGTGGTGCTCCAGGTCCTTATAGGTCTAGTATTACACAGTAAACACTCACTAAAACATACACTATATTCACCTCTCTCTCTCTCTCTCTCTCTCTCTCTCTCTCTCTCTCTCTCTCTCTCTCATCAGAGTATGATCTCTGCCATAGTCAACAGCTCGTACTATGCCAACGTGTCCACCTCCAAGTGCCAGGAGTTTGGCCGCTGGTACAAGAAGTACAAAAGGATTCAAGGTGAGGTGTGTCCCCTCTTGGCTCCCGTAACCTTACACATTCAACATGGACAATAAGATGTCATTAGCACCTTCCTATATGCCTCTCCTCTATAACATTGCCTGTCATTGGCTGGGATCCTAACTTTAAGTCCTTAGGTTGACCCAAGTGTTGGGCCCTCCTTTCAGCAGACAGTTATCATTGGCTCTTGAGTAGTGTCGGCTCAAGCTTTTGGGGGCCTAAAGCAAGACTTGATTGTGGGGGGCCATCTCCCGCCTTGTAGCTCAAAAACTATATTTTGGTATTTGTTTTAATTGGCCACTTTTGATACAGTCCCAAAACGTTTTGCATGTCAGCAGTCAAGCTTTCAAGATACTGGACTTTCAAGAAGCAAACTGTCATCGGCCACATCATGATGATGATGCGTTTTGCAAGTCACAGTTTGGTTCTTAAAAGTCCAATATCTTCAAAACTTGACTGCTGACATGCAAAACGTTTCGGGACTGTATCATCAGTGGACTAATGATTTTCCTATAAGTCCATACACAGAGTCTGCTTATAGGAGATACAGCAGTACTAAGAGACTAGATACCCCACCATGATGCATGGTATTAGAGACAGCTCTATAGAGACTAGATACCCCACCATGATGCATGGTATTAGAGACAGCTCTATAGAGACTAGATACCCCACCATGATGCATGGTATTAGAGACAGCTCTATAGAGACTAGATACCCCACCATGATGCATGGTATTAGAGACAGCTCTATAGAGACTAGATACCCCACCATGATGCATGGTATTAGAGACAGCTCTATAGAGACCCCACCATGATGCATGGTATTAGAGACACTCTATAGAGACCCCACCATGATGCATGGTATTAGAGACAGCTCTATAGAGACTAGATACCCCACCATGATGCATGGTATTAGAGACAGCTCTATAGAGACCCCACCATGATGCATGGTATTAGAGACAGCTCTATAGAGACCCCACCATGATGCATGGTATTAGAGACAGCTCTATAGAGACTAGATACCCACCATGATGCATGGTATTAGAGACAGCTCTATAGAGACTAGATACCCCACCATGATGCATGGTATTAGAGACAGCTCTATAGAGACTAGATACCCCACCATGATGCATGGTATTAGAGACAGCTCTATAGAGACTAGATACCCCACCATGATGCATGGTATTAGAGACAGCTCTATAGAGACTAGATACCCCACCATGATGCATGGTATTAGAGACAGCTCTATAGAGACTAGATACCCCACCATGATGCATGGTATTAGAGACAGCTCTATAGAGACCCCACCATGATGCATGGTATTAGAGACAGCTCTATAGAGACTAGATACCCCACCATGATGCATGGTATTAGAGACAGCTCTATAGAGACCCCACCATGATGCATGGTATTAGAGACAGCTCTATAGAGACCCCACCATGATGCATGGTATTAGAGACAGCTCTATAGAGACTAGATACCCCACCATGATGCATGGTATTAGAGACAGCTCTATAGAGACTAGATACCCCACCATGATGCATGGTATTAGAGACAGCTCTATAGAGACCCCACCATGATGCATGGTATTAGAGACAGCTCTATAGAGACTAGATACCCCACCATGATGCATGGTATTAGAGACAGCTCTATAGAGACTAGATACCCCACCATGATGCATGGTATTAGAGACAGCTCTATAGAGACCCCACCATGATGCATGGTATTAGAGACAGCTCTATAGAGACTAGATACCCCACCATGATGCATGGTATTAGAGACAGCTCTATAGAGACTAGATACCCCACCATGATGCATGGTATTAGAGACAGCTCTATAGAGACTAGATACCCCACCATGATGCATGGTATTAGAGACAGCTCTATAGAGACTAGATACCCCACCATGATGCATGGTATTAGAGACAGCTCTATAGAGACCCCACCATGATGCATGGTATTAGAGACAGCTCTATAGAGACCCCACCATGATGCATGGTATTAGAGACAGCTCTATAGAGACTAGATACCCACCATGATGCATGGTATTAGAGACAGCTCTATAGAGACTAGATACCCCACCATGATGCATGGTATTAGAGACAGCTCTATAGAGACTAGATACCCCACCATGATGCATGGTATTAGAGACAGCTCTATAGAGACCCCACCATGATGCATGGTATTAGAGACAGCTCTATAGAGACTAGATACCCCACCATGATGCATGGTATTAGAGACAGCTCTATAGAGACTAGATACCCCACCATGATGCATGGTATTAGAGACAGCTCTATAGAGACCCCACCATGATGCATGGTATTAGAGACAGCTCTATAGAGACTAGATACCCCACCATGATGCATGGTATTAGAGACAGCTCTATAGAGACCCCACCATGATGCATGGTATTAGAGACAGCTCTATAGAGACCCCACCATGATGCATGGTATTAGAGACAGCTCTATAGAGACCCCACCATGATGCATGGTATTAGAGACAGCTCTATAGAGACCCCACCATGATGCATGGTATTAGAGACAGCTCTATAGAGACTAGATACCCCACCATGATGCATGGTATTAGAGACAGCTCTATAGAGACTAGATACCCCACCATGATGCATGGTATTAGAGACAGCTCTATAGAGACCCCACCATGATGCATGGTATTAGAGACAGCTCTATAGAGACCCCACCATGATGCATGGTATTAGAGACAGCTCTATAGAGACTAGATACCCCACCATGATGCATGGTATTAGAGACAGCTCTATAGAGACCCCACCATGATGCATGGTATTAGAGACAGCTCTATAGAGACTAGATACCCCACCATGATGCATGGTATTAGAGACAGCTCTATAGAGACTAGATACCCCACCATGATGCATGGTATTAGAGACAGCTCTATAGAGACTAGATACCCCACCATGATGCATGGTATTAGAGACAGCTCTATAGAGACTAGATACCCCACCATGATGCATGGTATTAGAGACAGCTCTATAGAGACCCCACCATGATGCATGGTATTAGAGACAGCTCTATAGAGACCCCACCATGATGCATGGTATTAGAGACAGCTCTATAGAGACTAGATACCCCACCATGATGCATGGTATTAGAGACAGCTCTATAGAGACCCCACCATGATGCATGGTATTAGAGACAGCTCTATAGAGACTAGATACCCCACCATGATGCATGGTATTAGAGACAGCTCTATAGAGACTAGATACCCCACCATGATGCATGGTATTAGAGACAGCTCTATAGAGACTAGATACCCCACCATGATGCATGGTATTAGAGACAGCTCTATAGAGACCCCACCATGATGCATGGTATTAGAGACAGCTCTATAGAGACTAGATACCCCACCATGATGCATGGTATTAGAGACAGCTCTATAGAGACTAGATACCCCACCATGATGCATGGTATTAGAGACAGCTCTATAGAGACCCCACCATGATGCATGGTATTAGAGACAGCTCTATAGAGACTAGATACCCCACCATGATGCATGGTATTAGAGACAGCTCTATAGAGACCCCACCATGATGCATGGTATTAGAGACAGCTCTATAGAGACCCCACCATGATGCATGGTATTAGAGACAGCTCTATAGAGACCCCACCATGATGCATGGTATTAGAGACAGCTCTATAGAGACTAGATACCCCACCATGATGCATGGTATTAGAGACAGCTCTATAGAGACTAGATACCCCACCATGATGCATGGTATTAGAGACAGCTCTATAGAGACTAGATACCCCACCATGATGCATGGTATTAGAGACAGCTCTATAGAGACCCCACCATGATCCATGGTATTAGAGACAGCTCTATAGAGACTAGATACCCCACCATGATGCATGGTATTAGAGACAGCTCTATAGAGACTAGATACCCCACCATGATCCATGGTATTAGAGACAGCTCTATAAAGACTAGATACCCCACCATGATGCATGGTATTAGAGACAGCTCTATATAGACCCCACCATGATCTGTGGTTTACATAATCTTTTAATGTCACCCTTAATATAGCAGAGAAAACCAAACACTGTCAGCCTCTAATCAGAAGCAGCCGCCAGCCACTCCACACTGGGAGATCCCCTTACACACACACTCAGGGAAACGTCACACAGGGGCATGGGCATGGGCACACACACACACACACACACACACACACACACACACACACACACACACACACACACACACACACACACACACACACACACACACACACACACACACACACACTCAGGGAAACGTCACGGCACGGGCACACACACACACACACACACACACACACACACACACACACACACACACACACACACACACACACACACACACACACACACACACACACACACACACACACACACACACACACACACACACACACAGGGGCAACACATACAGAATGCATGCACACTTGGACCTCATAGCAGACCATTTACCCTCTCCTTACTCCCTCCTCCCTGTTTAACGGTGTCATTCCAACATGGAGGCAGATCAAAGTTGACACCAGACCACAAACACAGCTAGAAGTGGGAGAGGAGATAAATGGTGCCTGTGGTCTGACAGGGGAGAGGGAGGAGTAGTGGATCAGGTTCCCTACAGCCCATAGTATTCGTTCTGTTCTGCTCTGCGGCCCCAAAAGCCCTCCAGATGTTGTAAAACGGGGAATGGGACGTTCCCATTGGATTAGCGTAGTTACCTCAGAATCTGATTGGAGGATCTACTTGTCAGTCTTTGGACCTTCTGTTGATGTCAATTACATGGCTGGATGGATAAATGCATGGATAAAAGATGGATGTAGTTCAATGCTGTGTAACCTACCTACTGTGTCGTACTGTACCGTATAAGTGTATCGTTTTGTTAACCAGTCTGATATATAGCATGTGACTTCACTACAGGTGAATACCTGGAGAAGATGTGGTCAGGACGGGATAAACCTGATATTAAAGGTGAGTTGGAAGGAACACCCATTACCTGAATATATATTTAGTATCTGAACAGTATATAGATGGTATTGAGATCTCTTCAGACCTCCTGTCACCACCATGTCATCTCCTGTATATAGATGGTATTGAGAGCTCTTCAGACCTCCTGTCACCACCGTGTCATCTCCTGTATATAGATGCTATTGAGATCTCTTCAGACCTCCTGTCACCACTGTGTCATCTCCTGTATATAGATGGTATTGAGATCTCTTCAGACCTCCTGTCACCACCATGTCTGTTTGTATCTGCAGTGGAGAGGGACAGCATGTCAGACGTATGTGGCCTGGGACAGCGCCCCCCCCCTCACCTGACCCCACCAACCCAGCTTGTAGGGTTACCCCTCAAGGTTGGACTAGGGGACCCCCAAAACCCCAGCCAGCAACAGGCCTTCCCCCACCCGTCTCAGCAGCACTCACCCCACGGCCAGCACCACCCCAGCCCACCGCCCAGAGGCCAGGCGCCCCCTCCCGGTCCTCCGGCCTCCCTCCAACCATTACTGGGCCCGGGCGGTCTCCTCTCCCCCCAGCTCAGCCCTCAGATGGTCAGGCAACAACTGGCCATGGCCCACCTCATCAACCAGCAGCTAGCTGTTAGCCGCCTGCTAGCCCACCAGCACGGTCCACAGGCCCTCCACCAGCAGCAGCACCAACAGTTCCTCAACCACCCACCCATCCCGCGCTCCTGCAAAGCCCCAGGAGGCCTCACCGATCCTGGGATGAATCCGTCGGCCGTGGAGGTCTGTCCGGACATCTACCATCAGGTCAGAGAGGAGCTGAAGAGGGCCAGCGTCTCTCAGGCTGTGTTCGCCAGGGTGGCCTTCAACCGCACACAGGTGAGACATCTACCTCCACTTCCACTTCTACTTCTATTTCTAAGCACTGAAACCTCCACTTAAGTTGAACTTTCATTTAATATCCCATTGACATCAATACATCAATGAAGTTAGGCTTCGCCCCTATAACTGTAAGGAGTGGTTGCGGGTCTGATTTTTTCAGGATCTTTGGTCCACAGCACTAAAAGATCCGGAGCCCCCGAAGCTTCTGCACATGTTTATAGTCTCTACTTTACACAGAGAACAGGCTACTCAGAGAACAGGCTACTCCGAGAACAGGCTACTCAGAGAACAGGCTACTCCGAGAACAGGCTACTCCGGGAACAGGCTACCCCCCGAGAACAGGCTACTCAGAGAACAGGCTACTCAGAGAACAGGCTACTCCGAGAACAGGCTACTCAGAGAACAGGCTACTCCGAGAACAGGCTACTCAGAGAACAGGCTACTCAGAGAACAGGCTACTCAGAGAACAGGCTACTCCGAGAACAGGCTACTCAGAGAACAGGCTACTCCGAGAACAGGCTACTCCGAGAACAGGCTACTCAGAGAACAGGCTACTCCGAGAACAGGCTACTCCGAGAACAGGCTACTCAGAGAACAGGCTACTCCGAGAACAGGCTACTCCGAGAACAGGCTACTCCGAGAACAGGCTACTCAGAGTCAGAGACCAGGCTACTCGGTCCAATGGTTCTGGTGTTGTTTAAGAAAGTTAGATCAAAGCAGAATCAATGTCTGCCAGATCACATAATGATCACAGTATTCTACATAACACAACCCAATATAATAGCCTAGTATAACTTTACTGGAAGACAAAAACAACAGCAAATTGTTTTCTCATGTGGCCAAAACTCAACAGCGCCGCCAATGGGCAAAATATACAGGTAGGCTAGGCTGTAGTTTGTTAGCACCATCTGCTCTAAGATTCGTTCAATCAGTCATTCAACACAACACTGTAGGCTACTTCTAAACAACACTGTAGGCTACTTTTAAACAACACTGTAGACTACTTCTAAACAACACTGTAGGCTACTTCTAAACAACACTGTAGGCTACTTCTAAACAACACTGTAGGCTACTTCTAAACAACACTGTAGGCTACTTTTAAACAACACTGTAGACTACTTCCAAACAACACTGTAGGCTACTTCTAAACAACACTGTAGGCTACTTCTAAACAACACTGTAGGCTACTTCTAAACAACACTGTAGGCTACTTTTAAACAACACTGTAGACTACTTCTAAACAACACTGTAGGCTACTTCTAAACAACACTGTAGGCTACTTCTAAACAACACTGTAGGCTACTTTTAAACAACACTGTAGACTACTTCTAAACAACACTGTAGGCTACTTCTAAACAACACTGTAGGCAACACTGTAGGCTACTTCTAAACAACACTGTAGGCTACTTCTAAACAACACTGTAGGCTACTTCTAAACAACACTGTAGACTACTTCTAAACAACACTGTAGGCTACTTCTAAACAACAATGTAGGCTACTTCTAAACAACACTGTAGGATACTTCTAAACAACACTGTAGGCTACTTCTAAACAACACTGTAGGCTACTTCTAAACAACACTGTAGGCTACTTCTAAACAACAATGTAGGCTACTTCTAAACAACACTGTAGGATACTTTTAAACAACACTGTACACTACTTATAAACAACACTGTAGGATACTTTTAAACAACACTGTAGACTACTTCTAAACAACACTGTAGACTACATCTAAACAGCACTTTAGGCTACTTCTAAACAACACTGTAGGCTACTTCTAAACAACACTGTAGGCTACTTTTAAACAACACTGTAGGCTACTTTTAAACAACACTGTATACTACTTCTAAACAACACTGTAGGCTACTTTTAAACAACTCTGTTGGCTACTTCTAAACAACACTGTAGGCTACTTTTAAACAACTCTGCATCACATCACACTAAACGCATATCTCCATGAAACTGACTGAGATCAAATGGTTACTATGCAGAATGATGCTGCATGGATGTTTAACCGGTAAAACTTTAAGAATTATCATGCACTATTAAATGCAGTGTTGTTTTTGTCTTCCAGTATCGTTACACTAGGCTATTATATTGAGTTCTGTCATGTAGAATACTGTGATCGTTATGGGATCTTGCCGACATTGATTCAGCTTTGATCTAACTTTATTAAACAACAACGTTCACCAGAGTAGCTGATACACATGTGGTGTGCACATGCGCAGAAGCTTCGGGGAGCTCTGGATCTTTGAGTGCAACGGACTACATATCCAGAAAAAGTGGGATCCACGGCCAGAACTGTGACCACCGTAGTTTTGAAGGGTCTCAGAGTTGGTTTGTCATCAGTAGAGAACTGTCTAAAACCCTAGCATGTCATATGAGAGTTCTGAAAGCTGAATATAATTCCACTGCACTGATACTGACTGTTGAGAAAACCCAATACACTGACATAGGGACATTCCTACCTAAAGAGAGTAGAGTAGAGTAGAGTAGTGTAGAGTAGTGTAGAGTAGAGTAGAGTAGAGCAGAGTAGAGTAGAGTAGAGTGAGAGAGAGAGAGAGAGAGAGAGAGAGAGAGAGAGAGAGAGAGAGAGAGAGAGAGAGAGAGAGATGTAATGAGAGAATTAGAGTATGAAAGGGTACTTGGAGGGTCCTTGCTAAGAGACCTGACATTTGGGCGCGTGTTTGTGTCTCAGGGCCTGCTGTCTGAGATCCTTCGTAAAGAGGAGGACCCTCGCCAGGCCTCCCAGTCACTCCTGGTCAACCTCAAAGCTATGCAGAACTTCCTGAACCTCCACGAGAGCGAACGCGACCACATTTACCAGGAGGAGCGTGAACGCAGCATGAACCCCAACCTCAACCTAGGCAACCTGACCCCAACCAATCAGAACTCCAGCTCCACTGGCCAGCGACTCACACAGGTACACATACATACCCAGGTGTCCTCATGTGCGTTGAATAGGAACACTAGGGAATAGCCACAACAGACACACACATCTACAACCACACCTGGGTTTAAATAGTATTTATATTTTCTCTCTAATCCTTTGAGCATTTGATTGAGCCTACATGAAGTGCCAGGGTGGGTGGGGTTTGCACTTTTGGGATTGTTACATTGGGTCCATTGAGTCTGGAAATCTCAGTGAAGTGAAGTTTAAGTATTTGAAAGAAAATAAATACTATTCGAGCCCAGGTCTGGCTACAACCCACATCACACACAGACACACCCCTGCCAGTACACTAACAGGTAAACACTGTAGTCACATCACACACAGACACACCCCTGCCAGTACACTAACAGGTAAACACTGTAGTCACATCACACACAGACACACCCCTGCCAGTACACTAACAGGTAAACACTGTAGTCACATCACACACAGACACACCCCTGCCAGTACACTAACAGGTAAACACTGTAGTCACATCACACACAGACACACCCCTGCCAGTACACTAACAGGTAAACACTGTAGTCACATCACACACAGACACACCCCTGCCAGTACACTAACAGGTAAACACTGTAGTTACATCACACACAGACACACCCTTGCCAGTACACTAACAGGTAAACACTGTAGTCACATCACACACAGACACACCCCTGCCAGTACACTAACAGGTAAACACTGTAGTCACATCACACACAGTCACACCCCTGCCAGTACACTAACAGGTAAACACTGTAGTCACATCACACACAGACACACCCCTGCCAGTACACTAACAGGTAAACACTGTAGTCACATCACACACAGTCACACACCTGCCAGTACACTAACAGGTAAACACTGTAGTCACATCACACACAGACACACCCCTGCCAGTACACCAACAGGTAAACACTGTAGTCACATCACACACAGACACACCCCTGCCAGTACACTAACAGGTTAACAAATGCAGGCAATCTCTTTAGGGACTAACCTAGACGATTAGCCAGTCTTGCTCACTAAAATCTCTCTCTTTCTCCCCCCCCCCCCGCCATCTTCTCCTCCCTGCAGCCCAAGCCCCCCTGACCCAGGTCAGTGCTGAGCTGCCCCTGAAGATGGAGTCCCTGGTCAACATCAACATTACGTCTGGGATCTATGATGAGATCCAGCAGGAGATGAAGAGAGCCAAGGTGTCCCAGGCCCTGTTCGCCAAGGTGGCCGCCAACAAGAGCCAGGTCAGTCCACCCATATACAGTATACCAGGGGTCACCAACAAGAGCCAGGTCAGTCCACCCATATACAGTATACCAGGGGTCACCAACAAGAGCCAGGTCAGTCCACACATATACAGTATACCACGGGTCACCAACAAGAGCCAGGTCAGTCCACACATATACAGTATACCAAGGGTCACCAACAAGAGCCAGGTCAGTCCACACATATACAGTATACCACGGGTCACCAACAAGAGCCAGGTCAGTCCACCCATATACAGTATACCAGGGGTCACCAACAAGAGCCAGGTCAGTCCACACATATACAGTATACCAGGGGTCACCAACAAGAGCCAGGTCAGTCCACACATATACAGTATACCACGGGTCACCAACAAGAGCCTGGTCAGTCCACACATATAGAGTATACCAGGGGTTACCAACAAGAGCCAGGTCAGTCCACACTCATACAGTATACCAGGGGTCACCCAAGAGCCAGGTCAGTCCACACATATACAGTATACCAGGGGTCACCACCAAGAGCCAGGTCAGTCCACACATATACAGTATACCAGGGATCACCAACAAGAGCCAGGTCAGTCCACACATATACAGTATACCACGGGTCACCAACAAGAGCCAGGTCAGTTCACACTCATACAGTATACCACGGGTCACCAACAAGAGCCAGGTCAGTCCACACATATACAGTATACCAGGGGTCACCAACAAGAGCCAGGTCAGTCCACACATATACAGTATACCAGGGGCCACCAACAAGAGCCAGGTCAGTCCACACTCATACAGTATACCAAGGGTCACCAACAAGAGCCAGGTCAGTCCACACTCATACAGTATACCAGGGGTCACCAACAAGAGCCAGGTCAGTTCACACTCATACAGTATACCAGGGATCACCAACAAGAGCCAGGTCAGTCCACACATATACAGTATACCAGGGGTCACCAACAAGAACCAGGTCAGTCCACACATATACAGTATACCAGGGGTCACCAACAAGAGCCAGGTCAGTCCACCCATATACAGTATACCAGGGGTCACCAACAAGAGCCAGGTCAGTCCACCCATATACAGTATACCAGGGGTCACAACAAGAGCCAGGTCAGTCCACACATATACAGTATACCACGGGTCACCAACAAGAGCCAGGTCAGTCCACACATATACAGTATACCAAGGGTCACCAACAAGAGCCAGGTCAGTCCACACATATACAGTATACCACGGGTCACCAACAAGAGCCAGGTCAGTCCACCCATATACAGTATACCAGGGGTCACCAACAAGAGCCAGGTCAGTCCACACATATACAGTATACCAGGGGTCACCAACAAGAGCCAGGTCAGTCCACACATATACAGTATACCACGGGTCACCAACAAGAGCCTGGTCAGTCCACACATATAGAGTATACCAGGGGTTACCAACAAGAGCCAGGTCAGTCCACACTCATACAGTATACCAGGGGTCACCAACAAGAGCCAGGTCAGTCCACACATATACAGTATACCAGGGGTCACCACCAAGAGCCAGGTCAGTCCACACATATACAGTATACCAGGGATCACCAACAAGAGCCAGGTCAGTCCACACATATACAGTATACCACGGGTCACCAACAAGAGCCAGGTCAGTTCACACTCATACAGTATACCACGGGTCACCAACAAGAGCCAGGTCAGTCCACACATATACAGTATACCAGGGGTCACCAACAAGAGCCAGGTCAGTCCACACATATACAGTATACCAGGGGCCACCAACAAGAGCCAGGTCAGTCCACACTCATACAGTATACCAAGGGTCACCAACAAGAGCCAGGTCAGTCCACACTCATACAGTATACCAGGGGTCACCAACAAGAGCCAGGTCAGTTCACACTCATACAGTATACCAGGGATCACCAACAAGAGCCAGGTCAGTCCACACATATACAGTATACCAGGGGTCACCAACAACAACCAGGTCAGTCCACACATATACAGTATACCAGGGGTCACCAACAAGAGCCAGGTCAGTCCACACATATACAGTATACCAGGGGTCACCAACAAGAGCCTGGTCAGTCCACACTCATACAGTATACCAGGGGTCACCAACAAGAGCCAGGTCAGTCCACACTCATAGAGTATACCAGGGGTCACCAACAAGAGCCAGGTCAGTCCACACATATACAGTATACCAGGGGTCACCAACAAGAGCCAGGTCAGTCCACACTCATACAGTATACCAGGGGTCACCAACAAGAGCCAGGTCAGTCCACACTCATACAGTATACCAGGGGTCACCAACAAGAGCCAGTTCAGTCCACACTCATACAGTATACCAGGGGTCACCAACAAGAGCCAGGTCAGTCCACACTCATACAGTATACCAGGGGTCACCAACAAGAGCCAGGTCAGTCCACACTCATACAGTACACCAGGGGTCACCAACAAGAGCCAGGTCAGTCCACACATATACAGTATACCAGGGGTGCTTAGTGGTTTCTGTTTGAAGCTACCTAGCTAAAGGTGAATTGCTGACCTCCAGTGATCAGGATGCTTAGTAAAATGTGTAAATATCTGTAAATAACCATAACACACACACACACACACACACACACACACACACACACACACACACACACACACAGACACACACACACACACACACACACACACACACACACACACACACACACACACACACACACACACACACACACACACACACTCATGTGCATGCCTACACATGCATGTAATGCACACAATCTCCCACACAATGGAGAATGTTATTTCTACTGGATTGATGAACTGTGGTGGATTTGATGGGAGGTAAGATCACATATCGGGGTATGTGGGCGGGGATGTCAAGCATGCGCTGGTTGTTTGGTACCACAGGCTGTGGTATCTGATTGTCAGCGCTTGAGGCGAGGCGTACCATCATGTCTCCGTGGGCAGATAAACAATGTGGGCGTCCAGGGCCGGGTAGAGATAAAATAAACGTCTGTCACGCCAACCAAAGGATATGGCATACGTGTGTGTGTGTGTGTGTGTGTGTGTGTGTGTGTGTGTGTGTGTGTGTGTGTGTGTATATGCGTATGCGTATGCGTATGCGTGTGTGTGTGTGTGTGTGTGTGTGTGTGTGTGTGTGTGTGTGTCTGTGTGTTTGTCTGTGAGCATGTGTGTGCTGGGTTACACTGTGGGACCTCATCAAAGACACTCCAAATGCCTGCCCTCCTGAGTCCTCTGCGTCTGTTTATGTTAGAGGGACAGAGCATGCGGTATGTGGTGGTATATGAAGGAGAGGGATCCACTGGAGATGGCCATCTAGGAGAGGGATCCACTGGAGATAGCCATCTAGGAGAGGGATCCACTGGAGATAGCCATCTAGGAGAGGGATCCACTGGAGATAGCATCTAGGAGAGGGAGTCACTGGAGATGGCCATCTAGGAGAGGGATCCACTGGAGATAGCCATCTAGGAGAGGGATCCACTGGAGATGGCCATCTAGGAGAGGGATCCACTGGAGATAGCCATCTAGGAGAGGGATCCACTGGAGATAGCCATCTAGGAGAGGGATCCACTGGAGATGGCCATCTAGGAGAGGGATCCACTGGAGATGGCCATCTAGGAGAGGGATCCACTGGAGATAGCCATCTAGGAGAGGGATCCACTGGAGATAGCCATCTAGGAGAGGGATCCACTGGAGATAGCATCTAGGAGAGGGATCCACTGGAGATAGCCATCTAGGAGAGGGATCCACTGGAGATGGCCATCTAGGAGAGGGATCCACTGGAGATAGCCATCTAGGAGAGGGATCCACTGGAGATAGCCATCTAGGAGAGGGATCCACTGGAGATAGCCATCTAGGAGAGGGATCCACTGGAGATAGCCATCTAGGAGAGGGATCCACTGGAGATAGCCATCTAGGAGAGGGATCCACTGGAGATAGCCATCTAGGAGAGGGATCCACTGGAGATAGCCATCTAGGCGAGGGATCCACTGGAGATAGCCATCTAGGAGAGGGATCCACTGGAGATGGCCATCTAGGAGAGGGATCCACTGGAGATAGCCATCTAGGAGAGGGATCCACTGGAGATAGCCATCTAGGAGAGGGATCCACTGGAGATAGCCATCTAGGAGAGGGATCCACTGGAGATAGCCATCTAGGAGAGGGATCCACTGGAGATAGCCATCTAGGAGAGGGATCCACTGGAGATAGCCATCTAGGAGAGGGATCCACTGGAGATAGCCATCTAGGAGAGGGATCCACTGGAGATGGCCATCTAGGAGAGGGATCCACTGGAGATAGCCATCTAGGAGAGGGATCCACTGGAGATAGCCATCTAGGAGAGGGATCCACTGGAGATAGCCATCTAGGAGAGGGATCCACTGGAGATAGCATCTAGGAGAGGGATCCACTGGAGATGGCCATCTAGGAGAGGGATCCACTGGAGATGGCCATCTAGGAGAGGGATCCACTGGAGATAGCCATCTAGGAGAGGGATCCACTGGAGATAGCCATCTAGGAGAGGGATCCACTGGAGATAGCCATCTAGGAGAGGGATCCACTGGAGATAGCCATCTAGGAGAGGGGATCCACTGGAGATGGCCATCTAGGAGAGGGATCCACTGGAGATAGCCATCTAGGAGAGGGATCCACTGGAGATAGCCATCTAGGAGAGGGATCCACTGGAGATAGCATCTAGGAGAGGGAGCCACTGGAGATAGCCATCTAGGAGAGGGGATCCACTGGAGATAGCCATCTAGGAGAGGGATCCACTGGAGATAGCCATCTAGGAGAGGGAGCCACTGGAGATAGCCATCTAGGAGAGGGATCCACTGGAGATAGCCATCTAGGAGAGGGAGCCACTGGAGATAGCCATCTAGGAGAGGGATCCACTGGAGATAGCCATCTAGGAGAGGGATCCACTGGAGATAGCCATCTAGGAGAGGGAGCCACTGGAGATAGCCATCTAGGAGAGGGAGCCACTGGAGATAGCCATCTAGGAGAGGGAGCCACTGGAGATAGCCATCTAGGAGAGGGATCCACTGGAGATAGCCATCTAGGAGAGGGAGCCACTGGAGACTACCTCTGAGGGTTTAGAGCTTGAGGTAGTCACTTCATACAAGTACTTGGGAGTATGGCTAGACGGTACACTGTCCTTCTCTCAGCACATATCAAAGCTGCAGGCTAAAGTTAAATCTAGACTTGGTTTCCTCTATCGTAATCGATCCTCGTTCACCCCAGCTGCCAAATTAACCCTGATTCAGATGACCATCCTACCCATGCTAGATTACGGAGACATAATTTATAGATCAGCAGGTAAGGGTGCTCTCAAGCAGCTAGATGTTCTTTACCATTCAGCCATCAGATTTGCCACCAATGCTTCTTATAGGACACATCACTGCACTCTATACTCCTCTGTAAACTGGTCATCTCTGTATACCCGTCGCAAGACCCACTTATGCTTATTTATAAAACCCTCTTAGGCCTCACTCTCCCCTATCTGAGAGATCTACTGCAGCCCTCATCCTCCACATACACCCGTTCTGCCAGTCACATTCTGTTAAAGGTCCCCAAAGCACACACATCCTTGAGTCGCTCGTCTTCTCAGTTCGCTGCAGCTAGCGACTGGAACGAGCTGCAACAAACACTCAAACTGGACAGTTTATCTCAATCTCTTCATTCAAAGACTCAATCATGGACACTTACTGACAGTTATGGCTGCTTTGCGTCATGTGTTGTCTCTACCTTCTTGCCCTTTGTGCTGTTGTCTGTGCCCAATAATGTTTGTACCATGTTTTGTGCTGGTACCATGTTGTTTTTCTACCATGTTGTTGCCATGTTGTGTTGCTACCATGTGGTTGTTATGTTGCTACCATGCTGTGTTGTCATGTGTTGCTGCCTTGCTATGTTGTTGTCTTAGGTCTCTTATGTAGTGTTGTGTTGTCTCTCTTGTCGTGATGTGTGTTTTCACCCATATTTATATGTTCTTTTTTATTTTTAATCCCAGCCCCCGCCCCCAAAGGAGGTCATTTGCCTTTTGGTAGGCCGTCATTGTAAATAAGAATTTGTTCTTAACTGACTTGCCTAGTTAAACAAAGTAAAAAAAATAAAAAGATAGCCATCTAGAAGCCACTGGAAATGGCCACCTAGGAGAGGGGTGGCTTGGGATATGTTATGTCTGTGTACAGCTCATCAGAACCCATCCTCTCGGTTTGGGTCAGAGACAGAGACAGATGGGGATTCATGTTTGGTTCGCTGTCTTTGTATGACTGGTTTTTGATGAGAGAGAATGGTTTGACCTGTGAAGTCTTTCGGTCTGAGGGTTGTACAGAGAGATCACATGATCACAGCTGGTCTGAGGGTTGTACAGAGAGATCACATGATCACGGCTGGTCTGAGGGTTGTACAGAGAGATCACATGATCACGGCTGGTCTGAGGGTTGTACAGAGAGATCACATGATCACGGCTGGTCTGAGGGTTGTACAGAGAGATCACATGATCACGGCTGGTCTGAGGGTTGTACTGAGAGATCACATGATCACGGCTGGTCTGAGGGTTGTACAGAGAGATCACATGATTAAGGCAGGAATAAGTCACTTGAGGATTCTGTGGGAAGGCATAAATAGACTGGTGTTGTTCTGGGTGGTTTTAGATTGGACCATCTAAGAAGTGTGTTATAAAATAGAAATAAATGGGCTGTGTGTGTTTTCGTGCATGTTAGTGTGATGTGTGTAAACACGTGTGAGATACATGCTTGTGTGTCTGTGTGTGCGCCACTGCTGGTCTGGGGGGTAGGGTCTCCTACAGGCCTGGCTCTCAGTGAGGGGTCATGGCTCAGTGACCCCATCTGGCTGCATCTGGCCATGGCCCTCTCCGGAGAGACGGAGGGAGGGAGGGAGAGAAGGAGTCCTGATCAGGTTATGAACACTCGGTGCTGGAGGAGGCTGTGAACAAACAACAGCTGGTGTCAGTGCCTGGGCCAGTCTAGCGGAGATAATCACATCTCTCTCTCTCTTACAGCTCCAAATCATTTTCATCTGGAACTTGTCTTTCGCTCGTTTTGCCCCAATCTGTTCTTTCATGTCTCTACCCCTCTACATCTCCTTGTCCTTTCTCTCTTTCTCCATTTCCTCTATCACTCTGGTGCTGTATGTTAAGATGACCCGTCATCCCTCCCTCTCTGTCAGGGCTGGCTGTGTGAGCTGCTGCGTTGGAAGGAGAACCCCAACCCAGACAACCGGACTCTGTGGGAGAACCTGTGTACCATTAGAAGGTTCCTGACCCTGTCCCAGGCTGAGAGGGACATGGTGTATGAAGAGGAGTCCAAGCACCACTACAGTGAGAGGCTTCACACTATCCTCCACATGTCTCCAGAACCACAGGTGAGAGACTCCACTGTCCTCCACATGTCTCCAGAACCACAGGTGAGAGACTCCACTGTCCTCCACATGTCTCCAGAACCACAGGTGAGATACTCCAGCTCCACACTGTCCTCCACATGTCTCCAGAACCACAGGTGAGAGACTCCAGCTCCACATGTCTCCAGAACCACAGGTGAGAGGCCCGAGGGGAGAGGGGTCACCCCTGACAAATACCTCACCGGTATACGGCTTGGACCCCCATGAATTACATACTGGACACAATTGCAGCTGAAACTACGAACACAGAGTGTGCCCACAAAAAGCAAAGACTCTTCGCCTCAGTCCCTCAAAACAATTGTAGACATATGTGAAGGACTTACAGTTTACCAGAAGTAAAAGTGTATGTAGTGTGCCATTCAGTTTAACCATAAGCTTGTTGTATGTTAGAAGGACACTTGCGTGAAAGGGCCTAAACCAGTCCATCTTTCTATTCTCTCTCTCTTTCTTCTTTTAATAAATAAGCATCTTGGGAAGGATGTTGTGGTCACACCATGAACACATTCCTTCACTGCTCTCCTAGAATGTCTGGGACCAAAGCAGGGACATAAATCTGCTAAAAATACAAGCCTCATCTTCACTGATGGCGCCTAGCGAGGAGAGAGGGAGGGGAAGCAGGAAAGGGGAAGGAGAGAGGGAGTGGAAGCAGGAAAGGGGAAGGAGAGAGGGGGTGGATGGTAGGAGAAGTGGATCCGTAAGGTAATGGCGAGAGAGAACAAGGGAGAGAGAGAAACAGGGAGAGAGATAGACAGAGAGACCAAGATGAGAGTGACAGATAGACAGACAGAGATGAGATTGAGACAGACAGACAGACAGACAGACAGACAGACAGACAGACAGACAGACAGACAGACAGACAGACAGACAGACAGACAGACAGACAGACAGACAGACAGACAGACAGACAGACAGACAGACAGACAGACAGACAGACAGACAGACAGACAGACAGACAGAGTTAGACAGTTGATGAATGGATAAGAGAGAGAATGGTGATGTTGATCTGTCTGTAGGCACCATAAAGATCCTATAAAATGGTAGATATCATTCTGTGGTAAACACTGGCAGCTCCAGGCAGACTGGGTGGTCCTGTAGATGTGTCTATCTCAGCACTACATGGGGCTGCTTGCTGCTGCTGCTGTCATTCTGGATGCTTTGCTCTTATCCCCATGGGCCCTCCCTCCCTCTGCCCCGGACCCCCACCATGTCTGTACTGTACCCTTCCACACACCCCCAGGCTCCACCACGCACCACACATGTGTCCCAGCTGTGCTACACACACACACACACACACACACACACACACACACACACACACACACACACACACACACACACACACACACACACACACACACACACACACACTAACATAAGAACACACACTCTCACTCACAAACATACAGTCAATGAATAACTCATAACAGCCCTCAGAGAGCCTGTACCCCAATGAGGACCCTCCCTAACCAGGACAGCTACATTATTCAGGGTCTGTCTGTACCCCGAGGAGGACCCTCCCTAACCAGGACAGCTACATTATTCAGGGTCTGTCTGTACCCCGAGGAGGACCCTCCCTACCAGGACAGCTACATTATTCAGGTTCTGTCTGTACCCCAATGAGGACCCTCCCTAACCAGGACAGATACATTATTCAGGGTCTGTCTGTACCCCAATGAGGACCCTCCCTAACCAGGACAGCTACATTATTCAGGGTCTGTCTGTACCCCGAGGAGGACCCTCCCTAACCAGGACAGATACATTATTCAGGGTCTGTCTGTACCCCAATGAGGACCCTCCCTAACCAGGACAGATACATTATTCAGGGTCTGTCTGTACCCCGAGGAGGACCCTCCATAACCAGGACAGCTACATTATTCAGGGTCTCTATCATTCTTTCATCCTCTCCTCACAGATGATTTACTTTTCTTGATGAGACTCATTTCCTCCAGAGTGTTGCATCCATGATGACAACAGAGAAAGAAAGAACCAGAGATATTTTAGTGATGTTGTGTGTTCTGTTGTTGGGTTGGATTTAGTTTTATGATATTTTAGTGATGTTGTGTGTTCTCTTAATTGGGTTGGATTTAGAGTTATGATATTTTAGTGATGTTGTGTGTTCTCTTAAATGGGTTGGATTTAGAGTTATAGAAGGACTGACTGGATTGATTGGTAAAGGGTTTCAAGGACAGTGGTGGGATGCCTGGGAAGTTTTATTTGGGGGTAAAAAAAAACTACAATTTTCTCTCTCTATCCCACCACCTGTTCGTTACAGTAAGTCATCCACTTCCAGTCAGTCTCCTTTAAAGGGGAAATCTGCAGTTGCTACATACATTTTTTTAAACTTTTAAATCAATGATATTTACCCACTGATTCTTGAAGAATATAACTTAGAAATGCCTCATGAGCTCAGTTCAACTGTTGTACCCCATCAGAACCCAGAATATAAGCTTGTTTTACTCCAACGTTTTTAAACAATGGAAATGTAAACAAACATTGTATCGCCTCAAAACATGGTTAAAACTATAATTTTGATATCATGGATGGTCCATAGCTCTCTCTCTATGAATTTCAGAGTGGTAACATTTCTACAGCCCCATCCCTCAGCTTGTTACCGAAACTTCAGATTGCCCCTTTATGACATCAGAAATAGACAAGGAGGCATAAAACAACTAGCCCAGATATTTCCTGAAGACCAAAAGGCCTTCTCTCACCTACCCACCAAAGAGCATTTAGAAATACTCCATGGTCTGGCCTAACCTCAATATTATTTGAAACATACCATGTTACTATTGAAGGGGGAAAAATAATTACTATTATCTTTATTTAGGTCCTTTAATTTTCCCGGACCACAGATTTATGGGCGCAGCATTCCAGTGTTTGGGCGTTCAGGCACCCCGCCCTTCTAATAGCCCCAGGAGAGGGGAGTGTGATGGGCCTGGGACTGGGACCTCTCTGTCTGGTCAATGGGATCTCAGCTCCAGTACCACACGTTCCAACTAACCCCCTAGGATGTTAATGAGCTGCCACTAAAAGGGGGGAGTCTATCCTATTCCTTAGGGAACTACTCTCTGCTGCTGCTGTTGTTTATGAGCTTCTAGGGAACTCTCTGTTACAGTACAACTAACCCCCTAGAAAGTCATTGAAATAAGTTACCACTAAGGGGGAAGTGTATCCTATGTTTAAGTGAACTTCTTCTACTGTCTCTGTTGTTGTTGAGTTTTTCAGTTTATTATATGAATGTGCATATATGTGTTGTCAGACTTAGAGTTAGAGAATGAACTGATTATTACTTAGAGAATGAACTGATTATTACTTAGAGAATGAACTGATTATTACCTAGAGAATGGACTGATTATTACTTAGAGAATGGACTGATTATTACTTAGAGTATGTGGACTGATTATTACTTAGAGAATGTGCACTGATTATTACTTAGAGAATGGACTGATTATTACTTAGAGTATGTGGACTGATTATTACTTAGAGAATGGACTGATTATTACTTAGAGAATGAACTGATTATTACTTAGAGAATGGACTGATTATTACCTAGAGAATGAACTGATTATTACCTAGAGAATGAACTGATTATTACTTAGAGAATGAACTGATTATTACTTAGAGAATGGACTGATTATTACCTAGAGAATGGACTGATTATTACCTAGAGAATGAACTGATTATTACCTAGAGAATGAACTGATTATTACTTAGAGAATGAACTGATTATTACTTAGAGAATGAACTGATCATTACTTAGAGAATGGACTGATTATTACTTAGAGAATGGACTGATTATTACTTAGAAAATGGACTGATTATTACTTAGAGTATGAACTGATTATTACTTAGAGAATGGACTGATTATTACTTAGAGTATGTGGACTGATTATTACTTAGAGTATGTGGACTGATTATTACTTAGAGTATGTGGACTGATTATTACTTAGAGAATGGACTGATTATTACTTAGAGTATGTGGACTGATTATTACTTAGAGTATGTGGGCTGATTATTACTTAGAGTATGTGGACTGATTATTACTTAGAGAATGAACTGATTATTACTTAGAGTATGTGGACTTATTATTACTTAGAGAATGTGGACTGATTATTACCTAGAGAATGAACTAATTATTACTTAGAGAATGAACTGATTATTACCTAGAGAATGTGGACTGATTATTACCTAGAGAATGGACTGATTATTACTTAGAGAATGGACTGATTATTACTTAGAGTATGTGGACTTATTATTACTTAGAGAATGTGGACTGATTATTACCTAGAGAATGAACTAATTATTACTTAGAGAATGTGGACTGATTATTACCTAGAGAATGGACTGATTATTACTTAGAGGATGGACCGATTATTACTTAGAGTATGTGGACTGATTATTACTTAGAGAATGGACTGATTATTACTTAGAGAATGAACTGATTATTACCTAGAGAATGGACTGATTATTACTTAGAGTATGTGGACTGATTATTACTTAGAGAATGGACTGATTATTACTTAGAGTAGAGACTGATTATTACTTAGAGTATGTGGACTGATTATTACTTAGAGTATGTGGACTGATTATTACCTAGAGAATGTGGACTGATTATTACTTAGAGTATGTGGACTGATTATTACTTAGAGAATGTGGACTGATTATTACTTAGAGTATGGACTGATTATTACCTAGAGAATGTGGACTGATTATTACTTAGAGAATGTGGACTGATTATTACTTAGAGTATGGACTGATTATTACTTAGAGTATGTGAACTGATTATTACTTAGAGAATGGACTGATTATTACTTAGAGTATGTGGACTGATTATTACTTAGAGAATGTGGACTGATTTCCTATGTTGACAGTCTGCTCTGATGGGATTCAACATGACACCTCCTCTTTTTCTCCACAGGCACTGCACAGGCAGCCCTTACCTCCAAGGAAGGCCCCATCCCCATCTCCCATGCGGGACCCATCCCCTCTCCCCACTCCCACGCCTGGCCCCAGGGGCCACAACTCGGATGGGACTCGAGGCAAGGACAACGGCAGCGTGAGTGGCAGCTCCAGTGGTGGGTCCAAAAAGCTGAGGTCGCGTACCCGGATCTCCCTGGAGGCTCTGGCCATCCTGCAGAGCTTCATCGGTGACGTGGGCCTCTACCCTGACCAGGAGGCTATCCACACCCTGTCGGCCCAGCTGGACCTTCCCAAGCACACCCTGGTCAAGTTCTTCCAGAACCAGCGCTACCACGTCAAGCACCACAACAGCACCACCCAGATGAGCAATGCAGGGGAGGGGGAGGCGGGGGAGGAGAGGGACAGCGATGGGGTGGAAGGGACTGAGTACCGCAACGGGGAGCTTATCTCTGAGTCGGAGGGATCAGACATCGCCGAGTCCAGCGAGGACGGGCGGGGTGGTTCCGAGGAGACTGACAGAACAGAGGGAAGAGGAGGAGGAGAAAGAGGAGTAGGAGTGGAGGGAGAGGAAGAGAAGGACAATGGCAAGGCCTCAGGCCCCCGGCCCACCTCCCTACCCCCCTATCCGTCCCCAAAGAGTCCCAATGACTCTGGAGAGCTCCATAGATAACCCCCTCGGGCCATCGAGGAGGGAACGACAGACAGACAAGCCCAGGACAGAGGGATGGAGGGATGACGAGACAGATAGAACAGAGGGGAGAAAGTATGGAGGGATGAAGAAAGAATGTGTCTGGTACTGAAGACCATGAGGATGGCTTTAAGTAGAGGAGAGTCCTACCACACCACAGTGGATGTGGGAACAGGTCAGGACCTATGGAGGTAGACAGGCAGGGATGGTGAAAAGACAACAGAGTACCTCAGAATGAGAGAAGAGATGCACTCTGGGTAATGGAGTCATAGACAGTGACAGGCTGCTGTAAGAACATGTTTCATTGTTTAGAAAATGAAAATGGTTTCATTTATTAAATGGGCATATCCACAAGGATGATTAAAACCAAGGCCCCAGTTATGTGTTTCATCACAGAGTCTGTCGTCGTATTCTTAGAGCAGCGCCCTGAGATACTGTACAGTACGTGAACAGTTTGTTCTGATTGGTTATCCTATGAACGTTCCCATAATGTCTGGGAAATCCTTGCATTGGCTGTGTGTAATGCAATCACTCACCCTTAACGTCGACAAATCTTTCCCATTTCACCATCCTACCAGCACTTAAATCAAAAACATATTTATTGTTCTTGTAATAATCTAAGTTTATTGTCCTCATTATGGCTGTTATTCTTATTTTCTATTTGATATTGGTGAACATGTGTTGCTTTCTGTGTGTGAGATACATTCACAAAGTGTCTCATAGTAGGAGTGCTGTTCTCAGATCAGTTTAGCCTTTTTCATCATAATGAATAAGATTACATGGGCAGGGGGGAACTGATCCTAGATCAGCACTCTGAGACGTTTTATGAATACGGGCCATTGTGAGGGAGAAGAACACTTTCAAATGAAGTTGTTACTGAACTGAGTGTACGTCTCCAGATGTACTGTATGTTGATCAGTGATCTGCTTACTGTTTCCAAAACAAACAGTGACAGACAAATCAAACCAATAAATGTACTTCTGAAAACAATTGTTGCCAGGTGAAACCTAATGTTGAATGTCCTTTTTAAAACGGGCTAAAATCAGCATCTGAATGGTTAATGAGTAAGTGTGGGTGAGGGCTAGATTCATGATATTGCCCTCTTTGAGGTCAGGAATGACAAACTGAAATGACATTCTCACATATTAGATGGAAATTAGTTGCAATCTCAACATAATAAATATACTATTGACTTATCTCTGTTGGTAATTTAAGTTGGCCTTATTTCCAGATATTTGAATGAAATTGTCTTGTTTTATAACTAAGTAGGCTACAAGCTGTTTAATTTCAGCTGTTTGTTAAGGTTACCCAAACACAGCAAACGTTGAATATTTCTCTGGTCTTCTTTGTACATGAAAAGGCCAAAATTCTTATACTAAGAACTTGGAAATCAATCAATCCGCCATCATTAACGCAATGGAAAAATCACATAATTTATTATTGAAATATTGAAATAGCATTGGCAACTGAGAAAAACAAAGCCAAGTGGCAAGCCATTGGGATGGGGGTGTGGTCAGGGATGGGGGTGTGGTCAAGGATGGGGGTGTTGTCAAGGATGGGGGTGTGGTCAGGGATGGGGGTGTGAGCAGTGGTGGAAAAAGTACCCAAATGTCAAGCTTGAGTAAAAGTAAAGATACCTTAATAGAAAATGACTCAAGTAAAAGTCACCAAGTAAAATACTACTTGAATAAGTCTAAAAGTATTTGGTTTTAAATAAACTTAAGTATCAAAAGTAAAAGTATGAATCATTTCAAATTCCTTATATTAAGCAAACCAGATGGCAATTTACGGAAAGCCACAGGCACATTCCAACATTTAGACATAATTTACAATGCAGCAAGTGTTTAGTGAGTCTGCCAGATCAGATGCAGTAGGGACGACCAGGGATGTTCTCTGTTTAGTGAGTCCACCAGATCAGAGGCAGTAGGGATGACCAGGGATAATCTCTGTTTAGTGAGTCCGCCAGATCAGAGGCAGTAGGGATGACCAGGGATGTTCTCTGTTTAGTGAGTCCTCCAGATCAGAGGCAGTAGGGATGACCAGGGATGTTCAGTTGATAAGTGCATGAAGTGGACTATTTTCCTGTCCTACCAAGCATTCAAAATGTATCAAGTACTTTTGGGTGTCAAAGAAAATGTATGGTGTAAAAAGTACAATATTTTCCTAAGGAATATAGTGAAGTAAAAGTAAAAGTAGTCAAAAATATAAATAGTAAAGTACAGGTACCCCAAAAACCTACTTAAGTTGTACTTTAAAGTATTTTTACTTAAGTACTTTACACCATTGGGTGTGAGCATGTAGGTCTGGTCCGAGGAGATGTAGTCAATGTTTGTGTTTGTCTGTAAGTTGTTGTTGGTATGTATTAGTTTGTATCTCGGAGGGGAAAAAGAGACATATCAGTGTGGTTAGATAGACAAAACCTCACCCAGAGAGCTGTACATGTCAGTGGTGTTAGATAGACAAAACCTCACCCAGAGAGCTGTACATGTCAGTGGTGTTAGATAGACAAAACCTCACCCAGAGAGCTGTACATGTCAGTGGTGTTAGACAGACAGAAACTCACCCAGAGAGCTGTACATGTCAGTGCTGTTAGACAGACAGAAACTCACCCAGAGAGCTGTACATGTCAGTGGTGTTAGATAGACAGAACCTCACCCAGAGAGCTGTACATGTCAGTGGTGTTAGACAGACAGAACCTCACCCAGAGAGCTGTACATGTCAGTGCTGTTAGACAGACAAAACCTCACCCAGAGAGCTGTACATGTCAGTGGTGTTAGACAGACAGAACTTCACCCACAGAGCTGTACATGTCAGTGGTATTAGACAGACAGAACCTCACCCAGAGAGCTGTACATGTCAGTGGTGTTAGACAGACAGAAACTCACCCAGAGAGCTGTACATGTCAGTGGTGTTAGACAGACAGAACCTCACCCAGAGAGCTGTACATGTCAGTGGTGTTAGACAGACAGAAACTCACCCAGAGAGCTGTACATGTCAGTGGTGTTACACAGACAGAACCTCACCCAGAGAGCTGTACATGTCAGTGGTGTTAGACAGACAGAACTTTAGACCAGATCATAGAAATAGAACAGAATGCCATGCTAGTTCTGGGACAGCTGAAGTTGGACCAAAGATGTTGATGCTTCTTGTGCTCTACACATAACTTATTTCCATTTGCTAGGTAAAGAGTAGGCATACTGTCTTCGTAAGCAAATCCATGTTTGTGCCATGTTTGTGCAATGTCCACATGTAGCCTGCATCTGTAGGGATGTTAGTACTGGGATTTGTCCCACCGGGAAAGATCTAACAGTGAACATAAGGAGAGACAAGACCAGACAAAACTAGCCAGTTATAGAAAATTGTATTGACAGCTGAGCTGACTGAAGACCGGGCATTCAACTTGCAGTTGTTGATATCGTTTCCACTGTAACATGTCTTTACATGTGATAAAACTTGCAAGCTACTTTTGTAGCAAGGTGTTGTAGAATAAGAGTCTCATGAAATACATTCCAGACACTGGTACTTCTTGCTACAGTATCTTGGCATAACTGTGATTTGACAGAGAAATATCAGCTAGCTAGAAAGGCTACCCAGCTGTAGCTATCCCCAAGCTACGCTAGCTAGCTATTTCAATTGGATTAACAACCAGGTAAACTAAGGCCATTTGTTTGATCCAATTTATTAGCAATCACCATTAGCTGTTGTCAAGACAGGAGCTACTCTTCCTGGTGTCCAAACACATTAAGGCACTTACATCAAATGAAATTGTATTGGTCACGTACACATGGTTTGCAGACGTTAATGCGAGTGTAGCGAAATGCTTGTGCTTCTAGTTCCGACAGTGCAGTAATATCTAACAAGTAATCTAACAATTCCCCAACAACTACCTAATACACACAAATCTAAAGGGGCGAATGAGAATATGTACATATAAATATATGGTTGAGCGATGGCCAAGCGGCATAGGCAAGGTGCAATAGATAGTATAAAATACAGTATATATATATATATATATATATATATATATGATATGAGTAATGTAAGCTATGTATACATTATTAAAGGGGCATTATTTAGAGTGCATTGTATAAAGTGACTAGTGATCCATTTATTAAAGTGGTCAGTGATTGGGTCTCAATGTAGGCAGCAGCCTCTCTGAGTTAGTGATTGCTGTTTAGCAGTCTGATGGCCTTGAGATAGAAGCTGTTTTTCAGTCTCAGTTCCAGCTTTGATGCACCTGTACTGACCTCGCCTTCTGGATGATAGCGGGGTGAACAGGCAGTGGCTCGGGTGGTTGATGTCCTTGATGATCTTTTTGGCCTTCCTGTGACATTGGGTGCTGTAGGTGTCCTGGAGGGCAGGTAGTTTGCACCCGGTGATGCGTTGTGCAGACCTCACTACCCTCTGGAGACCCTTCCGGTTATGGGCGGAGCAGCTGCCGTACCAGGCGGTGATACAGCCCGACAGGATGCTCTCGATTGTGCATCTGTAAAAGTTTGTCAGGGTTTTGGGTGACAAGCCGAATTTCTTCAGCCTCCTGAGGTTGAAGAGGCGCTGTTGCTCCTTCTTCACCACACTGTCTGTGTGAGTGGACCATTTTAGATTGTCTGTGATGTGTACGCCGAGGAACTTAAAACTCTCCACCCTCTCCACTACTGTCCCGTCAATGTAGATAGGGGGCTGCTCCCTCTGCTGTTTCCTGAAGTCCACGATCATCTCCTTTGTTTTGTTGACGTTGAGGGAGAGGTTGTTTTCCAGGCACCACACTCCCACATATAAAACATATAAAATAAAAGATAAAACAGTACATCATATAACATTATTACACCACTATATATCTACAATACAAAATGTGTAATACCACCATACAACAATATTACAATGTGCATGTGTGTAGAGTGCGCGTGTTAGCGCTTGTGTGTGTATGCGTGTGTCTGTACCTGTGTGTGTGTCTCTTCACAGTCTCCGCTGTTCCATAAGGTACATTTTTGATCTGTTTTTTAAATCTGATTCTACTGCTTTTGGAATAGAGTTCCATGTAGTCATGGCTGTATGTAGTACTGTGCGCCTCCCGCAGCCTGTTCTAGACTTGGGGACTGTGAAGAGACCTCTGGTGGCAGGTCTTGTAGGGTGTCCGAGCTTTACCTCCCTACTCTTCTACATTTGCACTCACTGTACATAGATTTTTCTATTGTGTTATTGACTGTATGTTTGTTTATGTGTAACTCTGTGTTGTTGTTTTTGTTGCACTGCTTTGCTTTATCTTGGCCGGGTCGCAGTTGTTCTCAACTGGCCTACCTGGTTAAATAAAGGTGGAATAAATAAATAAATACAAATTGTGCTAGTAAACAGGCAGCGCAGTACATTCAGCAGTACATTGAGCAGTACATTCAGCAGTACATTCAGCATGTCAAAACTACTTACAAAAACAAGTAGTGATGAAGTCAATCTCTCCTCCAGTTTGAGCCATGAGAGATTGACATGCATATCATTAATGTTAGCTCCCCGTGTACTTTTAAGGGCCAGCCGTGCTGCCAATTGTAATTTTCCTAGGTCCCTCTTTGTGGCTCCTGACCACACTACTGAACAGTAGTCTAGGTGTGACAAAACTAGGGCCTGTAGGACCTGCCTTGTTGATAGTGTTGTTAAGAAGGCAGAGCAGCGCTTTATTATGGACAGACTTCTCCCCATCTTAGCTACTGTTGTATCAATATGTTTTGACCATGACAGTTTACAATCCAGGGTTACTCCTAGCAGTTAAGTCACCTCAACCTGCTCAATTTCCACATTATTCATTACAAGATTTAATTGAGGTTTAGGGATTAGTGAATGATTTGTCCCAAATACAATGCTTTAAGTTTTAGAAACATTTAGGACTAACTTATTCCTTGCCACCCATTCTGAAACTAACTGCAGCTCTTTGTTAAGTGTTGCAGTCATTTCATCGCTGTAGTAGCTGATGTGTATAGTGTTGAGTCATCCGCATATATAACATCTAATTGTATTCGTCACATGCTTTGTAAACAACAGATGTGGACTAGCAGTGAAATGCTTACGGGCCCTTCCCAACAACTCATAGAGAAATAGAGATATAACAGAAAAGTAAAACACAAAATATTAAAAGTAATAATACATGCATAATGAGTCAATGCATGAAACTTGACTAGTAAGTACAAGGATAACTTGACTATCAGTACACAAGTCAATGATAACTTGACTATATACAAGGAGTACCAGTACCAAGTCAATGATAACTTGACTATATACAAGGAGTACCAGTACCAAGTCAATGATAACTTGACTATATACAAGGAGTACCAGTACCAAGTCAATGATAACTTGACTATATACAAGGAGTACCAGTACCAAGTCAATGATAACTTGACTATATACAAGGAGTACCAGTACCAAGTCAATGATAACTTGACAAAATACAAGGAGTATCAGTACCACGTCAATGATAACTTGACTATATACAAGGAGTACCAGTACTGAGTCAATGATAACTTGACTATATACAAGGAGTACCAGTACCAAGTCAATGATAACTTGACTATATACAAGGAGTACCAGTACCAAGTCAATGATAACTTGACTATAGTCACATGATAACTTGACTATATACAAGGAGTACCAGTACCAAGTCAATGATAACTTGACAAAATACAAGGAGTACCTGTACCACGTCAATGATAACTTGACTATATACAAGGGGTATCAGTACTGAGTCAATGATAACTTGACAAAATACAAGGAGTATCAGTACTGAGTCAATGATAACTTGACTATATACAAGGAGTATCAGTACTGAGTCAATGATAACTTGACTATATACAAGGAGTACCAGTACCAAGTCAATGATAACTTGACTATAGACAAGGAGTATCAGTACTGAGTCAATGATAACTTGACTATATACAAGGAGTATCAGTACTGAGTCAATGATAACTTGACTATATACAAGGAGTACCAGTACTGAGTCAATGATAACTTGACTATATACAAGGAGTATCAGTACTGAGTCAATGATAACTTGACTATATACAAGGAGTACCAGTACCAAGTCAATGATAACTTGACTATATACAAGGAGTACCAGTACCAAGTCAATGATAACTTGACTATATACAAGGGGTATCAGTACTGAGTCAATGATAACTTGACTTTATACAAAGAGTACCAGTACCAAGTCAATGATAACTTGACAATATACAAGGGGTATCAGTACCAAGTCAATGATAACTTGACAAAATACAAGGAGTATCAGTACCAAGTCAATGATAACATGTGGACCACAAGAAAAGGAGGACCGAGCACTCCCCCATTAACATCAACGGGGCTGTAGTGGAGCAGGTTGAGACCTTCAAGTTCCTTGGCGTCCACATCACCAACAAACTAACATGGTCCAAACACACCAAGACAGTCGTGAAGAGGGCACGACAAAACCTAATCCCCCTCAGGAGACTGAACAGATTTGGCATGAGTCCTCAGATCCTGAAAAGGTTTTACAGCTGCACCATCGAGAGCATCTTGACTGGTTGCGTCACTGCCTTGTATGGCAACTGGTCGGCCTTGTACATCACCGGAGCCAAGCTTCCTGCCATCCAGGATCTCTATACCAGGCGGTGTCAGAGGAAGGCCCTAAAAATTGTCAAAGACTCCAGCCACCCTAGTTAAGACTCCAGCCACCCTATAAGACTCCTGCCACCCTATACAAGGGGTACCAGTACTAAGTCAATGATAACTTGACTAAATACAAGGGGTACCAGTACCAAGTCGATGTGCAGGGGTACAAGGTCATTTAGTTTTGTACATATAATTAGGAATAAAAGTAACAGATAATAAAAGTAGCAGCGCATGTAATAGTTAAAAAGGGTCAGTGCAGATAGTCCGGGTAGCTATTTGGTTAACTATTTCATTAATTTTTAACAGTCTTATGGCTTGGGGGTAGAAGCTGTTCAGGGTCCTGTTGGTAACAGACTTGGTGCATCGGTACCGCTTGCTGTGCGGTAGCAGAGAGAACAATCTATGACTTGGGTGGCTGGAGTCCTTGACAATATCTAGGGCCTTCCTCTGACAGGTATAGAGGTCCTGGATGGCAGGGAATTCAGTCCAGTACGCACTACCCTCTGTAGCGCCTTGCAGTCAGATGCCAAGCAGTTGCATACAAAGCGGTGATGCAGCCAGTCAAGATGCTCTCAATGGAGCAGCTGTAGACATTTTTGAGGATCAGAGGTCCCATGCCAAATCCTTTCAGTCTCCTGAGGGGGAAGAGGCGTTACCTGGATCAACATAACACTATTTTGTTTGTGTCATTTTAAATGAGTACAGTCTAACACCACTTAGCCTCTAGTCATTCTCTCTCTCTCTCTCTCTCTCTCTCTCTCTCTCTCTCTCTCTCTCTCTCTCTCGGGTGGGGTACAGTGGGGGATGCTCAGCAGGCTCATTAAGTGCTGATTTATTTATGCGCTAACTTTCTGCAATTTACTGTCCTGCTCGCCTGCCAGGGCACCTGATAACAATTTGAAAGTACAGTATTTATTATCCTCCATGTGGCATGGTGTGCAGAAAGTAGGCTCCACCCCAGTTATCTGTGAGTTTGGCTCATCATCACCTCTGACCTCTCTGAACTCTGGTGTAAGCCCCTGATACACTCTCCCCTTCCCCTTCCCCTTCCCTCTCCCCTCTCTCCCTTCCCCCTCCTTCTCCTTCTCCCTCTCCCCCTCCCTCTCCCCTCTCTCCCCTTCCCCCTCCTTCTCCCTCTCCCCTTCCCTCTCCCCTCTCTCCCCCTCCCCTTCCCTCTCCCCTCTCTCCCCTTCCCCCTCCTTCTCCCTCTCCCCTTCCCCTTCCCTCTCCCCTCTCTCCCCTTCCCCCTCCCTCTTCCCTTCCTGGGACAGAGAGCAGCTTGCTGGATCTTCTGCTCCTAATTCTGCCCTGAGCCCCTTGGATCAACTAATTTAACTCATTATTCGCTCAATTGGCTGAGCATGAACCCCTTTAAATCCCCTCTCAGCCCCCCGCGCCCCTCTCAGCCCCCCGAGGTCTGAGACTGGCATTGATACAGAGAGAGAGGCTCAACCAGGAACAACACTAGAGAGGTGGGTCATAACCCAGACTCCTGTTTGCTATTGGATTAGAGTTGGCCACAATGTTGACTGGCAGGCTGACAGGCCTATCGGAGAAGAGGAGAATAAGGCTGCGATTTGCATTGCACTGTCCCAATTCTCCACCCCTGCACTCTCCCTGTCATTTTAAAAGCATAGGAATGTTCTAAGTATTGGCAAGAAGGAGTTTCCACCATTGCTAAATCCATACAAGAAAGTGTGCAAGGCAAGTGCACACTTTGGGAAATGGTGGAGAATCTGGACGCAGCATTTGTGCCCAGTCTGCCATGTCTCCATCATCACAGCAGGGGTAAGGGTTCCTCTGGTTCCTCAGGGGTAAGGGTTCCTCTGGTTCCTCAGGGGTAAGGGTTCCTCTGGTTCCTCAGGGGTAAGGGTTCCTCTGGTTCCTCAGGGGTAAGGGTTCCTCTGGTTCCTCAGGGGTAAGGGTTCCTCTGGTTCCTCAGGGGTAAGGGTTCCTCTGGTTAGGGGTCGGGGTTCCTCTGGTTCCTCAGGGGTAAAGGTTCCTCTGGTTCCTCAGGGGTGTGGGTTCCTCTCCAAAAGAGATCTGTTCAGAATTAGCCCGCCACAATACAAACACATCCCAGCTAACTGTAGTGGTGTACGTGGGCCTCATATGGCCATAGTTACACAGACACAATAAAAGGCATCATTGTGTATTTGGTGACTACTATTAGTTTGAGGGAGATGACGGGAGTGTGGGGGGGCTGTCATCACGCTGCAGTGTGTGTGTGAGTGACAGAAAGACAGAGCTCCATTTATCCATCTGTGAGGCACTGTCTGTCTGTGTGGTGGACTGTCTACCCTAATGCTAACTATTTCAAAATACCTTGTTTCCAATGTTTTCATGGAGTCAATTGGACAGTACAGTATGTGCTTATTGAGACTGTGTGTGTGTGTGTGTGTGTGTGTGTGTGTGTGTGTGTGTGTGTGTGTGTGTGTGTGTGTGTGTGTGTGTGTGTGTGTGTGTGTGTGTGTGTGTGTGTGTGTGTGTGTGTGTGTGTGTATATATGTGTGTGTGTGTGTGTGTGTGTGTGTATGTGTGTGTGTACATTGTGGGGCTGAGTAACCACAGCTGGGCATTATAGAAACCATATTACTGCCTGATAAGCTGCTATTAGAGGTGTGTGTGGGGTGAGTGGGAGAGGGACGCAGGTGCTCTGTGGGCTGATATTACCCAGGATGCATAGGGACGTGGGGGTTGGGCAGTGGGGGCTCTCTCTGCGGAGCGCAGAAACACACCTGTGATCCCCTTGCTAGCACGCTCACACACTTCCCCACTCCGGCAGATGAATCCACACTCTGATAAACACGCTGATACTGGGGAGCAGGGAGCACACACCATGGAGCACACCACGGGCACCAAGCCAACAACACGTGGCACTAGGCTCTGCAGTACCACAGTCTGGACAAGAAACTACAACCTACCCACATAAGACAGGATGATAGAAAACTACAACCTAGCTAGATAAGACAGGATGATAGAAAACTACAACCTAGCTAGAAAGACAGGATGATAAAAAACTACAACCTAGCTAGAAAGACAGGATGATAAAAACTACAACCTAGCTAGAAAGACAGGATGATAAAAAACTACAACCTAGCTAGATAAGACAGGATGATAGAAAACTACAACCTAGCTAGATAAGACAGGATGATAAAAAACTACAACCTAGCTAGAAAGACAGGATGATAAAAAACTACAACCTAGCTAGAAAGACAGGATGATAAAAAACTACAACCTAGCCAGAAAGAGGATGATAAAAAACTACAACCTAGCTAGGAGACAGGATGATAAAAAACTACAACCTAGCTAGAAAGACAGGATGATAAAAAACTACAACCTAGCTAGAAAGACAGGATGATAAAAAACTACAACCTAGCTAGAAAGACAGGATGATAAAAAACTACAACCTAGTTAGGAAGACAGGATGATAAAAAACTACAACCTAGCTAGAAAGACAGGATGATAAAAAACTACAACCTAGCTAGAAAGACAGGATGATAAAAACTACAACCTAGCTAGGAAGACAGGATGATAAAAAAACTACAACCTAGCTAGAAAGACAGGGTGATAGAAAACTACAACCTAGCTAGAAAGACAGGATGATAAAAACTACAACCTAGCTAGGAAGACAGGATGATAAAAAACTACAACCTAGCTAGAAAGACAGGATGATAAAAACTACAACCTAGCTAGGAAGACAGGATGATAAAAAACTACAACCTAGATACAAAGACAGGGTGATAGAAAACTACAGCCTAGCTAGACAAGACAGGATGATAAAAAACTACAGCCTAGCTAGACAAGACAGGATGATAAAAAACTACAGCCTAACTAGACAAGACAGGGTGATAGAAAACTACAACCTAGCTAGAAAGACAGAGTGATAAAAAACTACAGCCTAGCTAGACAAGACAGGATAATAAAAAACTACAACCTAGCTAGAAAGACTGGGTAATAGAAAACTACAGCCTAGCTAGACAAGACAGGATGATAAAAAACTACAGCCTAGCTAGACAAGACAGGATGATAAACAAACTACAGCCTAGCTAGACAAGACAGGATGATAAAAAACTACAACCTAGCTAGAAAGACAGGGTAATAGAAAACTACAACCTAGCTAGAAAGACAGGGTAATAGAAAACTACAGCCTAGCTAGACAAGACAGGGTAATAGAAAACTACAGCCTAGCTAGACAAGACAGGATGATAAAAAACTACAGCCTAGCTAGAAAGACAGGGTGATAGAAAACTACAGCCTAGCTAGACAAGACAGGATGATAAAAAACTACAGCCTAGCTAGAAAGACAGGGTGATAGAAAACTACAGCCTAGCTAGACAAGACAGGGTAATAGAAAACTAAAGCCTAGCTAGACAAGACAGGATGATAAAAAACTACAGCCTAGCTAGAAAGACAGGATGATAAAAAACTACAGCCTAGCTAGAAAGACAGGATGATAAAAAACTACAGCCTAGCTAGACAAGACATGATGATACGCTCCTGTCACTCACGACTGTGATACCCAGTTGATTATTGATACTTGTTGAGCTGTCAACTTCAACTTCAACTTCCGAAATAAGTTATTTTGATTGAGAAAATAAATGGGACACTTTTGTGTCGTTTTTTAATTTTTTGTTACTCAACACTCCTTACAATAACACTTTATACTGAACCACCATGCCAACCTGAAACATGCTGGAATATTGCTTGGAAATCTCCCAGGCGCTGGCTGTCGAGAGAGACTAGATACAAAGACATAGCGAGAAGAGAGAAAGGGAAGACGTGACAGAGTGACAGAGGGACAGAGGGACAGAGTGACAGAGTGACAGAGGGACAGAGTGACAGAGGGCCACAGAGTGACAGAGGGACAGAGTGACAGAGGGACACAGTGACAGAGGGACAGAGGGACAGAGTGACAGAGGGACAGAGGGACAGAGCACACACAAACTGCTGTGCAGTGACATACTTCATTCCAAACCTACAGCTTTGTGTAACAGTCAGGGAGCTAATTCTTAATAGATCATTGGCTCTCACACTGTAGCCAATCACGTTAACCATCAGGCAGGGCAATAAGGGGTCAAATGTCAGGGCTACTCAATCTCCTGGATGCTTCTATGCATAATGATACTCCCAAATACTGTCTTCTCATTCCTTTTCTCAGTGCAGTGGTCAATATTTAAAAGTTCCAGTTTGGCTCCCGAGTTGCAAATGAATTGCTTAATATGCCCTGTTCCCACATAACGTTGGTTAACGAGCTGTCTTCCATAGGGCCAGATGAAACCATATCAGGGTCAACTCCCAGAGGTGTGTGTGCGTGCGTGTGTGTGTCTACCAGGGTGCAAATGAGTAACCCGCTCCTCTTATCAAGATAAGCCAAATAGAGGAGAATGGCTGATGGGTTGGAGGCATCATGTGACCATGTTGATGACTGCTGCTGTTAATACCTGAAGGGTGCCTACACTAATCCACCAGGGTCAATCATTCATCTGGAAGATGCCTGACTGGGCAGTGTCTGGATGGATGACAGAGCGAGAGAGTGGAGGAATTCCCAGAATGTGCATGAGAGAAGGGCTACTCTGACTGTGATTCTGTATGTAGTCGTCTCACCTGGCTGCCTTAAGATGAATGCCCTTACTGTAAGTCGCTCTAGGTCAGTGGGGCTCCCGAGTGGCGCTGCGGTCTAAGGCACTGCATCTCAGTGCTGGAGGTGTCACTACAGACCCTGGTTTGATTCGTGATTGAGAGTCCCATAGGGCGGCTCACAATTGGCCCAGTGTCGTCCGGGTTTGGCCGGGGTAGGCCGTCATTGTAAATAAGAATGTGCTCTTAACTGACTTGCCTAGTTAAATAAAGGTTCAATAAAAACGATCCAATAAAAAGTGTGTCTGGTGAATGACTAAAATGTAAAGGTATGGACTGAAAGCACTATGAATAGAGAAATAAGAGTATTGTGGTGAGATGTTTAGCCAAGAACAGTGGACATTAGTAGCTGAAACATGATTCCCAAACTGCCATTTCACAAATCAAACCCCTTTCAACATAAATGAAACAGTCTGAAATAAACTGGGCATGTCAAAGTGACTTTTATAGAACGACCAGGATCCTTTTACTTCAGCTCCCTACTTATGAGTCGGCATGTCTTTGTGGTTTACAACGAACGGAACTTTTACTGTGTGAAATATCGACACATAAAATTATCGGATTCCAGACTTCTAACGGTTGGAGCCTTATTAGTCTTTAATTGTTTGTGTTTTTACCCTCCGGAATGCACTTCAGATGTGTTTTTAAGGACATAAAATCCATCACGCTTTGATCGAATGCTATTTAGAGGTGGACTTGAAAGCTGGGGCTCGTCCACTGTTAATTTAGGCGAGTCGGCGTAATTAAACGGTTGTTTTTGGAGGCTGTGATGTGATGTGGTCCGTCTCTGACTGAGTTTCATCTCGGCGTGGTGTAGCCTAGCAGTAGAGGAGTTCGGTTTCAACATCTGTCTGTTTCTTACTGAGACGTGTTATGTAGTGCATTAGTAGTGATGTTATGTACTTCCCATTATATCCCCCACTACCATCGAGGTATATATTCTCTTGTTATGTAGTGATGTTATGTACTTCCCATTATATCCTCCACCACCCTCGAGGTATATATTCTCTTCAGCTTCCTGACTTACTGTACCAGCTAGTTGATTCTGTCACAATTCTGTCTCTCATCTCCCCTTAATAAGAAATAATCCTTCCTTTTCCCTCGCTCATCCCTCCTCTCTCTCTCTTGCGCGCACCACACACACACACACACACACACACACACACACACACACACACACACACACACACACACACACACACACACACACACACACACACACACACACACACACACACACACACACACACACACACACACACACACACACAGTCTCCTTGTTGTCCTGATTAATGAGTGACAGACAGTGGTGTGATGTGCCCTAGTTGACAGAGCCCAGTGCCCTTTGACCCTCTGCCACCTTTTAATGCCCGGTGTGTCAGTCATTAAGACAGGAAGTAACTGGGGTTATTAATTCTCCACACCTCCATGGGACAGAGAGCAGGGGCTGAGAGGGTAGCCTGAGAGACAGAAAATCTACTTACTATGACTGTGATACTGTATGTGTTTGTCTCACCTATCTTACAGTAAGTCGATCTGGATAAGAGCATCTGCTGAATGACTAAAATGTCATGTAAATGGAAGGTCAGTGAATGATGTTAATCAGACAGGTATGACTTGTTTCAGGCTGTTCAACAGGAACAGTTACAGTCCTCCACAACTATAGTGATCACGTCACTAACCTTCTAACATTCTACTCAGAACATTCCAGTCACTGAATGTCTCAAACTGGCGCACACACACATGGTTTTATAATTAGCTGCTAAATTAGAAAACCTATAGTTTTCGGTCCAGGCCCAGTTCTTCCTACCTATAGCCTACCAGCTGTCAGACACTCTATAGTGTTATACTGAGGAGGGAGGGAGGGAGGGAGGGAGGGAGGGAGGGAGGGAGGGAGGGAGGGAGGGAGGGAGGGAGGGAGCACAGCTGGCTGTGTTGCTGCAGACACCAGCTGCAGACACTTGTGTAGAAACTACCACCAGGTGCTCAGGATTTCACGCTCTTTCCCTCCTTCAGTGGGTGGCTGCCTGGGCGGTGTGCTGCTGAACCGTTACCGTCTCGCGTTAACACCCCCGCCACCGACTGTTCCCACCTCAGCAGAGCGTAGTCCACTGAGCTAAAGGCTGGAAAGTGAGGTGGCTGGGGAGAGACGAAAGCCGCTGACTTGCCTGAGCATAGCGTGTAATGTCTTATGAACTCAAACAGCCTTCTTATAAAAAATAAAATAAAACGTCCTGTATAATCTTAATACTTTTTATGGGTAAGACAAAGTGATTGCAATATTTTAAAGGGACAAAAATAAGTATATGCCTTTTCAGTTGTGAGTGCCGTCTAGAAATGTAATTAATTCAGCTATTCAGCTATTGAGGTGACAAAATATAGCTGAATGATTTGCCAGCTGCATTTCTAGTGAATGAGGCCAACATTACAGATCATATGGGGACAGATCATCACAGTGTCATGACAGTGTTTGTAAATGATCCAGCTGTGTTGGTGTATTGACAATGTGTTATGAAGAAAATAGTGTCCTGTACACCAAAAAATGGAGCCTTGTATAAAATGCATTTTGAAGAAAATCGTGTCTTGTACACAAAAAATAAAAATAATATTGTGCCTGGTACATATTTATAGTAAGCAATTTGTGATACTGTGTTGTGATTCTGTGTTGTGATACTGTGTTGTGATACTGTGTTGTCATAATGTGTTGTGCTACTGTGTTGTGATACTGTGGTGTGATACTGTGTTGTGATACTGTGTTGTCATACTGTGGTGTGATACTGTGTTGTCACTGTGTTGTGATACTGTGTTGTCATACTGTGTTGTGATACTGTGTTGTCATACTGTGGTGTGATACTGTGTTGTCACACTGTGTTGTGATACTGTGTTGTCACACTGTGTTGTGATACTGTGTTGTCATACTGTGGTGTGATACTGTGTTGTCACACTGTGTTGTGATACTGTGTTGTCACACTGTGTTGTGATACTGTGTTGTCATACTGTGGTGTGATACTGTGTTGTCGTACTGTGTTGTGATAATGTGTGGTGATACTGTGTTGTGATACTGTGTTGTGATACTGTGTTGTCATAATGTGTGGTGATACTGTGTTGTGATACTGTGTTGTGATACTGTGTTGTCACACTGTGTTGTCATACTGTGGTGTGATACTGTGTTGTCGTACTGTGTTGTGATAATGTGTGGTGATACTGTGTTGTCATAATGTGTTGTGCTACTGTGTTGTCATACTGTGTTGTCACACTGTGTTGTGATACTGTGGTGTGATACTGTGTTGTGATACTGTGTTGTGATACTGTGTTGTCACACTGTGTTGTGATACTGTGTTGTCATACTGTGTTGTGATACTGTGTTGTCATACTGTTGGGAGATACTGTGTTGTCACACTGTGTTGTGATACTGTGTTGTCACACTGTGTTGTGATACTGTGTTGTCATACTGTGTTGTCGTACTGTGTTGTCACACTGTGTTGTCATACTGTGGTGTGATACTGTGTTGTCGTACTGTGTTGTGATAATGTGTGGTAACACTGTGTTGTCATAATGTGTTGTGCTACTGTGTTGTCATACTGTGTTGTCACACTGTGTTGTGATACTGTGGTGTGATACTGTGTTGTGATACTGTGTTGTCATACTGTGTTGTGATACTGTGGTGTGATACTGTGTTGTGATGATGTGCTTTTAGAGACCAACCCAGGAAATGACACCAACTGCCCTCTTAAACCTCTCTGACGTACCATGCCTTAGAACCATGTAATCACTGAAAGAAAACTGCTGTCCCTCTGTATCTCAATATAAAACAGATCACTGGCATATCCTGAATGGAAAACGAGTGTCTAAATGAAACTACCCTCAGTTGAGTCGGTCAAAATTCAGTGAAAAGAGAAGGACATACTTCACTCTGGCTCTACTCCTCTCCTGTCCCATCACATCTCCTGTCTCCCCTCTCTCCATGCCAATCCTTTTCCCATCCCCAAATCTGTCATTTATCTAATCATGGCTGTTTGAAGCCTATCTGGGACATAAACACACAAAGGAAGTCTTTAAACCTGTAATCACAGCACTGCTCCAATGCTGCAATACAACCCGTGTGTGTGTGTGTGTGTGTGTGTGTGTGTGTGTGTGTGTGTGTGTGTGTGTGTGTGTGTGTGTGTGTGTGTGTGTGTGTGTGTGTGTGTGTGTGCAGCCCAACTCCAGGCTGCATCCCTGTAGACAACTGCTAACAATTAGACCAATTAGTGGCTCAGCGTCCACAGCCCAGCACCGCCCGCTTGTTTATAATGTCATCCAACGTCCAAACAGTCGAAACTTTGAGAGAAACAATATACATCTGCTAGATGAAACTCAAACTGCCCAGGCCTGACCCAAAGTATTAAAGTAGGCTTTCCTTGGTTGGTATAGACATGAAACGGACACAGGAGAGGAGAGCAGAGAGACATGAAACTGACACAGGAGAGGGGACCAGAGAGACATGAAACTGACACAGGAGAGGAGACCAGAGAGACATGAAACTGACAGAGGAGAGGGGACCAGAGAGACATGAAACTGACACAGGAGAGCTGGGAGAGACATGAAACTGACACAGGAGAGGAGACCAGAGAGACATGAAACTGACAGAGGAGAGGGGACCAGAGAGACATGAAACTGACACAGGAGAGCTGGGAGAGACATGAAACTGACACAGGAGACGAGACCAGAGAGACATGAAACTGACACAGGAGAGGAGACCAGAGAGACATGAAACTGACACAGGAGAGGAGACCAGAGAGACATGAAACTGACAGAGGAGAGGAGACCAGAGAGACACGAAACTGACACAGGAGAGGAGACCAGAGAGACATGAAACTGACACAGGAGAGGAGACCAGAGAGCCATGAAACTGACAGAGGAGAGGAGACCAGAGAGACACGAAACTGACACAGGAGAGGAGACCAGAGAGACATGAAACTGACACAGGAGAGGAGAGGAGAGGAGAGAGACATGAAACTGAAACAGGAGAGGAGAGCAGAGAGACATGAAACTTACACAGGAGAGGAGACCAGAGAGACATGAAACTGACACAGGAGAGGAGACCAGAGAGACATGAAACTGACACAGGAGAGGAGAGCAGAGAGACATGAAACTGACACAGGAGAGGAGACCAGAGAGACATGAAACTGACACAGGAGAGCTGGGAGAGACATGGAACTGACACAGGAGAGGAGACCAGAGAGACATGAAACTGACACAGGAGAGGAGACCAGAGAGACATGAAACTGACAAAGGAGAGGAGACCAGAGAGACATGAAACTGACAGAGGAGAGGAGAGCAGAGAGACATGAAACTGACACAGGAGAATAGACCAGAGAGACATGAAACTGACACAGGAGAGGAGACCAGAGAGACATGAAACTGACACAGGAGAGGAGACCAGAGAGACATGAAACTGACACAGGAGAGGAGACCAGAGAGACATGAAACTGACACAGGAGAGGAGACCAGAGAGACATGAAACTGACACAGGAGAGGGGACCAGAGAGACATGAAACTGACACAGGAGAGGAGACCAGAGAGACTTGAAACTGACACAGGAGAGGAGACCAGAGAGACATGAAACTGACACAGGAGAGGGGACCAGAGAGACATGAAACTGACACAGGAGAGCAGAGAGACATGAAACTGACACAGGAGACGAGACCAGAGAGACATGAAACTGACACAGGAGACGAGACCAGAGAGACATGAAACTGACACAGGAGAGCAGAGAGACATGAAACTGACTCAGGAGAGGAGACCAGAGAGACTTGAAACTGACACAGGAGAGGGGACCAGAGAGACATGAAACTGACACAGGAGAGGAGACCAGAGAGACTTGAAACTGACACAGGAGAGGAGACCAGAGAGACATGAAACTGACACAGGAGAGGGGACCAGAGAGACATGAAACTGACACAGGAGAGGAGACCAGAGAGACATGAAACTGACAGAGGAGAGGAGACCAGAGAGACATGAAACTGACACAGGAGAGGAGACCAGAGAGACATGAAACTGACACAGGAGAGCTGGGAGAGACATGAAACTGACAGAGGAGAGGAGACCAGAGAGACATGAAACTGACACAGGAGAGGAGACCAGAGAGACATGAAACTGACACAGGAGAGGAGACCAGAGAGACATGAAACTGACACAGGAGAGGAGACCAGAGAGACATGAAACTGACACAGGAGAGGAGAGCAGAGAGACATGAAACTGACACAGGAGACCAGAGAGACATGAAACTGACACAGGAGAGGAGAGCAGAGAGACATGAAACTTACACAGGAGAGGGGAGAGACATGAAACTGACACAGGAGAGGAGACCAGAGAGACATGAAACTGACACAGGAGAGGAGACCAGAGAGACATGAAACTGACACAGGAGAGGAGACCAGAGAGACATGAAACTGACACAGGAGACCAGAGAGACATGAAACTGACACAGGAGAGGAGAGCAGAGAGACATGAAACTTACACAGGAGAGGAGACCAGAGAGACATGAAACTGACACAGGAGAGGGGACCAGAGAGACATGAAACTGACACAGGAGACCAGAGAGACATGAAACTGACACAGGAGAGGAGAGCAGAGAGACATGAAACTTACACAGGAGAGGGGAGAGACATGAAACTGACACAGGAGAGGAGACCAGAGAGACATGAAACTGACACAGGAGAGCTGGGAGAGATTGAAAGAGAGTGCAGAATGCCATGATATTCTTTCTTTTTTTGGGACAAGTTACATTCAGTCCATTTCCTGGTATCCCCCCTCCATGCCTTCCGCCCATCTGTTTGTGTGTGTGTGTATAATCTCTCTCTATCTCTGCTCTGTACCCTGATAATGTCCAGCAGTGGGTTATTGCTGCGAGGTGAATTCATTATAAACACACTCTCTCTACTAAATAGACGGCACTGTTTATTTAAATTTGTCCCTCCCCATGTCGATGTCAATGAGGTCAGCGCTTTCTGATGTCATAAACTCCGGGTAGTATTAGACATAAGATATGCATTGTGTGCAATAATTGATTGTTCTGTGTTGAATTGAAGGATAGACAGATGGACGGACAGACAGACAGAGACAGACAGACCTTGGTCTGTATGCGTCTGGCAGTCTGTATATTGATGTGGCTCAGTACAGTATCTGTCAGCTAATCTCATCTAACTGGGACAGGGGGATGGGATTATGTGTGCCATATTTATTTACCTAGCCTAATAATTCCAGCAGCTGAGCAACTATCTGGAGAGACAGGATGAGGAGAGAGTAGCCAGCACCTAACTGACATGCACATTACAATCCTTTATTTGGAACCACGTCATTTGTCACAGATGCAGAAAGCAGAGATCGTGAGTTAATTGATTCTCTCTCACACGCACATGCACAAACACACACACACACACACACACACACACACACACACACACACACACACACACACACACACACACACACACACACACACACACACACACACACACACACACACACACACACACACACACACACACAAACACTCCACTACACACGCCCATGAAAACACTCTAATAATGGGGGCTGATCGAACAGAACATATTTGCTGCTAAGGCCCAGGTGGAGGGAGGTAAGATGCCAGGATGTGGTCTAACTGGATTAGTTAGGGGGATAGGTAGCTAGAGGTCTAACTGGATTAGTTACGGGGGATAGGTAGCTAGAGGTCTAACTGGATTAGTTAGGCGGGATAGGTAGATAGAGGTCTAACTGGATTAGTTAGGGGGATAGGTAGCTAGAGGTATAACTGGATTAGTTAGGGGGGTAGGTAGATAGAGGTCTAACTGGATTAGTTAGGGGGGATAGGTAGCTAGAGGTATAACTGGATTAGTTAGGGGGGTAGGTAGATAGAGGTCTAACTGGATTAGTTAGGGGGGATAGGTAGCTAGAGGTCTAACTGGATTAGTTAGGGGGATAGGTAGATAGAGGTCTAACTGGATTAGTTAGGGGGGATAGGTAGATAGAGGTCTAACTGGATTAGTTAGGGGGATAGGTAGCATAGAGGTCTAACTGGATTAGTTAGGGGGGATAGGTAGATAGAGGTCTAACTGGATTAGTTAGGGGGATAGGTAGCTAGAGGTCTAACTGGATTAGTTAGGGGGGATAGGTAGCTAGAGGTCTAACTGGATTAGTTAGGGGGATAGGTAGATAGAGGTCTAACTGGATTAGTTAGGGGGGATAGGTAGATAGAGGTCTAACTGGATTAGTTAGGGGGATAGGTAGATAGAGGTCTAACTGGATTAGTTAGGGGGGATAGGTAGATAGAGGTCTAACTGGATTAGTTAGGGGGATAGGTAGATAGAGGTCTAACTGGATTAGTTAGGGGGGATAGGTAGATAGAGGTCTAACTGGATTAGTTAGGGGGATAGGTAGATAGAGGTCTAACTGGATTAGTTAGGGGGGATAGGTAGATAGAGGTCTAACTGGATTAGTTAAGGGGGATAGGTAGCTAGAGGTCTAACTGGATTAGTTAGGGGGGATAGGTAGCTAGAGGTCTAACTGGATTAGTTAGGGGGGATAGGTAGATAGAGGTCTAACTGGATTAGTTAAGGAGGTTAGGTAGCTAGAGGTATAACTGGATTAGTTAGGGGGGATAGGTAGCTAGAGGTCTAACTGGATTAGTTAGGGGGGATAGGTAGCTAGAGGTCTAACTGGATTAGTTAGGGGGATAGGTAGCTAGAGGTCTAACTGGATTAGTTAGGGGGGATAGGTAGCTAGAGGTCTAACTGGATTAGTTAGGGGGATAGGTAGCTAGAGGTCTAACTGGATTAGTTAGGGGGGATAGGTAGCTAGAGGTCTAACTGGATTAGTTAGGGGGGTAGGTAGATAGAGGTCTAACTGGATTAGTTAGGGGGATAGGTAGATAGAGCTCTAACTGGATTAGTTAGGGGGGATAGGTAGATAGAGCTCTAACTGGATTAGTTAGGGGGATAGGTAGATAGAGCTCTAACTGGATTAGTTAGGGGGGATAGGTAGCTAGAGGTCTAACTGGATTAGTTAGGGGGATAGGTAGATAGAGGTCTAACTGGATTAGTTAGGGGGGTAGGTAGATAGAGCTCTAACTGGATTAGTTAGGGGGGATAGGTAGCAAGAGCTCTAACTGGATTAGTTAGGGGGATAGGTAGATAGAGCTCTAACTGGATTAGTTAGGGGGGTAGGTAGATAGAGCTCTAACTGGATTAGTTAGGGGGGATAGGTAGATAGAGGTCTAACTGGATTAGTTAAGGGGGGTAGGTAGCTAGAGCTCTAACTGGATTAGTTAGGGGGGATAGGTAGATAGAGGTCTAACTGGATTAGTTAAGGGGGGTAGGTAGCTAGAGCTCTAACTGGATTAGTTAGGGGGGATAGGTAGATAGAGGTCTAACTGGATTAGTTAGGGGGGTAGGTAGATAGAGGTCTAACTGGATTAGTTAGGGGATAGGTAGATAGAGGTCTAACTGGATTAGTTAGGGGGATAGGTAGATAGAGGTCTAACTGGATTAGTTAGGGGGGATAGGTAGCTAGAGGTATAACTGGATTAGTTAGGGGGGTAGGTAGATAGAGGTCTAACTGGATTAGTTAGGGGGGATAGGTAGCTAGAGGTCTAACTGGATTAGTTAGGGGGGTAGGTAGACAGAGGTCTAACTGGATTAGTTAGGGGGGATAGGTAGCTAGAGGTCTAACTGGATTAGTTAGGGGGGTAGGTAGATAGAGGTCTAACTGGATTAGTTAGGGGGGATAGGTAGATAGAGGTCTAACTGGATTAGTTAGGGGGTAGGTAGATAGAGGTCTAACTGGATTAGTTAGTGGGGATAGGTAGATAGAGGTCTAACTGGATTAGTTAGGGGGGATAGGTAGATAGAGGTCTAACTGGATTAGTTAGGGGGATAGGTAGATAGAGGTCTAACTGGATTAGTTAGGGGGGTAGGTAGATAGAGGTCTAACTGGATTAGTTAGGGGGGATAGGTAGCATAGAGGTCTAACTGGATTAGTTAGGGGGATAGGTAGCTAGAGGTCTAACTGGATTAGTTAGGGGGGATAGGTAGCTAGAGGTCTAACTGGATTAGTTAGGGGGGTAGGTAGATAGAGCTCTAACTGGATTAGTTAGGGGGGATAGGTAGAAGAGCTCTAACTGGATTAGTTAGGGGGATAGGTAGATAGAGCTCTAACTGGATTAGTTAGGGGGGTAGGTAGATAGAGGTCTAACTGGATTAGTTAGGGGGGATAGGTAGATAGAGGTCTAACTGGATTAGTTAGGGGGGTAGGTAGATAGAGGTCTAACTGGATTAGTTAGGGGGGATAGGTAGATAGAGGTCTAACTGGATTAGTTAAGGGGGTAGGTAGCTAGAGCTCTAACTGGATTAGTTAGGGGGATAGGTAGATAGAGGTCTAACTGGATTAGTTAGGGGGATAGGTAGATAGAGGTCTAACTGGATTAGTTAGGGGGGATAGGTAGCTAGAGGTCTAACTGGATTAGTTAGGGGGGTAGGTAGATAGAGGTCTAACTGGATTAGTTAGGGGGGATAGGTAGCTAGAGGTCTAACTGGATTAGTTAGGGGGGATAGGTAGCTAGAGGTCTAACTGGATTAGTTAGGGGGGATAGGTAGCTAGAGGTCTAACTGGATTAGTTAGGGGGATAGGTAGCTAGAGGTCTAACTGGATTAGTTAGGGGGGATAGGTAGCTAGAGGTCTAACTGGATTAGTTAGGGGGGATAGGTAGATAGAGGTCTAACTGGATTAGTTAGGGGGGATAGGTAGATAGAGGTCTAACTGGATTAGTTAGGGGGGATAGGTAGCTAGTGTGTAAATAAGTTGATGCCAAAAGACATGGTTGTCTTGTTTCTAGCTCCTAGCCAACTTTGCAATATATAGATGTTATTTCTCACATTATTTGCTCAAAGTGTTTCTTGTAGTATTACCTACAGCTGAAAAAAACTATCCCGAGTCAGCTCTATTCATCCCGGGGGCTGCAACCAAAATGCAGAAAGAAGTGGGGCCCTAGTCAGGCGGAGTGCATACCATCTATCGCTTCCGAGTATATTGCTCGATAAAGTTCAGTCCCTGGACAATAAAGTAGGAGCTCAGGTTGAGGATCTCCTTCCAGAGAGCTGTATCACTGCTTGGTATGGCAATTGCACCATCCGCAATCGCAGGGCTCTCCAGAGGGTGGTGCAGTCAGCACAACGCATCACCAGGGCCACACTGCCTGCCCTCCAGGATATCTACAGCACCCAGTGATACAGGAAGGACAAGAAGATCATAAAGGACCTCAGCCACCCGAGCCACGGCCTGTTCACCCCGCTACCATCTAGAAGGAGTAGACAGTACAGGTGCATTAAATCTGGGACCGAGAGACTGATTAACAGCTTCTATCTCCAGGACATCAGACTGTTAAGCAGTCACCACTAGTCGGCCGCCGCATAGTAATGACATAGAGTCATTGAACACTGGTCACTTTAATAATGTTTACATACTGTTTTACCCACTTTATGTGTGTGTATTTTAGTAAAGGCTCATCCTACAGTATATACAGTTGAAGTCGGAAGTTTACATATACCTTAGCCAAATACATTTAAACTCAGTTTTCACAATTCCTGACATTTAATCCCAGTAAAAATTCCCTGTTTTAGGTCAGTTAGGATCACCACTTTATTTTAAGAATGTGAAATGTCAGAATAATAGTAGAAAGAATCATTTATATCCGATTTTATTTCTTTCATCATATTCTCAGTGGGTCAGAAGTTTACATACACTCAATGAGTATTTGGTAGCATTGCCTTTAAATTGTTTATCTTGGGTCAAACGTTTCGGGTAGCTTCCCACAATAAGTTGGGTGAATTTTGTCCCATTCCTCATGACAGAGCTGGTGTAACTGAGTCAGGTTTGTAGGCCTCCTTGCTCACACATGTTTTTTCAGTTCTGCCCACAAATTTCGTATAGGATTGAGGTCAGGGCTTTGTGATGGCCACTCCAATACCTTGATTTTGTTGTCCTTAAGCCATTTTGCCACAACTTTGGAAGTATGCTTGGGGTCATTGTGCATTTGGAAGACCCATTTGCGACCAAGCTTTAACTTCCTGACTGATGTCTTGAGATGTTGCTTCAATATATCCACATAATTTCCCTTCCTCACGATGCCATCTATTTTGTGAAGTGCACTAGTCCCTCCTGCAGCAAAGAACCCCCACAACATGATGCTGCCACCCCTGTGCTTCACGGTTGGGATGGTGTTCTTCGGCTTGCAAGCCTCTCCATTTTTCCTCCAAACATAACGATGGTCATTATGGCCAAACAGTTCTATTTTTGTTTCATCAGACAAGAGGACATTTCTCCAAAAAGTATGATCTTTGTCCCCATGTGCAGTTGCAAACCATAGTCTAGCTTTTTTATGGCGGTTTTGGGGCAGTGGCATCTTCCTTGCTGAGCGGCCTTTCAGGTTATGTCGATATAGGACTCGTTTTACTGTGGATATAGATACTTTTGTACCTGTTATAAGTGAAATAATCTGTCTGTAAACAATTGTTGGAAAAATTACATATGTCACGCACAAAGTAGATCTCCTAACCGACTTTCCAAAACTAAATTTGTGGAGTGGTTGAAAAACGAGTTTTAATGACTCCAACCTAAGTGTATGTAAACTTCCGACTTCAACTGTAACTACTGCTGTACACACTTTTTCTATTCATGGCCATGTGCCAACGCCGTGTGTGAGCAGGAGGCTAGTCTACTTATACATTTATTTCCTCCAAACGAATAAAAAGGTTGCAGCCATCGCCGGGGGAGGGGGAGAAGCGGAGAGGGACGTCCTGGGACATAGTCAAATTTAATAATATACTCCCTCTCTTTATAGCTCTTTCTCAGCTTGTTTCTCTCTCTCTCTCTGTCTGTCTGCCAGTTTACTGGACATTTTCTCTCTCTGTCTGAAGACAACTGTCCAGTAAACAACGATAAATATAGTAGAGACCACCTTCCCACTGAAGACAACTGTCCAGTAAACAACTATAAATATAGTAGAGACCACTGTCCCACTGAAGACAACTGTCCAGTAAACAACGATAAATAAAGTAGAGACCACCTTCCCACTGACGACAACTGTCCAGTAACCAACTATAAATATAGTAGAGACTACCTTCCCACTGAAGACAACTGTCCAGTAAACAACTATAAATATAGTAGAGACCATCTTCCCACTGAAGACAACTGTCCAGTAACAGAGTATAAATATAGTAGAGACCACCTTCCCACTGAAGACAACTGTCCAGTAACCAACTATAAATATAGTAGAGACTACCTTCCCACTGAAGACAACTGTCCAGTAAACAACTATAAATATAGTAGAGACCACCTTCCCACTGAAGACAACTGTCCAGTAAACAACTATAAATATAGTGGAGACCACCTTCCCACTGAAGACAACTGTCCAGTAACCAACTATAAATATAGTAGAGACCACCTTCCCACTGAAGACAACTGTCCAGTAAACAACTATAAATATAGTAGAGACTACCTTCCCACTGAAGACAACTGTCCAGTAACCAACTATTAATATAATAGATACCACCTTCCCACTGAAGACAACTGTCCAGTAACCAACTATAAATATAGTAGAGACCACTGTCCCACTGAAGACAACTGTCCAGTAAACAACTATAAATATAGTGGAGACCACCTTCCCACTGAAGACAACTGTCCAGTAAACAACTATAAATATAGTAGAGACCACCTTCCCACTGAAGACAACTGTCCAGTAAACAACTATAAATATAGTGGAGACCACCTTCCCACTGAAGACAACTGTCCAGTAAACAACTATACATATAGTAGAGACCACCTTCCCACTGAAGACAACTGTCCAGTAAACAACTATAAATATAGTAGAGACCACCTTCCCACTGAAGACAACTGTCCAGTAACCAACTATAAATATAGAAGAGACCACTGTCCCACTGAAGACAACTGTCCAGTAAACAACTATAAATATAGTAGAGACCACTGTCCCACTGAAGACAACTGTCCAGTAACCAACTATAAATATAGAAGAGACCACCTTCCCACTGAAGACAACTGTCCAGTAACCAACTATAAATATAGTAGAGACCACCTTCCCACTGAAGACAACTGTCCAGTAAACAACTATAAATATAGTAGAGACTACCTTCCCACTGAAGACAACTGTCCAGTAAACAACTATAAATATAGTAGAGACCACCTTCCCACTGAAGACAACTGTCCAGTAAACAACGATAAATATAGTAGATACCACCTTCCCACTGAAGACAACTGTCCAGTAAACAACTATAAATATAGTAGAGACCATCTTCCCACTGAAGACAACTGTCCAGTAAACAACTATAAATATAGTAGAGACCACCTTCCCACTGAAGACAACTGTCCAGTAAACAACTATAAATATAGTAGAGACCACCTTCCCGATGAAGACAACTGTCCAGTAAACAACTATTAATATAATAGATACCACCTTCCCACTGAAGACCACTGTCCAGTAACCAACTATAAATATAGTAGAGACCACCTTCCCACTGAAGACAACTGTCCAGTAAACAACTATAAATATAGTAGATACCACCTTCCCACTGAAGACAACTGTCCAGTAAACAACTATAAATATAGTAGAGAACCTTCCCACTGAAGACAACTGTCCAGTAAACAACTATAAATATAGTAGATACCACCTTCCCACTGAAGACAACTGTCCAGTAAACAACTATAAATATAGTAGAGACCACCTTCCCACTGAAGACAACTGTCCAGTAAACAACTATAAATATAGTAGAGACTACCTTCCCACTGAAGACAACTGTCCAGTAAACAACTATAAATATAGTAGAGACTACCTTCCCACTGAAGACAACTGTCCAGTAAACAACTATAAATATAGTAGAGACCACCTTCCCACTGACGACAACTGTCCAGTAAACAACTATAAATATAGTAGAGACCACCTTCCCACTGAAGACAACTGTCCAGTAACCAACTATAAATATAGTAGAGACCACCTTCCCACTGAAGACAACTGTCCAGTAAACAACTATAAATATAGTAGAGACTACCTTCCCACTGAAGACAACTGTCCAGTAAACAACTATAAATATAGTAGAGACCATCTTCCCACTGAAGACAACTGTCCAGTAAACAACTATAAATATAGTAGAGACTACCTTCCCACTGAAGACCACTGTCCAGTAACCAACTATACATATAGTAGAGACTACCTTCCCACTGAAGACAACTGTCCAGTAACCAGTTCCAGTTGGACCCATACTAACTATACTGAAGGTCATTAACAGTCCCAGCTCCCAGCTCTGGCTCATTTCTTATCTGCACCGCTGCTCTCTTTCAGTTCAGTCTGCCTGTCTCCATTCCTCCTCTGTCTTCAACAGACAGCCTTGCATGCAGGGCTTGAATCTTCAAAACAGATAATGCCTCTAATTTCATTAATTATAAACCAATATGCTACTGGGAGCCTCCAGAGGCAGCTTACTCAACACTGGCATCTGGTCCACACAAACACAGCGAGGGAGAGAGGGAGCCAGGAGGGGGGAAAGTGGAGAGAAACAGGGAAGGAGGAGAGAGGAAGGACATCTAGACTACTGCTCTAGCTGGTGTTTGGTGTTGATGGGGGGGTGAGAGTAAACTAGTTACAGTGAGGGGAAAAAAGTATTTGATTTTGTACGTTTGCCCACTGACAAAGAAATGATCAGTCTATAATTTTAATGGTAGGTTTATTTGAACAGTGAGAGACAGAATAACAAAAAAATCCAGAAACACGCATGTCAAAAATGTTATAAATTAATTTGCATTTTAATGAGGGAAATAAGTATTTGACCCCTCTGCAAACATGACTTAGTACTTGGTGGCAAAACCCTTGTTGGCAATCCCAGAGGTCAGACGTTTCTTGTAGTTGGCTACCAGATTTGCACACATCTCAGGAAGGATTTTGTCCCACTCCTCTTTGCAGATCTTCTCCAAGTCAATCAGGTTTCAAGGCTGACATTTGGCAACTCGAACCTTCAGCTCCCTCCACAGATTTTCTATGGGATTAAGGTCTGGAGACTGGCTAGGCCAGGACCTTAATGTGCTTCTTCTTGAGCCACTCCTTTGTTGCCTTGGCCGTGTGTTTTGGGTCATTGTCATGCTGGAATACCCATCCACGACCCATTTTCAATGCCCTGGCTGAGGGAAGGAGGTTCTCACCCAAGATTTGACGGTAGTATGGCCCCGTCCATCGTCCCTTTGATGCAGTGAAGTTGTCCTGTCCCCTTAGCAGAAAAACACCCCCAAAGCATAATGTTTCCACCTCCATGTTTGACGGTCGGGATGGTGTTCTTGGGGTCATAGGCAGCATTCCTCCTCCTCCAAACACGGCGAGTTGAGTTGATGCCAAAGAGCTCCATTTTGGTCTCATCTGACCACAACACTTTCACCCAGTTGTCCTCTGAATCATTCAGATGTTCATTGGCAAACTTCAGACGGGCATGTATATGTGCTTTCTTGAGCAGGGGGACCTTGCGGGCGCTGCAGGATTTCAGTCCTTCACCGCGTAGTGTGTTACCAATTGTTTTCTTGGTGACTATGGTTCCTGCTGCCTTGAGATCATTTACAAGATCCTCCCGTGTAGTTCTGGGCTGATTCCTCACCGTTCTCATGATCATTGCAACTCCACGAGATGAGATCTTGCATGGAGCCCCAGGCCGAGGGAGATTGACAGTTCTTTTGTGTTTCTTCCATTTGTGAATAATCGCACCAACTGTTGTCACCTTCTCACCAAGCTGCTTGGCGATGGTCTTGTAGCCCATTCAAGCCTTGTGTAGGTCTACAATCTTGTCCCTGACATCCTTGGAGAGCTCTTTGGTCTTGGCCATGGTGGAGAGTTTGGAATCTGATTGATTGATTGCTTCTGTGGACAGGTGTCTTTTATACAGGTAACAAGCTGAGATTAGGAGCACTCCCTTTAAGAGTGTGCTCCTAATCTCAGCTTGTTACCTGTATAAAAGACACTTGGGAGTGAGAAATCTTTCTGATTGAGAGGGTGTCAAATACTTACTTCCCTCATTAAAATGCAAATCAATTTATAACATTTTTTACATGCGTTGTTCTGGATTTTTTGTTGTTGTTATTCTGTCTCTCACTGTTCAAATAAACCTACCATTAAAATTATAGACGGATCAATTCTTTGTCAGTGGGCAAACGTACAAAATCAGCAGGGGATCAAATACTTTTTCCCCTCACTCTAGATGTTAAAGGTCTTTCCTCTTGGTAAGACATAATACTGTAAAGCTGAGATCATATAGGAGCTAAAGGGAACACACAGACATACGCACACACACACACACACACACACACACACACACACACACACACACACACACACACACACACGCACGCACGCACGCACGCACGCACGCACGCACGCACGCACGCACACACACGCAAGCACACACACACGCACACACACAAGCACACACACACACACACAACCACACACACGCGCACACACGCGCACACACACACACACATGCAAGCAAACACACAGACACACACATACGCACGCACACACACGCGCACGCACAGATGCGCCCGCAACCACACACATGTGCACACACGCAAGCACACACACACACATGCAAGCAAACACACAGACACACACATTCGTCGTTGGAAATGGAGGACTCTCAATCAAAGGCAGATAGACAACACCTGCCTTCAACTGAGAGTCCCAACCCCAATTAACCAAACATAGAAACAGACATACTAGACAAATCATAGAATACCTGAAAACCAAACAGTGCCCAAAAACCCCGGAATACTTAAACCAAATGCCCCTTCAACAAAACACACCACCCCGAACCACATAAAACGAATACCCTCTGCCACGTCCTGACCAAACTACAATACCAATTAACCTTATACTGGTCAGGACGTGACAGAGTAGTGTTTGCCTGCTCTGCGTTACGGCTTTGTTGTTTTGTTATTTAAAGTGGTTGGTGTATTGCATTTAGTTTCACGATTAATAAAAAGATGTGGAACTACGAACACGCTGCGTTTTGGTCTGATCCTTCAGAAAGCCGTTCCACCAGCATCCCTGTGGAACGCTTTTGACACCTTGTAGAGTCCATGCCACGACAAATCGAGGCTGTTCTGAGGGCGGGGGGGGTGCAACTCAATATTAGGAAGGTGTTCTTAATGTTCGGTATACTCAGTGTATTTTAATTGAATTAGATTGAACTGAATTGAACCAACTGTAGTCCTTCAGTGTGAAGGTATAGAGCAGTCTGCAGTTATAACTGTTTCATAGTTCTGGGTTAATGATGAGCAGACACACACTCATACACACACACACACACAGACACAAAAGTGCTGCACTTTGGACTCCGCCGGTGCCATCAAGTTATAAAGATCTCTTCCCACACACACACACACACACACACACACACACACACACACACACACACACACACACACACTGAGGCGGATGACTGATCGAGATAAGAAAAGGTTATTGGTCATTGGGTCATCTGTTATAGTGAAGGGAAAAGGGAGGGACACCATGAACTTCCAAGAAACCAAAATTAATGGGATACTGTAGCATTGGGTAAGGTCACGGCTCAAGTCAATACCACTCTGTCTGTCTCCAAAAACCAATGGACAGCAGTCCAAGGACATGACTCGATGCCTACTGAAACCACACTGGGACATAACTGACCATTAACTGAAGAGTAAACAGGAAATGATGCCATCACCATGGTGACCTCTGTTTCTGACCACATAACTTAGGGACTGAATGCAAACCTTCATGGTGGGTGCATCTCAGTAGTCTAAAGTGGCTTCCTCTCCTTTCCTTCCTCTGCAGCACAGATGGGGAAGAACTAGACAGGTGGAAGAACGTTCCAAGTAGGTATCATCAGGTAGGCAAATTCCAGGTAGGTTTCTTTCATCTGTCCAAAGATTGAAATGAGTGTACATGAAGAGGAGAGGAGACAGGGAAAGGAAGGCCTTTCAGACCATTAGGAGAGACGCACTCATTGTGTCGGCGGGGCCGCCTTGCCCATGCAGACGCATAATGCCTGTGTGTGTGTGTGTGTGTGTGTGTGTGTGTGTGTGTGTGTGTGTGTGTGTGTGTGTGTGTGTGTGTGTGTGTGTGTGTGTGTGTGTGTGTGTGTGTGTGTGTGTGTGTGTGTCCATGCAGACGCATAATGGAGTGTGATGAGAACAGATGCTGGGCTAATGACAACCTGGTAGCACTCAACCGCATCATTAGTCCCTCTTCAGTCTGCCAGGCCTAACATACACACACACACACACACACACACACACACACACACACACACACACACACACACACACACACACACACACACACACACACACACACACACACACACACACACACACACACACACACACACACACACACACACGCACGTCACATATACACACACACGTACACACACACGTACACACACACACACACACACGTCACATATACACACACACGTACACACGTACACACACACACACACACACACACACGCACGTCACATATACACACACACACAAATCTGTATGTGTAAACATGTCAATGTACATGAGTGAGAGGTAGGAGAAGAAAGGAGGAGGGATACTGAACATGTAAATCAACTACAGAACTAGTTCTTGAAAGGAGGAGGGATATTCAGCGTGTAAGTCAACTACAGAACTAGTTCTTGTGCACTGTCTGTAAAAGGTAGATGGTGTGTTACAATAGCTGTTGAATTATCTGTCTCAAGTTCATACACATTCACACACACACACAGACACACACACAGACACACACACACACACAGACGCACACGCATGCACAGACACACACACACAAGACGCACACACGCACCCAGACACACACAAATAAACAGTCGCACGCACGCGCACGCGCACACACACACAAACAGACACACACACACACACACACACAGATGCACACACACACAAACAGACACACACACACACACACACAGATGCACACACACACAAACAGACACACACACACGTACATACACAAAGATGCAGAAACACAAATAATCAACACAAATACTCTCGCTCCTGCACACATGAACACATTCACCAATCCTCCTCTCCTACCACTGTCCCAGTGGGGTAGTTTTACTTGTGTTGCCCAGTCATGCAAAAGCACTCATAAGAGCCTAATGATGCAGCTGCATATTTACAGATGTGCAGTGCCCTGTATCTGAGAGGGCCTTTTAATGTGATGATGCCACGACAACAGCTACAGTACATGGCATTACTACCATTCAGTCACACAGCAACTACCATATCTCAATACAAATAAGAAATGAATCTGCGATGGCACTAAAACCCTAGCTAAAAACCCTTCTGAGGACTTGTCCTATGTAACACCCTGGCCATAGAGAGGGGTTTTTTGTTCTTTATTTTGGTTAGGCCAGGGTGTTACATTGGGTGGGCGTTCTATGTTATTTTTCTAGGTTTTTGTATTTCTGTGTTTTGGGCCGTGTGTGGCTCCCAATCAGGCACAGCTGAAGTTCATTGTTGTTGATTGGGAGTCACACATAAGGAGCATGCTTTTCCTTTGGGTTTTGTGGGTAATTGTACACTGCTCAAAAAAATAAAGGGAACACTTAAACAACACAATGTAACTCCAAGTCAATCACACTTCTGTGAAATCAAACTGTCCACTTAGGAAGCAACACTGATTGACAATAAATTTCACATGCTGTTGTGCAAATGGAATAGACAACAAGTGGAAATTATAGGCAATTAGCAAGACACCCCCAATAAAGGAGTGGTTCTGCAGGTGGGGACCATAGACCACTTCTCAGTTCCTATGCTTCCTGGCTGATGTTTTGGTCACTTTTGAATGCTGGCGGTGCTTTCACTCTAGTGGTAGCATGAAACGGAGTCTACAACCCACACAAGTGGCTCAGGTAGTGCAGCTCATCCAGGATGGCACATCAATGCGAGCTGTGGCAAGAAGATTTGCTGTGCCTGTCAGCGTAGTGTCCAGAACATGGAGGCGCTACCAGGAGACAGGCCAGTACATCAGGAGATGTGGAGGAGGCCATAGGAGGGCAACAACCCAGCAGTAGGACCACTACCTCCGCCTTTGTGCAAGGAGGAGCAGGAGGAGCACTGCCAGAGCCCTGCAAAATGACCTCCAGCAGGCCACAAATGTGCATGTGTCTGCTCAAATGGTCAGAAACAGACTCCATGAGGGTGGTATGAGGGCCCGACGTCCACAGGTGGGGGTTGTGCTTACAGCCCAACACCGTGCAGGATGTTTGGCATTTGCCAGAGAACACCAAGATTGGCAAATTCGCCACTGGCGCCCTGTGCTCTTCACAGATGAAAGCAGGTTCACACTGAGCATGTGACAGACGTGACAGAATCTGGAGACGCGGTGGAGAACGTTCTGCTGCCTGCAACAACCTCCAGCATGACCGGTTTGGCGGTGGGTCAGTCATGGTGTGGGGTGGCATTTCTTTGGGGGGCCGCACAGCCTTCCATGTGCTCGCCAGAGGTAGCCTGACTGCCATTAGGTACCGAGATGAGATCCCCAGACCCCTTGTGAGACCATATGCTGGTGCGGTTGGCCCTGGGTTCCTCCTAATGCAAGACAATGCTAGACCTCATGTGGCTGGAGTGTGTCAGCAGTTCCTGCAAGAGGAAGGCATTGATGCTATGGACTGGCCCGCCCGTTCCCCAGACCTGAATCCAATTGAGCACATCTGGGACATCATGTCTCGCTCCATCCACCAACGCCACGTTGCACCACAGACTGTCCAGGAGTTGGCGGATGCTTTAGTCCAGGTCAGGGAGGAGATCCCTCAGGAGACCATCCGCCACCTCATCAGGAGCATGCCCAGGCGTTGTAGGGAGGTCATACAGGCACGTGGAGGCCACACAAACTACTGAGCCTCATTTTTACTTGTTTTGAGGACATTACATCAAAGTTGGATCAGCCTGTAGTGTGGTTTTCCACTTTAATTTTGAGTGTGACTCCAAATCCAGACCTCCATGGGTTGATAAATTGGATTTCCATTGATTATTTTTGTGTGATTTTGTTGTCAGCACATTCAACTATGTAAAGAAAAAAGTATTTAATAAGATTATTTCATTCATTCAAATCTAGGATGTGTTATTTTAGTGTTCCCTTAATTTTTTTGAGCAGTATATTTTGTTAGTGTGTTTTCCTAACAGAACTGTTTGCTGTCGTCTTTTGTTTATTTTTGTAGTGTTCTCTTTTTTCATTAAAACACTAATGATGAACACATCCTCCGCTGCGTATTGGTCCACCTTTTCCGACAATGACTTCTCTGTTTCATCTGACGACGAAGACAGCCGTTACATCCTAGCTGTGTGTGAAATGTGGTGCCTCTATCACAAAAGCCACAATTCCCCTAAAATGTTACGCTTACCCTCTGGACTAAATAGAAAAACTCTGAAGAGAGAAAGATAGAAAGCTAGAAAGAGAGAGAGAGAGAGAGAGAGAGACAGAGAGGAAATGATAGACCTAACTTATTTTCTAGCTTTCGCCCACTCTCAGCTCTAATTATAATATATATTTTATTTTATAGGGGACGAATTTGAACAAATAAAGGACAAAGAGTAATTAAAAGGGGAACTGTGAAGCAGAGGGCAGCAGTGTTGTAACATAAGGGAATGAAAGAGGAACTGTGAAGCAGAGGGAAGCAGTGTTGTAACATAAGGAAATGAAAGAGGAACTGTGAAGCAGAGGACAGCAGTGTTGTAACATAAGGAAATGAAAGAGGACCTGTGAAGCAGAGGACAGCAGTGTTGTAACATAAGGAAATGAAAGAGGACCTGTGAAGCAGAGGACAGCAGTGTTGTAACATAAGGAAATGAAAGAGGAACTGTGAAGCAGAGGACAGCAGTGTTGTAACATAAGGAAATGAAAGAGGAACTGTGAAGAAGAGGGCAGCAGTGTTGTAACATAAGGAAATGAAAGAGGAACTGTGAAGAAGAGGGCAGCAGTGTTGTAACATAAGGAAATGAAAGAGGTACTGTGAAGAAGAGGGGAGCAGCATTGTAACATAAGGAAATGAAAGAGGAACTGTGAAGAAGAGGGCAGCAGTGTTGTAACATAAAGGAGTGGTTGAAATGTACACAATTGTTACCCAGAGGAAAATTAGGAAGGGTAATGCTTCTTCTGTTTCAGTCAGGGGGAGGGTTTAGGATTTGTTTTATTTAGTCCAGGGGAGTGTCATGTCATTTGTAATTGATTAAATGCCATATTGCTCAGTGTTTGAGAATCATTGCTTATTATATCTTGATGTGTGCCCAATGCTGCCCCTCATCCCCGATTCTCTGCCTGGTGCGGAATATCAAGTGTGCCTAGTGTGGTCACTATCAAAATGATCCAGAGCCTATTCTATAGACTATACTGATGTCCTGTTCAGTTTGACAGGGAGAGTGACTATAGACTATACTGATGTCCTGTTCAGTTTGACAGGGAGAGTGACTATAGACTATACTGATGTTCTGTTCAGTTTGACAGGGAGAGTGACTATAGACTATACTGATGTCCTGTTCAGTTTGACAGGGAGAGTGACTATAAACTATACTGATGTTCTGTTCAGTTTGACAGGGAGAGTGACTATAGACTATACTGATGTCCTGTTCAGTTTGACAGGGAGAGTGACTATAGACTATACTGATGTCCTGTTCAGTTTGACAGGGAGAGTGACTATAGACTATACTGATGTCCTGTTCAGTTTGACAGGGAGAGTGACTATAGACTATACTGATGTCCTGTTCAGTTTGACAGGGAGAGTGACTATAGACTATACTGATGTCCTGTTCAGTTTGACAGGGAGAGTGACTATAGACTATACTGATGTTCTGTTCAGTTTGACAGGGAGAGTGACTATAGACTATACTGATGTCCTGTTCAGTTTGACAGGGAGAGTGACTATAGACTATACTGATGTCCTGTTCAGTTTGACAGGGAGAGTGACTATAGACTATACTGATGTCCTGTTCAGTTTGACAGGGAGAGTGACTATAGACTATACTGATGTCCTGTTCAGTTTGACAGGGAGAGTGACTATAGACTATACTGATGTTCTGTTCAGTTTGACAGGGAGAGTGACTATAGACTATACTGATGTCCTGTTCAGTTTGACAGGGAGAGTGACTATAGACTATACTGATGTCCTGTTCAGTTTGACAGGGAGAGTGACTATAGACTATACTGATGTCCTGTTCAGTTTGACAGGGAGAGTGACTATAGACTATACTGATGTTCTGTTCAGTTTGACAGGGAGAGTGACTATAGACTATACTGATGTCCTGTTCAGTTTGACAGGGAGAATGGCAAGATGAGAAGGAGGACCGGAGGTAAGCTTGCTACTGCTATAATTGATTTTAATAAAAATATATATGTTTCATTGCCCATAATGAAGCAATTTATCTGAGTTATTGACCTCACAATAAGCCATATTTGAGTAATTTCCATAACTTACATTACTATGAAGCTGCAGCTGTGGAGATGGACAGAGCACGGGTCCTGAAAGTAGACTAATTCGAGAAGGTCTAATTCATTTAAACGATCTTCAAATGAAAATGACTTTAGGCTACTAACAACAAGAGCGCTTTGTGTTGGAGAATATTTCTTCCTATTCAGGAAATAAGAGGAAGACCTGTACCTGTTGACAGATGAAATTATAGTCTATTATCCATAGATTGTGTCAGCCAATTCCTTCAGTCACCATGCACTCTTTAAATATCTCTGTGTCAGTGAATGGCTTGGTGTGTTCATTTAAAACCAGGGCTCGAATTGATTGGGGAATATGATGTCTGAAAACATAGACCTACCGTTTGTTAGTTTAAGATTAAGAAAAAATGTAACGGCCCTGATTATATTTAAGCACTAAGATCCGAGGGGGTGTGGTTTATTGCCAATATACCACAGCTAAGGGCTGTTCATAGGCAAGACGCATTAGCAAGTGACTGAACACAGACCTTAGTCGTGGTACATAAACTCAGCAAAAAAAGAAACGTCCCTTTTTCAGGACCCTGTCTTTCAAAGATAATTCATAAAAATCCAAATAACTTCACAGATCTTCATTGTAAAGGGTTTAAACACACAATTAAGGTCACAGTTATGAAAACTTAGGACACTAAAGAGGCCTTTCTCCTGACTCTGAAAAACACCAAAAGAAAGATGCTCAGGGTCCCTGCTCATCTGCGTGAACATGGCATGCTGAAAGGAGGCATGAGGACTGCAGATGTGGCCAGGGCAATAAATTGCAATGTCCGTACTGTGAGACGCCTAAGACAGCGCTACAGGGAGACAGGATGGCTGACCATCCTCGTAGTGGCAGACCACGTGTAACAACACCTGCACAGGATCAGTACATCCGAACTTCACACCTGCGGGACAGGTACAGGATGGCAACAACAACTGCCCGAGTTACACCAGGAATGCACAATCCCTCCATCAGTGCTCAGACTGTCCGCAACAGGCTTCAGGTCCTCACCAGACATCACCGGCAACAACGTCGCCTATGGGCACAAACCCACCATCGCTGGACCAGACAGGACTGGCAAAAAGTGCTCTTCACTGATGAGTCGCGGTTTTATCTCACCAAGGGTGGTGTTCGGATTCGCATTTATCGTTGAAGGAATGAGCGTTACACTGAGGCCTGTACTCCGGGGCGGTGTGTCACAGCATCATCGGACTGAGCTTGTTGTCATTGCAGGCAATCTCAACGCTGTGCGTTACAGGGAAGACATCCTCCTCCCTCATGTGGCACCCTTCCTGCAGGCTCATCCTGATATGACCCTCCAGCATGACAATGCCACCAGCCATACTGCTCGTTCTATGCGTGATTTCCTGCAAGACAGGAATGTCAGTGTTCTGCCATGGCCAGAGAAGAGCCCGGATCTCAATCCCATTGAGCACGTCTGGGACCTGTTGGATCGGAGGGTGAGGGCTACGGCCATTCCCCCCAGAAATGTCCGGGAACTTGCAGGTGCCTTGGTGGAAGAGTGGGGTTACATCTCACAGCAAGAACTGGCAAATCTGGTGCAGTCCATGAGGAGGAGATCCACTGCAGTACTTAATGCAGCTGGTGGCCACACCAGATACTGACTGTTACTTTTGATTTTGACCCCCCCTTTGTTCAGGGACACATTATTAAATTTCTGTTAGTCACATGTCTGTGGAACTTGTTCAGTTTATGTCTCAGTTGTTGAATCTTGTTATGTTCATACAAATATTTATACATGTTAAGTTTGCTGAAAATAAGTTTACATTTCAGTAGGCTATTAAACACCATACTGACTCTAAATCAGCCAGGAACAAGCCAGGAACAAGCCAGGAACAAGCCAGGAACAAGCCAGGAACAAGCCAGGAACAAGCCAGGAACAAGCCAGGAACAAGCCAGGTAGCCTATGAAGGAATGAAAATGAATTATTTAGGCTACATTATTATTATTATTTCAAGGCTATAACCTGCCATTTGAGAAATAAATTGAGAAGCATTTGTAAAACGCCAAATGCATGAAATGTAATGAAATGTATGTATTCACTACTGTAAGTCGCTCTGGATAAGAGCGTCTGCTAAATGATTAAAATGTCAAATGTAAAACGCTACAGTCTGGCACAACAACAGTACTTCAACAACATGCCCATACATTTCACATTTATGCTTTTTTAAATGAAATAAAAAAAAGATAACGACAGAATTAAATAAACATGAAACGAAAATTAACTTATTAGGCTATACAGTGATTCTACAATGACTTTTGAATTCCCTTTTAGAAACAGAGGTTTGGACAGTCTTTGGTTTGAGGATCATGCGGTGAGCTATGTTCATTTAGCCTAGCAGATGGTCTTATCCATGCCCTAATCACAGTCAACACAAATCTATTTTCTAACAACAATAACGAATGGCTTTCTCTCAAATTCGTTGACGATCAGATACTTCAGTTGTAACTGGTCCATTTTTACAGTTCCTAGACAACTTTAGCACTGTTCCAAACTTAGACTATGCTCTTTTTAAGCAATAGCGTGTATAGAAATCAAACATCTCCAGGGCTGCAGCATGCGCTCGTTCATTGTCATGCTCCGTTGTGGAATTAAAAAAGATTCTGCTCATCTCCAGTCCTGTAAAATAACCTAGAATTGTATGAAATGTGTTTATAAAAGGATATTTTACTCTCAGACAGTAGATAGATTCATGCAGTGTTTTTATTTGAATGACAATCTTGTCATGCGGTGGTCTGCCAATCCACAACCTTCTGACTACTTTACCATGTAATGTTTAATAAACCAAGAACAGTTTCAAAAACGGCAAATCTAAAGGCTCTGGTGTGTCCTAGGAGTGAGGTTAAATAGTAGGCGTGTCCTCGGCTATCCACTTGATGTTTTAGTTATTATTTAGGCTATAGGGGAGGGTCAATTGTTTGTTTTTTCAAGCATTCAGGGAGTGTGGGATCCAAAAATATTTGACTGAAGTGAGGGCCATCCATTTTCCTTTCAGAGAGGTCGGATTTCTCCTGGTATCCCTCATTATAAATAACGTACAGTCACTGTTGTAGCATAACTCATTCATTAGCAAAGCAGCGTTGTTCCATTATTCAGAAGCTCATACGGTACACTTTATTTGTCAGTAAAAGTCATGGCTGCGAGGCCAACAATGATCACACACACAGCTTACACAACAGTGTTTGGCAGCCTGTCACCTCAACTCACACACAGGGCAATCACACATACACTCACGAACACACATTTAGTTTTAGCAGATTCTCTTGTCCAGAGCGACGTACAGGAGGAATTAGGGTTAAGTACCTTGCTCAAGGGTACATCAACATATTTTTCACCTAGTCGGCTCAGGGATTGGAACCAGCGACCTTTCTGTTATTGGCCCAACGCTCTGAACCTCTAGGCTACCTGATGCTACACTCAAGAACGTACGTGCACACTCACGCATGGACACGCATGCACACACACACACACACACACACACACACACACACACACACACACACACACACACACACACACACACACACACACACACACACACACACACGCATGGACACTCATGCACACACACACACACACACGCATGGACACGCATGCACAAAAACACAAGCATGGACACGCATGCACACACACGCATGGAAACGCATGCACACACACACACACACACGCATGGACACGCATGCACACACACACACACACTGCCACGGATCGCGGAAGACGGAGCAGCAGCCCTCAAAGTGCAAAAGCATGTTACCTAATTGCAGTCTGTTTACCTCATAGACAGGACCCATGCTGTGTTCAGTACACAGGGCTCATCCGTGATGAATAACACACCTCACTAGCGAGTGTGTGTGTGTGTGTGTGTGTGTGTGTGTGTGTGTGTGTGTGTGTGTGTGTGTGTGTGTGTGTGTGTGTGTGTGTGTGTGTGTGTGTGTGTGTGTGTGTGTGTGTTATATGCGTGTCCAGCCCTCACATTCTCCTGAGACATAACACTGTATATTCCTGTACATATTAAAAGGGTTTGTATGGAAGAGCTAGTCTACCGCTGCACAATGGAACACTTTCAGCCGACAAAAGAGGAGGGATGATTCAACAATTTCCTGTCCTGTATTGTTGAGTTTAATTAAATGTTCATATCTAATTACAATTAGGCCACGTATTATGTATAGTAAGGATCAGGGAGCAGCACAGATGTATTATGTATAGTAAGGATCAGGGAGCAGCACAGAGGTATTATGTATAGTAAGGATCAAGGAACAGAACAGATGTATTATGTATAGTAAGGATAAGGGAGCAGAACAGATGTATTATGTATAGTAAGGATCAGGGAACAGAACAGATGTATTATGTATAGTAAGGATCAGGGAACAGAACAGATGTATTATGTATAGTAAGGATCAGGGAGCAGAACAGATGTATTATGTATAGTAAGGATCAGGGAACAGAACAGATGTATTATGTATAGTAAGGATCAGGGAGCAGAACAGATGTATTATGTATAGTAAGGATCAGGGAGCAGAGCAGATGTATTATGTATAGTAAGGATCAGGGAGCAGCAGAGATGTATCATGTATTGTAAGGATCAGAGAGCAGAACAGATGTATTATGTATAGTAAGGATCAGGGAGCAGCAGAGACGTATTATGTATAGTAAGGATCAGGGAGCAGAACAGATGTATTATGAATAGTAAGGATCAAGGAGCAGAACAGATGTATTATGTATAGTAAGGATCAAGTAGCAGAACAGATGTATTATGTATAGTAAGGATCAGGGAACAGAACAGATGTATTATGTATAGTAAGGATCAGGGAGCAGAACAGATGTATAATGTATAGTAAGAATCAGGGAGCAGCACAGATGTTTTATGTATAGTAAGGATCAGGGAGCAGCACAGATGTATTATGTATAGTAAGGATCAGGGAACAGAACAGATGTATTATGTATAGTAAGGATCAGGGAGCAGAACAGCTGTATTATGTATAGTAAGGATCAGGGAACAGCACAGATGTATTATGTATAGTAAGGATCAGGGAACAGAACAGATGTATTATGTATAGTAAGGATCAGGGAGCAGAACAGATGTATTATGTATAGTAAGGATCAGGGAGCAGAACAGATGTATTATGTATAGTAAGGATCAGGGAGCAGCAGAGATGTATCATGTATAGTAAGGATCAGAGAGCAGAACAGATGTATTATGTATAGTAAGGATCAGGGAACAGAACAGATGTATTATGTATAGTAAGGATCAGGGAACAGAACAGATGTATTATGTATAGTAAGGATCAGGGAACAGAGCAGATGTATTATGTATAGTAAGGATCAGGGAGCAGAACAGATGTATTATGTATAGTAAGTATCAAGGAGCAGAAAAGATGAATTATGTATAGTAAGGATCAGGGAGAAGAACAGATGTATTATGTATAGTAAGGATCAGGGAGCAGCACAGATGTATTATGTATAGTAAGGATCAGGGAACAGAACAGATGTATTATCTATAGTAAGGATCAGGGAGCAGAACAGATGTATTATTTATAGTAAGGATCAGGAAGCAGAACAGATGTATTATGTATAGTAAGGATCAGGGAGCAGAACAGATGTATTATGAATAGTAAGGATCAGGGAGCAGCACAGATGTATTATGTATAGTAAGGATCAGGAAACAGAACAGATGTATTATGCATAGTAAGGATCAGGGAGCAGAATAGATGTATTATGTATAGTAATTATCAGGGAGCAGAACAGATGAATTATGTATTATGAGAAGAACAGATGTATTATGTATAGTAAGGATCAGGGAGCAGCACAGATGTATTATGTGTAGTAAGGATCAGGGAGCAGAACAGATGTATTATGTATAGTAAGGATCAGGGAGCAGAACAGATGTATTATGTATAGTAAGGATCAGGGAACAGAACAGATGTATTATGTATAGTAAGGATCAGGGAACAGAACAGATGTATTATGTATAGTAAGGATCAGGGAACGGAGCAGATGTATTATGTATAGTAAGGATCAGGGAGCAGAACAGATGTATTATGTATAGTAAGTATCAGGGAGCAGAAAAGATGAATTATGTATAGTAAGGATCAGGGAGAAGAACAGATGTATTATGTATAGTAAGGATCAGGGAGCAGCACAGATGTATTATGTATAGTAAGGATCAGGGAACAGAACAGATGTATTATCTATAGTAAGGATCAGGGAGCAGAACAGATGTATTATTTATAGTAAGGATCAGGAAGCAGAACAGATGTATTATGTATAGTAAGGATCAGGGAGCAGAACAGATGTATTATGAATAGTAAGGATCAGGGAGCAGCACAGATGTATTATGTATAGTAAGGATCAGGAAACAGAACAGATGTATTATGCATAGTAAGGATCAGGGAGCAGAATAGATGTATTATGTATAGTAATTATCAGGGAGCAGAACAGATGAATTATGTATTATGAGAAGAACAGATGTATTATGTATAGTAAGGATCAGGGAGCAGCACAGATGTATTATGTATAGTAAGGATCAGGGAGCAGAACAGATGTATTATGTATAGTAAGGATCAGGGAGCAGCACAGACGTATTATATATAGTAAGGATCAGGGAACAGAACAGATGTATTATGTATGGTAAGGATCAAGGAGCAGAACAGATGTATTATGTATAGTAAGGATCTAGGAGCAGAACAGATGTATTATGTATAGTAAGGATCACGGAGCAGCACAGATGTATTATGCATAGTAAGGATCAGGGAGCAGAACAAATGTATTACGAAGAGTAAGGATCAGGGAGCATCACAGATGTATTATGTATAGTAAGGATCAGGGAGCAGCACAGATGTAGTGTGTATAGTAAGGATCAGGGAGCAGCACAGATGTATTATGTATAGTAAGGATCAGGGAGCAGCACAAATGTATTATGTATAGTAAGGATCAAGGAGCAGAACAGATGTATTATGTATAGTAAGGATCAAGGAGCAGAACAGATGTATTATGTATAGTAAGGATCAAGGCGCAGAACAGATGTATTATGTATAGTAAGGATCAAGGAGCAGAACAGATGTATTATGTATAGTAAGGATCAAGGAGCAGAACAGATGCATTATGTATAGTAAGGATCAGGGAACAGAACAGATGTATTATGTATAGTAAGGATCAGGGAACAGAACAGATGTATTATGTATAGTAAGGATCAGGGAGCAGCACAGATGTATTATGTATAGTAAGGATCAGGGAGCAGCAGAGATGTATTATGTATAGTAAGATTCATGGAACAAAACAGATGTATTATGTATAGTAAGGATCAGGGAGCAGCAGAGATGTATTAGGTATAGTAAGGATCAGAAAAGATGTATTACGTATAGTAAGGATCAAGGAGCAGCAGAGATGTCTTAGGTATAGTAAGGATCAGAACAGATGTATTATGTATAGAAAGGATCAGGGAACAGAACAGATGTCTTATGTATAGTAAGGATCAGGGAGCAGAACAGATGTATTATGTATAGTAAGGATCAGGGAACAGAACAGATGTATTATGTATAGTAAGGATCATGGAGCAGCAGAGATGTATTAGGTATAGTAAGGATCAGAACAGATGTATTATGTATAGTAAGGATCAGGGAACAGAACAGATGTATTATGTATAGTAAGGATCAGGGAGCAGAACAGATGTATTATGTATTATGAGTGGAACAGATGTATTATGTATAGTAAGGATCAGGGAGCAGCACAGATGTATTATGTATAGTAAGGATCAGGGAACAGAACAGATGTATTATGTATAGTAAGGATCAGGGAGCAGAACAGAAGAATTATGTATAGTAAGGATCACAGAGCAGCACAGATGTATTATGCATAGTAAGGATCAGGGAGCAGAACAGATGTATTATGTATAGTAAGGATCAGGGAGCAGCACATATGTATTATGTATAGTAAGGATCAGGGAGCAGAACAGATGTATTACGAAGAGTAAGGATCAGGGAGCATCACAGATGTATTATGTATAGTAAGGATCAGGGAACAGAACAGATGTATGATGTATATTAAGGATCAGGGAGCAGGACAGATGTATTATGTATAGTAAGGATCAGGGAGCAGCACAGATGTATTATGTATAGTAAGGATCAGGGAGCAGCAGAAATGTATTATGTATAGTAAGGATCAAGGAGCAGAACAGATGTATTATGTATAGTAAGGATCAAGGAGCAGAACAGATGTATTATGTATAGTAAGGATCAAGGAGCAGAACAGATGTATTATGTATAGTAAGGATCAAGGAGCAGAACAGATGTATTATGTATAGTAAGGATCAAGGAGCAGAACAGATGTATTATGTATAGTAAGGATCAGGGAGCAGCAGAGATGTATTAGGTATAGTAAGGATCAGAACAGATGTATTATGTATAGTAAGGATCAGGGAACAGAACAGATGTATTATGTATAGTAAGGATCAGGGAGCAGAACAGATGTATTATGTATTATGAGTAGAACAGATGTATTATGTATAGTAAGGATCAGGGAGCAGCACAGATGTATTATGTATAGTAAGGATCAGGGAACAGAACAGATGTATTATGTATATTAAGGATCAGGGAGCAGAACAGATGAATTATGTATAGTAAGGATCACGGAGCAGCACAGATGTATTATGCACAGTAAGGATCAGGGAGCAGAACAGATGTATTATGTATAGTAAGGATCAGGGAGCAGCACATATGTATTATGTATAGTAAGGATCAGGGAGCAGCAGAGATGTATTATGTATAGTAAGGATCAGGGAGCTGAACAGATGTATTACGAAGAGTAAGGATCAGGGAGCATCACAGATGTATTATGTATAGTAAGGATCAGGGAACAGAACAGATGTATGATGTATAGTAAGGATCAGGGAGCAGCACAGATGTATTATGTATAGTAAGGATCAGGGAGCAGCACAGATGTATTATGTATAGTAAGGATCAGGGAGCAGCACAAATGTATTATGTATAGTAAGGATCAAGGAGCAGAAAAGATGTATTATGTATAGTAAGGATCAAGGAGCAGAACAGATGTATTATGTATAGTAAGGATCAAGGAGCAGAACAGATGTATTATGTATAGTAAGGATCAAGGAGCAGAACAGATGTATTATGTATAGTAAGGATCAAGGAGCAGAACAGATGTATTATGTATAGTAAGGATAAGGTAACAGAACAGATGTATTATGTATAGTAAGGATCAGGGAACAGAACAGATGTATTATGTATAGTAAGGATCAGGGAACAGAACAGATGTATTATGTATAGTAAGGATCAGGGAACAGCACAGATGTATTATGTATAGTAAGGATCAGGGAACAGAACAGATGTATTATGTATAGTAAGGATCAGGGAGCAGAACAGATGTATGATGTATAGTAAGGATCAAGGAGCAGAACAGATGTATTATGTATAGTAAGGATCAGGGAGCAGCACAGATGTATTATGTATAGTAAGGATCATGGACCAGAACAGATGTATTATGTATAGTAAGGAACAGGGAGCAGAACAGATGTATTATGTATAGTAAGGATCAGGGAACAGAACAGATGTATTATGTATAGTAAGGATCAGGGAGCAGCAGAGATGTATTAGGTATAGTAATGATCAGAACAGATATTATGTATAGTAAGGATCAGGGAACAGAACAGATTTATTGTGTATAGTAAGGATCAGGGAACAGAACAGATGTATTATGTATAGTAAGGATCAGGGAACAGAACAGATGTCTTATGTATAGTAAGGATCAGGGAGCAGAACAGATGTATTATGTATAGTAAGGATCAGGGAACAGAACAGATGTATTATGTATAGTAAGGATCAGGGAGCAGCAGAGATGTATTAGGTATAGTAAGGATCAGAACAGATGTATTATGTATAGTAAGGATCAGGGAACAGAACAGATGTATTATGTATAGTAAGGATCAGGGAGCAGAACAGATGTATTATGTATTATGAGTGGAACAGATGTATTATGTATAGTAAGGATCAGGGAGCAGCACAGATGTATTATGTATAGTAAGGATCAGGGAACAGAACAGATGTATTATGTATAGTAAGGATCAGGGAACAGAACAGATGTCTTATGTATAGTAAGGATCAGGGAGCAGAACAGATGTATTATGTATAGTAAGGATCAGGGAACAGAACAGATGTATTATGTATAGTAAGGATCAGGGAGCAGCAGAGATGTATTAGGTATAGTAAGGATCAAAACAGATGTATTATGTATAGTAAGGATCAGGGAACAGAACAGATGTATTATGTATAGTAAGGATCAGGGAGCAGAACAGATGTATTATGTATTATGAGTGGAACAGATGTATTATGTATAGTAAGGATCAGGGAGCAGCACAGATGTATTATGTATAGTAAGGATCAGGGAACAGAACAGATGTATTATGTATAGTAAGGATCAGGGAGCAGAACAGAAGAAGTATGTATAGTAAGGATCACAGAGCAGCACAGATGTATTATGTATAGTAAGGATCAAGGAGCAGAAAAGATGTATTATGTATAGTAAGGATCAAGGAGCAGAACAGATGTATTATGTATAGTAAGGATCAAGGAGCAGAACAGATGTATTATGTATAGTAAGGATCAAGGAGCAGAACAGATGTATTATGTATAGTAAGGATCAAGGAGCAGAACAGATGTATTATGTATAGTAAGGATAAGGTAACAGAACAGATGTATTATGTATAGTAAGGATCAGGGAACAGAACAGATGTATTATGTATAGTAAGGATCAGGGAACAGAACAGATGTATTATGTATAGTAAGGATCAGGGAACAGCACAGATGTATTATGTATAGTAAGGATCAGGGAACAGAACAGATGTATTATGTATAGTAAGGATCAGGGAGCAGAACAGATGTATGATGTATAGTAAGGATCAAGGAGCAGAACAGATGTATTATGTATAGTAAGGATCAGGGAGCAGCACAGATGTATTATGTATAGTAAGGATCATGGACCAGAACAGATGTATTATGTATAGTAAGGAACAGGGAGCAGAACAGATGTATTATGTATAGTAAGGATCAGGGAACAGAACAGATGTATTATGTATAGTAAGGATCAGGGAGCAGCAGAGATGTATTAGGTATAGTAATGATCAGAACAGATATTATGTATAGTAAGGATCAGGGAACAGAACAGATTTATTGTGTATAGTAAGGATCAGGGAACAGAACAGATGTATTATGTATTGTAAGGATCAGGGAACAGAACAGATGTCTTATGTATAGTAAGGATCAGGGAGCAGAACAGATGTATTATGTATAGTAAGGATCAGGGAACAGAACAGATGTATTATGTATAGTAAGGATCAGGGAGCAGCAGAGATGTATTAGTAATAGTAAGGATCAGAACAGATGTATTATGTATAGTAAGGATCAGGGAACAGAACAGATGTATTATGTATAGTAAGGATCAGGGAGCAGAACAGATGTATTATGTATTATGAGTGGAACAGATGTATTATGTATAGTAAGGATCAGGGAGCAGCACAGATGTATTATGTATAGTAAGGATCAGGGAACAGAACAGATGTATTATGTATAGTAAGGATCAGGGAGCAGAACAGAAGAAGTATGTATAGTAAGGATCACAGAGCAGCACAGATGTATTATGCATAGTAAGGATCAGGGAGCAGAACAGATGTATTATGTATAGTAAGGATCAGGGAGCAGCACATATGTATTATGTATAGTAAGGATCAGGGAGCAGCAGAGATGTATTATGTATAGTAAGGATCAGGGAGCAGAACAGATGTATTACGAAGAGTAAGGATCAGGGAGCATCACAGATGTATTATGTATAGTAAGGATCAGGGAACAGAACAGATGTATGATGTATAGTAAGGATCAGGGAGCAGCACAGATGTATTATGTATAGTAAGGATCAGGGAGCAGCACAGATGTATTATGTATAGTAAGGATCAGGGAGCAGCACAAATGTATTATGTATAGTAAGGATCAAGGAGCAGAACAGATGTATTATGTATAGTAAGGATCAAGGAGCAGAACAGATGTATTATGTATAGTAAGGATCAAGGAGCAGAACAGATGTATTATGTATAGTAAGGATCAAGGAGCAGAACAGATGTATTATGTATAGAAAGGATCAGGGAACAGAACAGATGTCTTATGTATAGTAAGGATCAGGGAGCAGAACAGATGTATTATGTATAGTAAGGATCAGGGAACAGAACAGATGTATTATGTATAGTAAGGATCAGGGAGCAGCAGAGATGTATTAGGTATAGTAAGGATCAGAACAGATGTATTATGTATAGTAAGGATCAGGGAACAGAACAGATGTATTATGTATAGTAAGGATCAGGGAGCAGAACAGATGTATTATGTATTATGAGTAGAACAGATGTATTATGTACAGTAAGGATCAGGGAGCAGCACAGATGTATTATGTATAGTAAGGATCAGGGAACAGAACAGATGTATTATGTATAGTAAGGATCAGGGAGCAGAACAGATGAATTATGTATAGTAAGGATCACGGAGCAGCACAGATGTATTATGCATAGTAAGGATCAGGGAGCAGAACAGATGTATTATGTATAGTAAGGATCAGGGAGCAGCACATATGTATTATGTATAGTAAGGATCAGGGAGCAGCAGAGATGTATTATGTATAGTAAGGATCAGGGAGCAGAACAGATGTATTACGAAGAGTAAGGATCAGGGAGCATCACAGATGTATTATGTATAGTAAGGATCAGGGAACAGAACAGATGTATGATGTATAGTAAGGATCAGGGAGCAGCACAGATGTATTATGTATAGTAAGGATCAGGGAGCAGCACAGATGTATTATGTATAGTAAGGATCAGGGAGCAGCACAAATGTATTATGTATAGTAAGGATCAAGGAGCAGAACAGATGTATTATGTATAGTAAGGATCAAGGAGCAGAACAGATGTATTATGTATAGTAAGGATCAAGGAGCAGAACAGATGTATTATGTATAGTAAGGATCAAGGAGCAGAACAGATGTATTATGTATAGTAAGGATCAAGGAGCAGAACAGATGTATTATGTATAGTAAGGATAAGGTAACAGAACAGATGTATTATGTATAGTAAGGATCAGGGAACAGAACAGATGTATTATGTATAGTAAGGATCAGGGAACAGAACAGATGTATTATGTATAGTAAGGATCAGGGAACAGCACAGATGTATTATGTATAGTAAGGATCAGGGAACAGAACAGATGTATTATGTATAGTAAGGATCAGGGAGCAGAACAGATGTATGATGTATAGTAAGGATCAAGGAGCAGAACAGATGTATTATGTATAGTAAGGATCAGGGAGCAGCACAGATGTATTATGTATAGTAAGGATCATGGACCAGAACAGATGTATTATGTATAGTAAGGAACAGGGAGCAGAACAGATGTATTATGTATAGTAAGGATCAGGGAACAGAACAGATGTATTATGTATAGTAAGGATCAGGGAGCAGCAGAGATGTATTAGGTATAGTAATGATCAGAACAGATATTATGTATAGTAAGGATCAGGGAACAGAACAGATTTATTGTGTATAGTAAGGATCAGGGAACAGAACAGATGTATTATGTATTGTAAGGATCAGGGAACAGAACAGATGTCTTATGTATAGTAAGGATCAGGGAGCAGAACAGATGTATTATGTATAGTAAGGATCAGGGAACAGAACAGATGTATTATGTATAGTAAGGATCAGGGAGCAGCAGAGATGTATTAGTAATAGTAAGGATCAGAACAGATGTATTATGTATAGTAAGGATCAGGGAACAGAACAGATGTATTATGTATAGTAAGGATCAGGGAGCAGAACAGATGTATTATGTATTATGAGTGGAACAGATGTATTATGTATAGTAAGGATCAGGGAGCAGCACAGATGTATTATGTATAGTAAGGATCAGGGAACAGAACAGATGTATTATGTATAGTAAGGATCAGGGAGCAGAACAGAAGAAGTATGTATAGTAAGGATCACAGAGCAGCACAGATGTATTATGCATAGTAAGGATCAGGGAGCAGAACAGATGTATTATGTATAGTAAGGATCAGGGAGCAGCACATATGTATTATGTATAGTAAGGATCAGGGAGCAGCAGAGATGTATTATGTATAGTAAGGATCAGGGAGCAGAACAGATGTATTACGAAGAGTAAGGATCAGGGAGCATCACAGATGTATTATGTATAGTAAGGATCAGGGAACAGAACAGATGTATGATGTATAGTAAGGATCAGGGAGCAGCACAGATGTATTATGTATAGTAAGGATCAGGGAGCAGCACAGATGTATTATGTATAGTAAGGATCAGGGAGCAGCACAAATGTATTATGTATAGTAAGGATCAAGGAGCAGAACAGATGTATTATGTATAGTAAGGATCAAGGAGCAGAACAGATGTATTATGTATAGTAAGGATCAAGGAGCAGAACAGATGTATTATGTATAGTAAGGATCAAGGAGCAGAACAGATGTATTATGTATAGAAAGGATCAGGGAACAGAACAGATGTCTTATGTATAGTAAGGATCAGGGAGCAGAACAGATGTATTATGTATAGTAAGGATCAGGGAACAGAACAGATGTATTATGTATAGTAAGGATCAGGGAGCAGCAGAGATGTATTAGGTATAGTAAGGATCAGAACAGATGTATTATGTATAGTAAGGATCAGGGAACAGAACAGATGTATTATGTATAGTAAGGATCAGGGAGCAGAACAGATGTATTATGTATTATGAGTAGAACAGATGTATTATGTACAGTAAGGATCAGGGAGCAGCACAGATGTATTATGTATAGTAAGGATCAGGGAACAGAACAGATGTATTATGTATAGTAAGGATCAGGGAGCAGAACAGATGAATTATGTATAGTAAGGATCACGGAGCAGCACAGATGTATTATGCATAGTAAGGATCAGGGAGCAGAACAGATGTATTATGTATAGTAAGGATCAGGGAGCAGCACATATGTATTATGTATAGTAAGGATCAGGGAGCAGCAGAGATGTATTATGTATAGTAAGGATCAGGGAGCAGAACAGATGTATTACGAAGAGTAAGGATCAGGGAGCATCACAGATGTATTATGTATAGTAAGGATCAGGGAACAGAACAGATGTATGATGTATAGTAAGGATCAGGGAGCAGCACAGATGTATTATGTATAGTAAGGATCAGGGAGCAGCACAGATGTATTATGTATAGTAAGGATCAGGGAGCAGCACAAATGTATTATGTATAGTAAGGATCAAGGAGCAGAACAGATGTATTATGTATAGTAAGGATCAAGGAGCAGAACAGATGTATTATGTATAGTAAGGATCAAGGAGCAGAACAGATGTATTATGTATAGTAAGGATCAAGGAGCAGAACAGATGTATTATGTATAGTAAGGATCAAGGAGCAGAACAGATGTATTATGTATAGTAAGGATAAGGTAACAGAACAGATGTATTATGTATAGTAAGGATAAGGGAACAGAACAGATGTATTATGTATAGTAAGGATCAGGGAGCAGAACAGATGTATGATGTATAGTAAGGATCAAGGAGCAGAACAGATGTATTATGTATAGTAAGGATCAGGGAGCAGCACAGATGTATTATGTATAGTAAGGATCATGGACCAGAACAGATGTATTATGTATAGTAAGGAACAGGGAGCAGAACAGATGTATTATGTATAGTAAGGATCAGGGAACAGAACAGATGTATTATGTATAGTAAGGATCAGGGAGCAGCAGAGATGTATTAGGTATAGTAATGATCAGAACAGATATTATGTATAGTAAGGATCAGGGAACAGAACAGATTTATTGTGTATAGTAAGGATCAGGGAACAGAACAGATGTATTATGTATAGTAAGGATCAGGGAGCAGAACAGATGTATTATGTATAGTAAGGATCAGGGAGCAGAACAGATGTATTATGTATAGTAAGGATCAGGGAACAGAACAGATGTATTATGTATAGTAAGGATCAGGGAACAGAACAGATGCATTATGTATAGTAAGGATCAGGGAGCAGAACAGATGTATTATGTATAGTAAGGATCAGGGAGCAGCAAAGATGTATTATGTATAGTAAGGATCAGGGAGCAGAACAGATGTATTATGTATAGTAAGGATCAGGGAGCAGCAGAGATGTATTATGTATAGTAAGGATCAGGGAGCAGAACAGATGTATTATGTATAGTAAGGATCAGGGAGCAGAACAGATGTATTATGTATAGTAAGGATCAAGGAGCAGAACAGATGTATTATGTATAGTAAGGATCAAGGAGCAGAACAGATGTATTATGTATAGTAAGGATCAGGGAGCAGCACAGATGTATTATGTATAGTAAGGATCATGGACCAGAACAGATGTATTATGTATAGTAAGGAACAGGGAGCAGAACAGATGTATTATGTATAGTAAGGATCAGGGAGCAGCACAGATGTATTATGTATAGTAAGGATCAGGGAACAGAACAGATGTATTATGTATAGTAAGGATCAGGGAGCAGCACAGATGTATTATGCATAGTAAGGATCAGGGAGCAGAACAGATGTATTATGTATAGTAAGGATCAGGGAGCAGCACATATGTATTATGTATAGTAAGGATCAGGGAGCAGCAGAGATGTATTATGTATAGTAAGGATCAGGGAGCAGAACAGATGTATTACGAAGAGTAAGGATCAGGGAGCATCACAGATGTATTATGTATAGTAAGGATCAGGGAACAGAACAGATGTATGATGTATAGTAAGGATCAGGGAGCAGCACAGATGTATTATGTATAGTAAGGATCAGGGAGCAGCACAGATGTATTATGTATAGTAAGGATCAGGGAGAAGCACAAATGTATTATGTATAGTAAGGATCAAGGAGCAGAACAGATGTATTATGTATAGTAAGGATCAAGGAGCAGAACAGATGTATTATGTATAGTAAGGATCAAGGAGCAGAACAGATGTATTATGTATAGTAAGGATCAAGGAGCAGAACAGATGTATTATGTATAGTAAGGATCAAGGAGCAGAACAGATGTATTATGTATAGTAAGGATCAGGGAACAGAACAGATGTATTATGTATAGTAAGGATCAGGGAACAGAACAGATGTATTATGTATAGTAAGGATCAGGGAACAGAACAGATGTATTATGTATAGTAAGGATCAGGGAACAGCACAGATGTATTATGTATAGTAAGGATCAGGGAACAGAACAGATGTATTATGTATAGTAAGGATCAGGGAGCAGAACAGATGTATGATGTATAGTAAGGATCAAGGAGCAGAACAGATGTATTATGTATAGTAAGGATCAGGGAGCAGCACAGATGTATTATGTATAGTAAGGATCATGGACCAGAACAGATGTATTATGTATAGTAAGGAACAGGGAGCAGAACAGATGTATTATGTATAGTAAGGATCAGGGAGCAGCACAGATGTATTATGTATAGTAAGGATCAGTGAACAGCACAGATGTATTATGTATAGTAAGGATCAGGGAGCAGCACAGATGTATTATGTATTATGAGTAGAACAGATGTATTATGTATAGTAAGGATCAGGGAGCATCACAGATTTATTGTGTATAGTAAGGATCAGGGAACAGAACAGATGTATTATGTATAGTAAGGATCAGGGAGCAGAACAGATGTATTATGTATAGTAAGGATCAGGGAGCAGAACAGATGTATTATGTATAGTAAGGATCAGGGAACAGAACAGATGTATTATGTATAGTAAGGATCAGGGAACAGAACAGATGCATTATGTATAGTAAGGATCAGGGAGCAGAACAGATGTATTATGTATAGTAAGGATCAGGGAGCAGCAAAGATGTATTATGTATAGTAAGGATCAGGGAGCAGAACAGATGTATTATGTATAGTAAGGATCAGGGAGCAGCAGAGATGTATTATGTATAGTAAGGATCAGGGAGCAGCACAGATGTATTATGTATAGTAAGGATCAGGGAGCAGAACAGATGTATTATGTATAGTAAGGATCAAGGAGCAGAACAGATGTATTATGTATAGTAAGGATCAAGGAGCAGAACAGATGTATTATGTATAGTAAGGATCAGGGAGCAGCACAGATGTATTATGTATAGTAAGGATCATGGACCAGAACAGATGTATTATGTATAGTAAGGAACAGGGAGCAGAACAGATGTATTATGTATAGTAAGGATCAGGGAGCAGCACAGATGTATTATGTATAGTAAGGATCAGGGAACAGAACAGATGTATTATGTATAGTAAGGATCAGGGAGCAGCACAGATGTATTATGCATAGTAAGGATCAGGGAGCAGAACAGATGTATTATGTATAGTAAGGATCAGGGAGCAGCACATATGTATTATGTATAGTAAGGATCAGGGAGCAGCAGAGATGTATTATGTATAGTAAGGATCAGGGAGCAGAACAGATGTATTATGTATAGTAAGGATCAGGGAGCAGAACAGATGTATTATGTATAGTAAGGATCAGAGAACAGAACAGATGTATTATGTATAGTAAGGATCAGGGAGCAGCAGAGATGTATTAGGTATAGTAAGGATCAGAACAGATGTATTATGTATAGTAAGGATCAGGGAACAGAACAGATGTATTGTGTATAGTAAGGATCAGGGAACAGAACAGATGTATTATGTATAGTAAGGATCAGGGAGCAGAACAGATGTATTAAGTATAGTAAGGATCAGGGAGCAGAACAGATGTATTATGTATAGTAAGGATCAGGGAACAAAACAGATGTATTATGTATAGTAATGATCAGGGAACAGAACAGATGCATTATGTATAGTAAGGATCAGGGAGCAGAACAGATGTATTATGTATAGTAAGGATCAGGGAGCAGCAAAGATGTATTATGTATAGTAAGGATCAGGGAGCAGAACAGATGTATTATGTATAGTAAGGATCAGGGAGCAGCAGAGATGTATTATGTATCATAAGGATCAGGGAGCAGAACAGATGTATTATGTATAGTAAGGATCAGGGACCAGAACAGATGTATTATGTATAGTAAGGATCAAGGAGCAGAACAGATGTATTATCTATACTAAGGATCAGGGAACAGAACAGATGTATTATGTATAGTAAGGATCAGGGAACAGAACAGATGTATTATGTATAGTAAGGATCAGGGAGCAGAACAGATGTATTATGTATAGTAAGGATCAGGGAGCAGAACAGATGTATTATGTATAGTAAGGATCAGGGAACAGAACAGATGTATTATGTATAGTAAGGATCAGGGAGCAGAACAGATGTATTATGTATAGTAAGGATCAGGGAGCAGCACAGATGTATTATGTATAGTAAAGATCAAGGAGCACAACAGATGTATTATGTATAGTAAGGATCAGGGAGCAGCAGAGATGTATTAGGTATAGTAAGGATCAGAACAGATGTATTATGTATAGTAAGGATCAGGGAACAGAACAGATGTATTGTGTATAGTAAGGATCAGGGAACAGAACAGATGTATTATGTATAGTAAGGATCAGGGAGCAGCAAAGATGTATTATGTATAGTAAGGATCAGGGAGCAGAACAGACGTATTATGTATAGTAAGGATCAGGGAGCAGCAGAGATGTATTATGTATTGTAAGGATCAGGGAGCAGAACAGATGTAATATGTATAGTAAGGATCAGGGACCAGAACAGATGTATTATGTATAGTAAGGATCAAGGAGCAGAACAGATGTATTCTGTATAGTAAGGATCAAGGAGCAGAACAGATGTATTATCTATACTAAGGATCAGGGAACAGAACAGATGTATTATGTATAGTAAGGATCAGGGAACAGAACAGATGTATTATGTATAGTAAGGATCAGGGAGCAGAACAGATGTATTATGTATATTAAGGATCAGGGAGCAGAACAGATGTATTATGTATAGTAAGGATCAGGGAACAGAACAGATGTATTATGTATAGTAAGGATCAGGGAGCAGAACAGATGTATTATGTATAGTAAGGATCAGGGAGCAGAACAGATGTATTATGTACAGTAAGGATCAGGGAGCAGAACAGATGTATTATGTATAGTAAGGATCAGGGAGCAGCACAGATGTATTATGTATACTAAAGATCAAGGAGCACAACAAATGTATTATGTATAGTAAGGATCAGGGAACAGAACAGATGTATTATGAATAGTAAGGATCAGGGAGCAGAACACATGTATTATGTATAGTAATTATCAGGGAGCAGAACAGATGTATTATGTATTATGATAAGAACAGATGTATTATGTATAGTAAGGAACAGGGAGCAGAACAGATGTATTATGTATAGTAAGGATCAGGGAGCAGCAAAAAATGTATTATGTATAGTAAGGATCAGGGAACAGAACAGATGTATTATGTATAGTAAGGATCAGGGAGCAGAACAGATGTATTATGTATAGTAAGGATCAGAGAACAGAACAGATGTATTATGTATAGTAAGGATCAGGGAGCAGCAGAGATGTATTAGGTATAGTAAGGATCAGAACAGATGTATTATGTATAGTAAGGATCAGGGAACAGAACAGATGTATTGTGTATAGTAAGGATCAGGGAACAGAACAGATGTATTATGTATAGTAAGGATCAGGGAGCAGAACAGATGTATTAAGTATAGTAAGGATCAGGGAGCAGAACAGATGTATTATGTATAGTAAGGATCAGGGAACAAAACAGATGTATTATGTATAGTAATGATCAGGGAACAGAACAGATGCATTATGTATAGTAAGGATCAGGGAGCAGAACAGATGTATTATGTATAGTAAGGATCAGGGAGCAGCAAAGATGTATTATGTATAGTAAGGATCAGGGAGCAGAACAGATGTATTATGTATAGTAAGGATCAGGGAGCAGCAGAGATGTATTATGTATCATAAGGATCAGGGAGCAGAACAGATGTATTATGTATAGTAAGGATCAGGGACCAGAACAGATGTATTATGTATAGTAAGGATCAAGGAGCAGAACAGATGTATTATGTATAGTAAGGATCAAGGAGCAGAACAGATGTATTATCAATACTAAGGATCAGGGAACAGAACAGATGTATTATGTATAGTAAGGATCAGGGAACAGAACAGATGTATTATGTATAGTAAGGATCAAGGAGCAGAACAGATGTATTATGTATAGTAAGGATCAAGGAGCAGAACAGATGTATTATGTATAGTAAGGATCAGGGAACAGAACAGATGTATTATGTATAGTAAGGATCAGGGAACAGAACAGATGTATTATGTATAGTAAGGATCAGGGAACAGAACAGATGTATTATGTATAGTAAGGATCAGGGAACAGAACAGATGTATTATGTATAGTAAGGATCAGGGAGCAGAACAGATGTATGATGTATAGTAAGGATCAAGGAGCAGAACAGATGTATTATGTATAGTAAGGATCAGGGAGCAGCACAGATGTATTATGTATAGTAAGGATCATGGACCAGAACAGATGTATTATGTATAGTAAGGAACAGGGAGCAGAACAGATGTATTATGTATAGTAAGGATCAGGGAGCAGCACAGATGTATTATGTATAGTAAGGATCAGTGAACAGCACAGATGTATTATGTATAGTAAGGATCAGGGAGCAGCACAGATGTATTATGTATTATGAGTAGAACAGATGTATTATGTATAGTAAGGATCAGGGAGCATCACAGATGTATTATGTATAGTAAGGATCAGGGAACAGAACAGATGTATGATGTATAGTAAGGATCAGGGAGCAGCACAGATGTATTATGTATAGTAAGGATCAGGGAGCAGCACAGATGTATTATGTATAGTAAGGATCAGGGAGCAGCACAAATGTATTATGTATAGTAAGGATCAAGGAGCAGAACAGATGTATTATGTATAGTAAGGATCAAGGAGCAGAACAGATGTATTATGTATAGTAAGGATCAAGGAGCAGAACAGATGTATTATGTATAGTAAGGATCAAGGAGCAGAACAGATGTATTATGTATAGTAAGGACAAAGGAGCAGAACAGATGTATTATGTATAGTAAGGATCAGGGAACAGAACAGATGTATTATGTATAGTAAGGATCAGGGAACAGAACAGATGTATTATGTATAGTAAGGATCAGGGAGCAGCACAGATGTATTATGTATAGTAAGGATCAGGGAACAGAACAGATGTATTATGTATAGTAAGGATCAGGGAGCAGCACAGATGTATTATGCATAGTAAGGATCAGGGAGCAGAACAGATGTATTATGTATAGTAAGGATCAGGGAGCAGCACATATGTATTATGTATAGTAAGGATCAGGGAGCAGCAGAGATGTATTATGTATAGTAAGGATCAGGGAGCAGAACAGATGTATTATGTACAGTAAGGATCAGGGAGCAGAACAGATGTATTATGTATAGTAAGGATCAGGGAGCAGCACAGATGTATTATGTATACTAAAGATCAAGGAGCACAACAGATGTATTATGTATAGTAAGGATCAGGGAACAGAACAGATGTATTATGAATAGTAAGGATCAGGGAGCAGAACACATGTATTATGTATAGTAATTATCAGGGAGCAGAACAGATGTATTATGTATTATGATAAGAACAGATGTATTATGTATAGTAAGGAACAGGGAGCAGAACAGATGTATTATGTATAGTAAGGATCAGGGAGCAGCAAAAAATGTATTATGTATAGTAAGGATCAGGGAACAGAACAGATGTATTATGTATAGTAAGGATCAGGGAGCAGAACAGATGTATTATGTATAGTAAGGATCAGAGAACAGAACAGATGTATTATGTATAGTAAGGATCAGGGAGCAGCAGAGATGTATTAGGTATAGTAAGGATCAGAACAGATGTATTATGTATAGTAAGGATCAGGGAACAGAACAGATGTATTGTGTATAGTAAGGATCAGGGAACAGAACAGATGTATTATGTATAGTAAGGATCAGGGAGCAGAACAGATGTATTAAGTATAGTAAGGATCAGGGAGCAGAACAGATGTATTATGTATAGTAAGGATCAGGGAACAAAACAGATGTATTAGGTATAGTAATGATCAGGGAACAGAACAGATGCATTATGTATAGTAAGGATCAGGGAGCAGAACAGATGTATTATGTATAGTAAGGATCAGGGAGCAGCAAAGATGTATTATGTATAGTAAGGATCAGGGAGCAGAACAGATGTATTATGTATAGTAAGGATCAGGGAGCAGCAGAGATGTATTATGTATCATAAGGATCAGGGAGCAGAACAGATGTATTATGTATAGTAAGGATCAGGGACCAGAACAGATGTATTATGTATAGTAAGGATCAAGGAGCAGAACAGATGTATTATGTATAGTAAGGATCAAGGAGCAGAACAGATGTATTATCTATACTAAGGATCAAGGAACAGAACAGATGTATTATGTATAGTAAGGATCAGGGAACAGAACAGATGTATTATGTATAGTAAGGATCAGGGAGCAGAACAGATGTATTATGTATAGTAAGGATCAGGGAGCAGAACAGATGTATTATGTATAGTAAGGATCAGGGAACAGAACAGATGTATTATGTATAGTAAGGATCAGGGAGCAGAACAGATGTATTATGTATAGTAAGGATCAGGGAGCAGCACAGATGTATTATGTATAGTAAAGATCAAGGAGCACAACAGATGTATTATGTATAGTAAGGATCAGGGAGCAGCAGAGATGTATTAGGTATAGTAAGGATCAGAACAGATGTATTATGTATAGTAAGGATCAGGGAACAGAACAGATGTATTGTGTATAGTAAGGATCAGGGAACAGAACAGATGTATTATGTATAGTAAGGATCAGGGAGCAGAACAGATGTATTAAGTATAGTAAGGATCAGGGAGCAGAACAGATGTATTATGTATAGTAAGGATCAGGGAACAGAACAGATGTATTATGTATAGTAATGATCAGGGAACAGAACAGATGCATTATGTATAGTAAGGATCAGGGAGCAGAACAGATGTATTATGTATAGTAAGGATCAGGGAGCAGCAAAGATGTATTATGTATAGTAAGGATCAGGGAGCAGAACAGACGTATTATGTATAGTAAGGATCAGGGAGCAGCAGAGATGTATTATGTATTGTAAGGATCAGGGAGCAGAACAGATGTAATATGTATAGTAAGGATCAGGGACCAGAACAGATGTATTATGTATAGTAAGGATCAAGGAGCAGAACAGATGTATTCTGTATAGTAAGGATTAAGGAGCAGAACAGATGTATTATCTATACTAAGGATCAGGGAACAGAACAGATGTATTATGTATAGTAAGGATCAGGGAACAGAACAGATGTATTATGTATAGTAAGGATCAGGGAGCAGAACAGATGTATTATGTATATTAAGGATCAGGGAGCAGAACAGATGTATTATGTATAGTAAGGATCAGGGAACAGAACAGATGTATTATGTATAGTAAGGACCAGGGAACAGAACATATGCATTATGTATAGTAAGGATCAGGGAGCAGAACAGATGTATTATGTATAGTAAGGATCAGGGAGCATCAAAGATGTATTATGTATAGTAAGGATCAGGGAGCAGAACAGATGTATTATGTATAGTAAGGATCAGGGAGCAGCAGAGATGTATTATGTATAGTAAGGATCAGGGAGCAGAACAGATGTATTATTTATAGTAAGGATCAGGGAACAGAACAGATGTATTATGTATAGTAAGGATCAAGGAGCAGAACAGATGTATTATGTAAAGTAAGGATCAAGGAGCAGAACAGATGTATTATGTATAGTAAGGATCAGGGAACAGAACAGATGTATTATGTATAGTAAGGATCAGGGAGCAGAACAGATGTATTATGTATAGTAAGGATCAGGGAGCAGCACAGATGTATTATGTATAGTAAGGATCATGGACCAGAACAGATGTATTATGTATAGTAAGGAACAGGGAGCAGAACAGATGTATTATGTATAGTAAGGATCAGGGAGCAGCACAGATGTATTATGTATAGTAAGGATCAGGGAACAGAACAGATGTATTATGTATAGTAAGGATCAGGGAGCAGCACAGATGTATTATGTATAGTAAGGATCAGGGAGCAGCAAAAAATGTATTATGTATAGTAAGGATCAGGGAACAGAACAGATGTATTATGTATAGTAAGGATCAGGGAGCAGAACATATGTATTATGTATAGTAAGGATCAGAGAACAGAACAGATGTATTATGTATAGTAAGGATCAGGGAGCAGCAGAGATGTATTAGGTATAGTAAGGATCAGAACAGATGTATTATGTATAGTAAGGATCAGGGAACAGAACAGATGTATTGTGTATAGTAAGGATCAGGGAACAGAACAGATGTATTATGTATAGTAAGGATCAGGGAGCAGAACAGATGTATTAAGTATAGTAAGGATCAGGGAGCAGAACAGATGTATTATGTATAGTAAGGATCAGGGAACAAAACAGATGTATTATGTATAGTAATGATCAGGGAACAGAACAGATGCATTATGTATAGTAAGGATCAGGGAGCAGAACAGATGTATTATGTATAGTAAGGATCAGGGAGCAGCAAAGATGTATTATGTATAGTAAGGATCAGGGAGCAGAACAGATGTATTATGTATAGTAAGGATCAGGGAGCAGCAGAGATGTATTATGTATCATAAGGATCAGGGAGCAGAACAGATGTATTATGTATAGTAAGGATCAGGGACCAGAACAGATGTATTATGTATAGTAAGGATCAAGGAGCAGAACAGATGTATTATGTATAGTAAGGATCAAGGAGCAGAACAGATGTATTATCTATACTAAGGATCAGGGAACAGAAATGATGTATTATGTATAGTAAGGATCAGGGAACAGAACAGATGTATTATGTATAGTAAGGATCAGGGAGCAGAACAGATGTATTATGTATAGTAAGGATCAGGGAGCAGAACAGATGTATTATGTATAGTAAGGATCAGGGAACAGAACAGATGTATTATGTATAGTAAGGATCAGGGAGCAGAACAGATGTATTATGTATAGTAAGGATCAGGGAGCAGCACAGATGTATTATGTATAGTAAAGATCAAGTAGCACAACAGATGTATTATGTATAGTAAGGATCAGGGAGCAGCAGAGATGTATTAGGTATAGTAAGGATCAGAACAGATGTATTATGTATAGTAAGGATCAGGGAACAGAACAGATGTATTGTGTATAGTAAGGATCAGGGAACAGAACAGATGTATTATGTATAGTAAGGATCAGGGAGCAGAACAGATGTATTAAGTATAGTAAGGATCAGGGAGCAGAACAGATGTATTATGTATAGTAAGGATCAGGGAACAGAACAGATGTATTATGTATAGTAATGATCAGGGAACAGAACAGATGCATTATGTATAGTAAGGATCAGGGAGCAGAACAGATGTATTATGTATAGTAAGGATCAGGGAGCAGCAAAGATGTATTATGTATAGTAAGGATCAGGGAGCAGAACAGACGTATTATGTATAGTAAGGATCAGGGAGCAGCAGAGATGTATTATGTATTGTAAGGATCAGGGAGCAGAACAGATGTAATATGTATAGTAAGGATCAGGGACCAGAACAGATGTATTATGTATAGTAAGGATCAAGGAGCAGAACAGATGTATTCTGTATAGTAAGGATCAAGGAGCAGAACAGATGTATTATCTATACTAAGGATCAGGGAACAGAACAGATGTATTATGTATAGTAAGGATCAGGGAACAGAACAGATGTATTATGTATAGTAAGGATCAGGGAGCAGAACAGATGTATTATGTATATTAAGGATCAGGGAGCAGAACAGATGTATTATGTATAGTAAGGATCAGGGAACAGAACAGATGTATTATGTATAGTAAGGATCAGGGAGCAGAACAGATGTATTATGTATAGTAAGGATCAGGGAGCAGAACAGATGTATTATGTACAGTAAGGATCAGGGAGCAGAACAGATGTATTATGTATAGTAAGGATCAGGGAGCAGCACAGATGTATTATGTATACTAAAGATCAAGGAGCACAACAGATGTATTATGTATAGTAAGGATCAGGGAACAGAACAGATGTATTATGAATAGTAAGGATCAGGGAGCAGAACACATGTATTATGTATAGTAATTATCAGGGAGCAGAACAGATGTATTATGTATTATGATAAGAACAGATGTATTATGTATAGTAAGGATCAGGGAGCAGCACAGATGTATTATGTATAGTAAGGATCAGGGAACAGAACAGATGTATTATGTATAGTAAGGATCAGGGAGCAGAACAGATGTATTATGTATAGTAAGGATCAGTGAGCAGCACAGATGTATTATGTATAGTAAGGATCAGGGAACAGAACAGATGTATTATGTATAGTAAGGATCAGGGAGCAGAACAGATGTATTATGTATAGTAAGGATCAGAGAACAGAACAGATGTATTATGTATAGTAAGGATCAGGGAGCAGCAGAGATGTATTAGGTATAGTAAGGATCAGAACAGATGTATTATGTATAGTAAGGATCAGGGAACAGAACAGATGTATTGTGTATAGTAAGGATCAGGGAACAGAACAGATGTATTATGTATAGTAAGGATCAGGGAGCAGAACAGATGTATTAAGTATAGTAAGGATCAGGGAGCAGAACAGATGTATTATGTATAGTAAGGATCAGGGAACAAAACAGATGTATTATGTATAGTAATGATCAGGGAACAGAACAGATGCATTATGTATAGTAAGGATCAGGGAGCAGAACAGATGTATTATGTATAGTAAGGATCAGGGAGCAGCAAAGATGTATTATGTATAGTAAGGATCAGGGAGCAGAACAGATGTATTATGTATAGTAAGGATCAGGGAGCAGCAGAGATGTATTATGTATCGTAAGGATCAGGGAGCAGAACAGATGTATTATGTATAGTAAGGATCAGGGACCAGAACAGATGTATTATGTATAGTAAGGATCAAGGAGCAGAACAGATGTATTATGTATAGTAAGGATCAAGGAGCAGAACAGATGTATTATCTATACTAAGGATCAGGGAACAGAACAGATGTATTATGTATAGTAAGGATCAGGGAACAGAACAGATGTATTATGTATAGTAAGGATCAGGGAGCAGAACAGATGTATTATGTATAGTAAGGATCAGGGAGCAGAACAGATGTATTATGTATAGTAAGGATCAGGGAACAGAACAGATGTATTATGTATAGTAAGGATCAGGGAGCAGAACAGATGTATTATGTATAGTAAGGATCAGGGAGCAGCACAGATGTATTATGTATAGTAAAGATCAAGGAGCACAACAGATGTATTATGTATAGTAAGGATCAGGGAACAGAACAGATGTATTATGAATAGTAAGGATCAGGGAGCAGAACACATGTATTATGTATAGTAATTATCAGGGAGCAGAACAGATGTATTATGTATTATGATAAGAACAGATGTATTATGTATAGTAAGGATCAGGGAGCAGCACAGATGTATTATGTATAGTAAGGATCAGGGAACAGAACAGATGTATTATGTATAGTAAGGATCAGGGAGCAGAACAGATGTATTATGTATAGTAAGGATCAGTGAGCAGCACAGATGTATTATGTATAGTAAGGATCAGGGAACAGAACAGATGTATTATGTATAGTAAGGATCAGGGAGCAGCAGAGATGTATTAGGTATAGTAAGGATCAGAACAGATGTATTATGTATAGTAAGGATCAGGGAACAGAACAGATGTATTAAGTATAGTAAGGATCAGGGAACAGAACAGATGTATTATGTATAGTAATGATCAGGGAGCAGAACAGATGTATTATGTATAGTAAGGATCAGGGAGCAGCACAGATGTATTATGTATAGTAAGGATCAGGGAACAGAACAGATGTATTATGTATAGTAAGGATAAGGGAGCTGCACAGATGTATTATGTATAGTAAAGATCAAGGAGCAGAACAGATGTATTATGTATAGTAAGGATCAGGGAACAGAACAGATGTATTATGAATAGTAAGGATCAGGGAGCAGAACAGATGTATTATGTATAGTAATTATCAAGGAGCAGAACAGATGTATTATGTATTATGATAAGAACAGATGTATTATGTATAGTAAGGATCAGGGAGAAGCAGAGATGTATTAGGTATAGTAAGGATCAGAACAGATGTATTATGTATAGTAAGGATCAGGGAACAGAACAGATGTATTAAGTATAGTAAGGATCAGGGAACAGAACAGATGTATTATGTATAGTAAGGATCAGGTAGCAGAACAGATGTATTATGTATAGTAAGGATCAGGGAACAGAACAGATGTATTATGTATAGTAAGGATAAGGGAGCAGCACAGATGTATTATGTATAGTAAAGATCAAGGAACAGAACAGATGTATTATGAATAGTAAGGATCAGGGTGCAGCACAGATGTATTATGTATAGTAAGGATCAGGGAACAGAACAGATGTATTATGTATAGTAAGGATCAGGGAGCAGCAGAGATGTATTATGCATAGTAAGGATCAGAACCGGTGTATTATGTATAGTAAGTATCAGGGAACAGAACAGATGTATTAAGTATAGTAAGGATCAGGGAACAGAACAGATGTATTATGTATAGTCAGGATCAGGGAGCAGAACAGATGTATTATGTATAGTAAGGATCAGGGAACAGCACAGATGTATTATGTATAGTAAGGATCAGGGAGCAGAACAGATGTATTATGTATAGTAAGGATCAGGGAACAGAACAGATGTATTATGTATAGTAAGGATAAGGGAGCAGCACAGATGTATTATGTATAGTAAAGATCAAGGAGCAGAACAGATGTATTATGTATAGTAAGGATCAGGGAACAGAACAGATGTATTATGAATAGTAAGGATCAGGGAGCAGAACAGATGTATTATGTATAGTAATTATCAGGGAGCAGAACAGATGTATTATGTATTATGATAAGAACAGATGTATTATGTAAAGTAAGGATCAGGGAGCAGCAGAGATGTATTAGGTATAGTAAGGATCAGAACAGATGTATTATGTATAGTAAGGATCAGGGAGCAGAACAGATGTAATGTGTATAGTAAGGATAAGGGAACAGAACAGATGTATTATGCATAGTAAGGATCAAGGAGCAGAACAGATGTATTATGTATAGTAAGGATCAGGGAACAGAACAGATGTATTATGTATAGTAAGGATCAGGGAGCAGAACAGATGTATTATGTATAGTAAGGATCAGGGAGCAGCACAGATGTATTATGTAGAGTAAGGATCAGGGAACAGAACAGATGTATTATGTATAGTAAGGATAAGGGAGCAGCACAGATGTATTATGTATAGTAAATATCAAGGAGCAGAACAGATGTATTATGTATAGTAATGATCAGGGAACAGAACAGATGTATTATGAATAGTAAGGATCAGGGTGCAGCACAGATGTATTATGTATAGTAAGGATCAGGGAACAGAACAGATGTATTATGTATAGTAAGGATCATGGAGCAGCAGAGATGTATTAGGTATAGTAAGGATCGGGAGCAGCACAGGTGTATTATGTATAGTAAGGATCAGGGAACAGAACAGATGTATTAAGTATAGTAAGGATCAGGGAACAGAACAGATGTATTATGTATAGTCAGGATCAGGGAGCAGAACAGATGTATTATGTATAGTAAGGATCAGGGAGCAGCAGAGATGTATTATGTATAGTAAGGATCAGGGAACAGAACAGATGTATTATGTATAGTAAGGATCAGGGAACAGCACAGATGTATTATGTATGGTAAGGATCAGGGAGCAGAACAGATGTATTATGTATAGTAAGGATCAGGGAACAGAACAGATGCATTGTGTATAGTAAGGATAAGGGAGCAGCACAGATGTATTATGTATAGTAAAGATCAAGGAGCAGAACAGATGTATTATGTATAGTAAGGATCAGGGAACAGAACAGATGTATTAAGTATAGTAAGGATCAGGGAACAGAACAGATGTATTATGTATAGTAAGGATCAGGGAGCAGCACAGATGTATTATGTATAGTAAAGATCAAGGAGCAGAACAGATGTATTATGTATAGTAAGGATCAGGGAACAGAACAGATGTATTATGAATAGTAAGGATCAGGGAGCAGAACAGATGTATTATGTATAGTAATTATCAGGGAGCAGCACAGATGTATTATGTATGTATGATCGGGACAGAACAGATGTATTATGTATAGTAAGGATCAGGGAGCAGCAGAGATGTATTAGGTATAGTAAGGATCAGAACAGATGTATTATGTATAGTAAGGATCAGGGAACAGAACAGATGTATTAAGTATAGTAAGGATCAGGGAACAGAACAGATGTATTATGTATAGTAAGGATCAGGGAACAGAACAGATGTATTATGCATAGTAAGGATCTGGGAGCAGCACAGATGTATTATGTATAGTAAGGATCAGGGAGCAGCAGAGATGTATTATATATAGTAAGGATCAGGGAGCAGAACAGATGTATTATGTATAGTAAGGATCAGGGAGCAGCAGAGATGTATTATGTATAGTAAGGATCAGGGAGCAGAACAGATGTGTTATGTATAGTAAGGATCAGGGAACAGAACAGATGTATTATGTATAGTAAGGAACAGGGAGCAAAACAGATTTATTAAGTATAGTAATGATCAGGGAACAGAACAGATGTATTATGTATAGTAAGGATCAGGGAGCAGAACAGATGTATTATGTATAGTAAGGATCAGGGAGCAGAACAGATGTATTATGTACAGTAAGGATCAGGGAGCAGAACAGATGTATTATGTATAGTAAGGATCAGGGAACAGAACAGATGTATTATGAATAGTAAGGATCAGGGAGCAGAACAGATGTATTATGTATAGTAATTATCAGGGAGCAGAACAGATGTATTATGTATTATGATAAGAACAGATGTATTATGTATAGTAAGGATCAGGGAGCAGCACAGATGTATTATGTATAGTAAGGAACAGGGAGCAAAACAGATTTATTAAGTATAGTAATGATCAGGGAACAGAACAGATGTATTATGTATAGTAAGGATCAGGGAGCAGAACAGATGTATTATGTATAGTAAGGATCAGGGAGCAGAACAGATGTATTATGAATAGTAAGGATCAGGGAGCAGAACAGATGTATTATGTATAGTAATTATCAGGGAGCAGAACAGATGTATTATGTATTATGATAAGAACAGATGTATTATGTATAGTAAGGATCAGGGAGCAGCCCAGATGTATTATGTATAGTAAGGATCAGGGAACAGAACAGATGTATTATGTATAGTAAGGATCAGGGAGCAGAACAGATGTATTATGTATAGTAAGGATCAGTGAGCAGCACAGATGTATTATGTATAGTAAGGATCAGGGAACAGAACAGATGTATTATGTATAGTAAGGATCAGAGAGCAGCAGAGATGTATTAGGTATAGTAAGGATCAGAACAGATGTATTATGTATTGTAAGGATCAGGGAACAGAACAGATGTATTAAGTATAGTAAGGATCAGGGAACAGAACAGATGTATTATGTATAGTAAGGATAAGGGAGCAGCACAGATGTATTATGTATAGTAAAGATCAAGGAGCAGAACAGATGTATTATGTATAGTAAGGATCAGGGAACAGAACAGATGTATTATGAATAGTAAGGATCAGGGAGCAGAACAGATGTATTATGTATAGTAATTATCAGGGAGCAGAACAGATGTATTATGTATTATGATAAGAGCAGATGTATTATGTATAGTAAGGATCAGGGAGCAGCAGAGATGTATTAGGTATAGTAAGGATCAGAACAGATGTATTATGTATAGTAAGGATCAGGGAACAGAACAGATCTATTAGGTATAGTAAGGATCAGAACAGATGTATTATGTATAGTAAGGATCAGGGAAGAGAACAGATGTATTAAGTATAGTAAGGATCAGGGAACAGAACAGATGTATTATGTATAGTAAGGATCAGGGAAGAGAACAGATTCATTATGTATAGTAAGGATCAGGGAGCAGAACAGATGTATTATGTATAGTAAGGATCAGGGAGCAGAACAGATGTATTATGTATAGTAAGGATCAGGGAGCAGCACAGATGTATTATGTATAGTAAGGATCAGGGAACAGAACAGATGTATTATGTATAGTAAGGATCAGGGAGCAGAACAGATGTATTATGTATAGTAAGTATCAGGGAACAGAACATATGTATTATGAAAAGTAAGGATCAGGGAGCAGAAAAGATGTATTATGTATAGTAATTATCAGGGAGCAGAACAGATGTATTATGTATTATGATAAGAACATATGTATTATGTATTGTAAGGATCAGGGTGCAGCACAGATGTATTATGTATAGTAAGGATCAGGGAACAGAACAGATGTATTATGTATAGTAAGGATCAGGGAGCAGAACAGATGTATTATGTATAGTAAGGATCAGGGAGCAGAACAGATGTATTATGTATAGTAAGGATCAGGGAACAGAACAGATGTATTATGTATAGTAAGGATCAGGGAGCAGCAGAGATGTATTAGGTATAGTAAGGATCAGAACAGATGTATTATGTATAGTAAGGATCAGGGAACAGAACAGATGTATTAAGTATAGTAAGGATCAGGGAACAGAACAGATGTATTATGTATAGTAAGGATCAGGGAGCAGAACAGATGTATTATGTATAGTAAGGATCAGGGAGCAGCAGAGATGTATTATGTATAGTAAGGATCAGGGAACAGAACAGATGTATTATGTATAGTAAGGATCAGGGAGCAGCACAGATGTATTATGTATAGTAAGGATCAGGGAGCAGCACAGATGTATTATGTATAGTAAGGATCAGGGAACAGAACAGATGTATTATGTATAGTAAGGATCAGGGAACAGAACAGATGTATTATGTATAGTAAGGATCAGGGAACAGAACAGATGTATTATGTATAGTAAGGATCAGGGAACAGAACAGATGTATTATGTATAGTAAGGATCAGGGAGCAGAACAGATGTATTATGTATAGTAAGGATCAGGGAACAGAACAGATGTATTATGTATAGTAAGGATCAGGGAACAGAACAGATGTATTATGTATAGTAAGGATCAGGGAGCAGAACAGATGTATTATGTATAGTAAGGATCAGGGAGCAGAACAGATGTATTATGTATAGTAAGGATCAGGGAACAGAACAGATGTATTATGTATAGTAAGGATCAGGGAACAGAACAGATGTATTATGTATAGTAAGGATCAGGGAACAGAACAGATGTATTATGTATAGTAAGGATCAGGGAACAGAACAGATGTATTATGTATAGTAAGGATCAGGGAACAGATGTATTATGTATAGTAAGGATCAGGGAACAGAACAGATGTATTATGTATAGTAAGGATCAGGGAACAGAACAGATGTATTATGTATAGTAAGGATCAGGGAACAGAACAGATGTATTATGTATAGTAAGGATCAGGGAACAGAACAGATGTATTATGTATAGTAAGGATCAGGGAGCAGAACAGATGTATTATGTATAGTAAGGATCAGGGAACAGAACAGATGTATTATGTATAGTAAGGATCAGGGAACAGAACAGATGTATTATGTATAGTAAGGATCAGGGAGCAGAACAGATGTATTATGTATAGTAAGGATCAGGGAACAGAACAGATGTATTATGTATAGTAAGGATCAGGGAGCAGAACAGATGTATTATGTATAGTAAGGATCAGGGAGCAGAACAGATGTATTATGTATAGTAAGGATCAGGGAGCAGAACAGATGTATTATGTATAGTAAGGATCAGGGAGCAGAACAGATGTATTATGTATAGTAAGGATCAGGGAGCAGCACAGATGTATTATGTATAGTAAGGATCAGGGAGCAGAACAGATGTATTATGTATAGTAAGGATCAGGGAACAGAACAGATGTATTATGTATAGTAAGGATCAGGGAGCAGAACAGATGTATTATGTATAGTAAGGATCAGGGAGCAGAACAGATGTATTATGTATAGTAAGGATCAGGGAACAGAACAGATGTATTATGTATAGTAAGGATCAGGGAACAGAACAGATGTATTATGTATAGTAAGGATCAGGGAGCAGCACAGATGTATTATGTATAGTAAGGATCAGGGAACAGAACAGATATATTATGTATAGTAAGGATCAGGGAACAGAACAGATGTATTATGTATAGTAAGGATCAGGGAACAGAACAGATGTATTATGTATAGTAAGGATCAGGGAGCAGAACAGATGTATTATGTATAGTAAGGATCAGGGAGCAGCAGAGATGTATTATGTATAGTAAGGATCAGGGAACAGAACAGATGTATTATGTATAGTAAGGATCAGGGAGCAGCAGAGATGTATTATGTATAGTAAGGATCAGGGAACAGAACAGATGTATTATGTATAGTAAGGATCAGGGAGCAGAACAGATGTATTATGTATAGTAAGGATCAGGGAGCAGCAGAGATGTATTATGTATAGTAAGGATCAGGGAACAGAACAGATGTATTATGTATAGTAAGGATCAGGGAACAGAACAGATACAGTTCATCAGCTAACTGAAATGTTCAACTTGGTGAGCGTTGTATTAAGAGAAGTGTGTCACACACTGTCCTGCTACTATACGTGTTTCACACACACGCACACACACACACATCGTTCATCACCCCTACCACACACACGCATACACACACACAACGTGCCGCGGACCCACCACACACACACCACATATATTGACCTATATTCACCACAACACACACTCTCATCAGAAAGCGCCAGGAGAGTTAACTAACAACAAGATGGGGAGTAGATGGCAGAGTGTGAATGCACCGACGCACCGAGGCCTAAGGTCTAATGCAAAACGAGTGTCATGATGCCAAATAATTCATGATCCGGGATGGCCACATTACAACCAATCACTTGATTGGAGCTTGTTTCTGTATGTTCCGTCTCCTCACTCTCCTGTTATAATGGACAGAATGTCTTATTCACTTCACTCTCCTGTTATAATGGACAGAATGTCTTATTCACTTCACTCTCCTGTTATAATGGACAGAATGTCTTATTCACTTCACTCTCCTGTTATAATGGACAGAATGTCTTATTCACTTCACTCTCCTGTTATAATGGACAGAATGTCTTATTCACTTCACTCTCCTGTTATAATGGACAGAATGTCTTATTCACTTCACTCTCCTGTTATAATGGACAGAATGTCTTATTCACTTCACTCTCCTGTTATAATGGACAGAATGTCTTATTCACTTCACTCTCCTGTTATAATGGACAGAATGTCTTATTCACTTCACTCTCCTGTTATAATGGACAGAATGTCTTATTCACTTCACTCTCCTGTTATAATGGACAGAATGTCTTATTCACTTCACTCTCCTGTTATAATGGACAGAATGTCTTATTCACTTCACTCTCCTGTTATAATGGACAGAATGTCTTATTCACTTCACTCTCCTGTTATAATGGACAGAATGTCTTATTCACTTCACTCTCCTGTTATAATGGACAGAATGTCTTATTCACTTCACTCTCCTGTTATAATGGACAGAATGTCTTATTCACTTCACTCTCCTGTTATAATGGACAGAATGTCTTATTCACTTCACTCTCCTGTTATAATGGACAGAATGTCTTATTCACTTCACTCTCCTGTTATAATGGACAGAATGTCTTATTCACTTCACTCTCCTGTTATAATGGACAGAATGTCTTATTCACTTCACTCTCCTGTTATAATGGACAGAATGTCTTATTCACTTCACTCTCCTGTTATAATGGACAGAATGTCTTATTCACTTCACTCTCCTGTTATAATGGACAGAATGTCTTATTCACTTCACTCTCCTGTTATAATGGACAGAATGTCTTATTTGGAATAACAAGAAAATAATTCTTTCTCTCTCTCTCTCTCTCTCTCTCTCTCTCTCTCTCTCTCTCTCTCTCTGCTCTGCTCTGCTCTGCTCTGCTCTGCTCTGCATGCCCATTAAATATAGCTTCCGTATCATTAAAACACTAAATATATGTCTACTGTTAGGGAAATAAATGGGTGTTGCTGCCCTATGGCTATTTACCCATTCTGGCTAAATACTTTATAAAGGGAGAGAACAAACAGGGTGGAGGGACCCAAAGGAGGGAGGTGCTCTGTGTCTGGGGTCCTAGCCCACAGGGAGACAAAGGAGGGAGGTGCTCTGTGTCTGGGGTCCTAACCCACAGGGAGACAAAGGAGGGAGGTGCTGTGTGTCTGGGGTCCTAACCCACAGGGAGACAAAGGAGGGAGGTGCTCTGTGTCTGGGGTCCTAACCCACAGGGAGACAAAGGAGGGAGGTGCTGTGTGTCTGGGGTCCTAACCCACAGGGAGACAAAGGTGGGAGGTGCTCTGTGTCTGGGGTCCTAGCCCACAGGGAGACAAAGGAGGGAGGTGCTCTGTGTCTGGGGTCCTAACCCACAGGAAGACGAAGGAGGGGGGAGGTGTCTGGGGTCCTAACCCACAGGGAGACAATAGAGGGAGGTGTCTTGGGTCCTAACCCACATGGAGCTAAAGGAGGAAGGTGCTGTGTGTCTGGGGTCCTAACCAACAGGGAGACGAAGGAGGGAGGTGCTCTGTGTCTTGGGTCCTAACCCACAGGGAGACAAAGGAGGGAGATGCTGTGTGTCTGGGGTCCTAACCCACAGGGAGACAAAGGAGGGAGGTGCTCTGTGTCTGGGGTCCTAACCCACAGGGGAGACAAAGGAGGGAGGTGCTGTGTGTCTGGGGTCCTAACCCACATGGAGCTAAAGGAGGAAGGTGCTGTGTGTCTGGGGTCCTAACCCACAGGGAGACAAAGGAGGGAGTTGCTCTGTGTCTAGGGTCCTAACCCACAGGGAGACAAAGGAGGGAGGTGCTCTGTGTCTGGGGTCCTAACCCACAGGGAGACAAAGGAGGGAGGTGCTGTGTGTCTGGGTTCCTAACCCACAGGGAGACAAAGGAGGGAGGTGCTCTGTGTCTGGGGTCCTAACCCACAGGGGAGACAAAGGAGGGAGGTGCTGTGTGTCTGGGGTCCTAATTCACAGGGAGACAAAGGAGGGAGGTGCTGTGTGTCTGGGGTCGTAACCCACAGGGAGACAAAGGAGGGAGGTGCTGTGCGTCTGGGGTCCTAACCCACAGGGAGACAAAGGAGGGAGGTGCTCTGTGTCTGGGGTCCTAACCCACAGGGGAGACAAAGGAGGGAGGTGCTGTGTGTCTGGGGTCCTAACCCACAGGGAGACAAAGGAGGGAGGTGCTGTGTGTCTGGGGTCCTAACCCACAGGGGAGACAAAGGAGGGAGGTGCTGTGTGTCTGGGGTCCTAATTCACAGGGAGACAAAGGAGGGAGGTGCTGTGTGTCTGGGGTCCTAACCCACAGGGAGACAAAGGAGGGAGGTGCTGTGTGTCTGGGGTCCTAACCCACAGGGAGACAAAGGAGGGAGGTGCTGTGTGTCTGGGGTCCTAACCCACAGGGAGACAAAGGAGGGAGGTGCTGTGTGTCTGGGGTCCTAACCCACAGAGAGACAAAGGAGGGAGGTGCTGTGTGTCTGGGGTCCTAATTCACAGGGGAGACAAAGGAGGGAGGTGCTGTGTGTCCGGGGTCCTAACCCACAGGGGAATGCTGGCATTGTGACAGTGACCAGGGCCTCGCCACACATAGGGCCACGGTAGGACTGTACCTTCATATACATCTGAGTTCACATTGAAGAGTGTGTAGATAAGAGGGTGTGTGTGTGTGCGCGCATGCATGTGTGTGTGTGCATGACCTTGTGTTTGTGCAAGTGCGAGAGAACGTAGTTTTTAATGGTGTGGTCAATATGTGTCATAAACTATGACAAATAAAAGTACAAATAATGGAACCAATACTTCCTAAACATCTCTACCACATCCAAGACTCAGATTAATCAACACTGTGTAGACAGCGCGCACACGCGCACACACGCACACACGCACGCACGCACACACACACACGAACTGTCACCTCTTTCTGGCCCCCACCAGAGAACAGTTGATTACAGAGAGACAGTAAAACTGAAGAGAATAAAACTTTATAGGGAAATCATTTCCCATAGTACCGTAACGGTTCCTCGTTAGACAATAACTACAGATCATGTCAAGGCCAGTCATGTGCTGACATAACACTTCAACATGGAGATGAATGATGGTCATTTACTGTACATTTAAATTACACTTAAAAGCCTATGATTAAACAGGACAGACAGACGGACGGACGGACGGACGGACGGACGGACGGGCGGGCGGACGGACCAGTAAATGAATGTGATTCTACAGAGGTAAAGGGTGATGTTTTGTGAGTTGACATTGAGCTGACGGTGTCAGAAGACACTTATTGTTGTCACTGCTTTATCTGAGTAGATTAGAACAGGAATGTATGAGGAGCCACAGTAGTAAAGCACATCAAATGGGCCCTCCCAGTGGCATCAATATGTTGCTGGGTGTTTAACCATCTATACTTAAAGCTACAATCTGCAGCTTGTGTTTCAGCCAACAGCTGCTTCCCTGCCACTACTGAGATGAGGAACCGGACTGGGACAATTCATACAAGTAGCTAGATAAGGAGTGTCAAACTCATTTTGCACCGCGGGCCGCATTCAGTCCTCACCGAAGTCCCTAGGGCCTCACTTTAAATAGATTATATTATAAATGGATTATATTTCCTCGCAGTCAAAATGTATCAAAACATTGTCCTCTATACATCACTCCCTGACTTTCTAGCTTTCGTTTGGATGACTATTACATAGAAATAGCTGCTAGATGCAAAGACTGACAGTCCATGAGTTTGTCAGTGTTCAGGAAGGGGACCTACTTCCATAATGACAAGCATCTAGTGGAGTCACAACACACCGTCCTGTACAGATCAATGGTGTTTAGTAGAAATAATCCACATGATGACTCCATCCACTGTTCATCATGTGATCACATAAAGAGGAACTGCAAACATCAAGGCACCATAGATGCCACTTTCCCAGGATCACGTCAGCAACAAGTCCTTGGATGAAGAGCACGGCTATTTCACTTTCATGTGATTTTTATGTGATCTAAACTAGTACAAAGGATAGTAATAGACTCTGATCAGTAAGCCTTATGTGGTTTTACTATGGTAATAAAAAGTGAACAGATCTTGTTTGTCACCCTGCTTGTAAATAGTGAGGTCTTTTCATGTTAGTAAAAGAGAGTTGTTGTTGGGGGGGACAGAAATGGTTGTGTTCTCTCTTACAGTTTTTCCTCGATAGTTTAAACACATTTTCTGAAAGCATGCCTCATATTCTCAGAACTCTACACACAAATCAAAAAACACACACAATGGGCAAAACCCCTCAATTCTCCAGCAAAATGAAACTTTACATTCAAAACAATGTTATTTCTTATCAAAATGGTATTTTGTTTTCAAATGACACACACAAACCATCATATGAATAGACATTTATAAGAACCAGTTGAACACTGATGTGCTCAATGTAAAACACTATGATGAATGGAAAACACTTCTTCTCCATTCATCATAATGACTTAGGCCTTTTTTGGTTCAGTGTTACCATTACTACAGACAGTACATACATAAGTGTGTTGTAAAATATTTGAGAATATTGTTTTTATACTCAGAACACACAAATACACGGTAACAAATATATTTTATTTTTCCCACAAAAACAATGTACACAGTGTACATCCCAATCCCAACCAACACAAAGTTGCACATACAGTGGTCTACATACAAAACAGAAGAATTTAATGTATACAGTTACAGTAATAAAAAACTAAAAAAACTATGCTGCATCCTCTGTTCTGTTGCGGTCTGGCCACAGCACCTCATCCACATCACAAGCAATGTTTTCCCTGGCCAAGCAGCGGGGGAAATATGGCCTAGCATGGCGATTCCAGCCATGAAAAGCATCAGCTGCTATATCTCCACATGCGTCTTCCATAGCTTGGAGAAGAGGTATACGCGTTGGTGGATTTCGGTCATACACTTTCCATCTCCAGGCAGAAAATAATTCCTCAATAGGACTGAGGAATGGAGAATATGGAGGGAGATAAACAACTAAAACGCGTGGGTGGGCAGTGAACCAGTTACGAACCAGAGCAGCCCTGTGGAAACTTACCTTGTCCCAAATGACAACGTGCCTGAGCTGCTCTGGGCCATCTACCTGATCTGGTGGAATGAGTGTGTTGTGTAGGGTGTCCAGGAATGTGATCAGATGGGCGGTGTTGTAGGGGCCAAGGGTAGCATGGTGATGGATGACGCCGTGGTGGGTAATGGCTGCACACATTGTGATGTTCCCTCTGCGTTGGCCAGGGACTTGAACAATGGCACGCTGGCCGATGATATTCCTTCCCCTCTTTCGTCTTTTTGTGAGGTTGAATCCAACCTCATCAATGAAGATGAACTGGTGCTCCACTGCAGCCACCTCTAGCTCAAGGACTCTCTGAAACACACATGACAATATCAGAAATAGAAATGGAGTGGTCACTATTGTGAAGCACAATCATTATGATTACAATACTGAAATATGTATAATTTATACAGTGTTGAGAGTATGCATCAATTGTGGGATTGTACAGGACTCACTTGCACATAGTTATATCGCAATTCTTTGACTCTTTCTGAATTGCGTTGAAATGGCACCCTGTAGACCTGCTTCATCCTGAGATTATTTCTGCGCAAGACACGGTCCAGTGTTGATAAGCTTACCCTATCAATATTTTGAAATATCTCATTGTTTTCTATTATTTTTCTTTGTATTTGCCGTAATGTTATGGCGTTATTTTCTAGGACCATGTTCATGATTTCAGTTTCCTGTTCAGGAGACAGAACACGTTCCCGACCACCTTGTGTTGGTAATCTTTCAGTTCTGCCAAACAAATAGTAAAATACTGTAAATACAAAGTAGGAATACATTTCCCAAATACTTGAAACATACTTTATTTTTACAGTCCTACAGAACAGTCCACAGGCAATACTGTACTACTGTACTCATTGAGTACTGTATTGATATGCAGTACTGCAATTTTCTAGTGAGAGTAGATTTCTTACCTATTCTCATTTCGGATGTCCGGATGATGGATGCTACAGTGTACCTGCTCAAATTTGGCTGTACTCTTTGCCCAGCCTCCCTCATTGATAGACCATGGTTGACCACATGATCAACCAAAGTGGATCAGATCTCATCAGAGATTACGGTCCTTGGCCTTCCTCGTCCTCGTCCTCCCCGTCCTCCTCCTCTTACTCTCACTCCTCTGGCTCTGCCTCTGTTTCCAATGTTGGCATCCATTGCTCCAAAACAGAAGAGCTCACCTGTTGCCCGTTTATGCTAAAGCTCTGATTGCTAATTGTAAAACTGTGTGACGGGTGTTTGCCCATGTGATGAGTCAGTGTGCATATTTGAATGGCAGTGTGTTCATTGTGAAAACAAGAGATTTTCTGCATGAAAATTGTGCCAAATGCAAAGAATTGCGTGTAGTGTTTTGAAAAAAGTGTGTTTTAGAACTGCAATTTGAGTGTAAAGCAGGAATTGTGCTTGTAGTTTAGCAGAATTGGTTCAGGGGGTTGGTGCATGAGTTACATGTTGTGGTCATTGTGTCTCAAGTACCAGTATTTGTGTGTAAACAATTGAGAAAAACTGTAATGAGCCAACCGACCACTATGCTACTGGACGCTATTGCTTCAACCGCAAACACTCATTCCACCCCCCTCCCAAACTTTTGACCTACCCTCTTAGCTGACATACCCCCTATTTGACACATAGTGCCAGATGGTCGGGGCTTACACTTTTGGGACTACTCCATTGACCCCAGTGTGCTAAATTATTTGAAAGAAAAACAAGTAGGCCTACTATTTTGAACCCAGGACTGCTATGCACTTAACACTGTCGTCAGTCTCTACACACTCCGTCCATTTGAGGTTGGTACACTGGCCCGGCAGACTGACGGTCTGAGCAGGGTGCAGTACTGGCAGGCAGACTGACAGTCTGAGCAGAGGGCAGTGCTGGTAGGGAGACTGATGGTCTGAGCAGGGGACAGTACTGGCAGGGAGACTGATGGTCTGAGCAGGGGACAGTACTGGCAGACTGATGGTCTGAGCAGGGGACAGTACTGGCAGGGAGACTGATGGTCTGAGCAGGGGACAGTACTGGCAGACTGATGGTCTGAGCAGGGGACAGTACTGGCAGGCAGACTGATGGTCTGAGCAGGGGACAGTACTGGCAGGGAGACTGATGGTCTGAGCAGGGGACAGTACTGGCAGACTGATGGTCTGAGCAGGGGACAGTACTGGCAGGCAGACTGATGGTCTGAGCAGGGGACAGTACTGGCAGGGAGACTGATGGTCTGAGCAGGGGACAGTACTGGCAGGCAGACTGACGGTCTGAGCAGGGGACAGTACTGGCAGGCAGACTGACGGTCTGAGCAGGGGACAGTACTGGCAGGGAGACTGACGGTCTGAGCAGGGGACAGTACTGGCAGGCAGACTGACGGTCTGAGCAGGGGGCAGTACTGGCAGGGAGACTGACGGTCTGAGCAGGGGACAGTAGGCAGACTGAGGTCTGAGCAGGGGACTGATGGTCTGAGCAGGGAGACTGACGGTCTGAGCAGGGGACAGTAGGCAGACTGACGGTCTGAGCAGGGGACAGTACTGGCAGGGAGACTGATGGTCTGAGCAGGGGACAGTACTGGCAGGGAGACTGATGGTCTGAGCAGGGGACAGTACTGGCAGGCAGACTGATGGTCTGAGCAGGGGACAGTACTGGCAGGCAGACTGACAGTCTGAGCAGGGGACAGTACTGGCAGGGAGACTGACAGTCTGAGCAGGGGACAGTACTGGCAGGAAGACTGACAGTCTGAGCAGAGGGCAGTACTAGAAGACCTGTTGACAGAATCCTTAAAGCACTCCTCAGGCCTGCCTCCTGAGACATACTGGTGTATGAACAACACTTCTCCCTCCTCTCCACACTCTCTCCTTCCTCTCCTCCCTCTCTCTCCCTCCTCTCCACACTCTCTCCTTCCTCTCCTCCTCTCTCTCTCCTTCCTCTCTCTCTCCTTCCTCTCCACACTCTCCCCTTCCTCTCCTCCCTTTCTCTCCCTCCTCTCCACACTCTCTCTCCCTCCTCTCCACACTCTCCCCTTCCTCTCCTCCCTCTCTCTCCCTCCTCTCCACACTCTCTCCTTCCTCTCCTCCCTCTCTCTCTCCTTCCTCTCCACACTCTCTCCTTCCTCTCCACACTCTCTCTCCCTTCCTCTCCACACTCTCCCCTTCCTCTCCTCCCTCTCTCTCCCTCCTCTCCACACTCTCTCCTTCCTCTCCTCCCTCTCTCTCTCCTTCCTCTCCCCACTCTCTCCTTCCTCTCCACACTCTCTCCTTCCTCTCCTCCCTCTCTCTCTCCTTCCTCTCCACACTCTCTCCTTCCTCTCCTCCCTCTCTTTCTCCCTCCTCTCCACACTCTCCCCTTCCTCTCCTCCCTCTCTCTCCCTCCTCTCCACACTCTCCTCCCTCCTCTCCACATCCCTCTCTCCTCTCCTCTCCTCTCCACACTCTCTCCTTCCTCTCCTCCCTCTCTCTCTCACACTCTCTCTCCTCCACACTCTCTCCTTCCTCTCCTCCCTCTCTCTCTCCTTCCTCTCCACACTCTCTCCTTCCTCTCCTCCCTCTCTTTCTCCTTCCTCTCCACACTCTCTCCTCCCTCTCCTCCCTCTCCACACTCTCCTCCTCCCTCTCTCTCCTTCCTCTCCACACTCTCTCCTCCCTCTCTCTCTCCTTCCTCTCCACACTCTCTCCTCCCTCTCCCTCCTTCCTCTCCACACTCTCTCCTCCCTCTCTCTCTCCTTCCTCTCCACACTCTCTCCTCCCTCTCTCCTTACCTCTCCACCCTCTCTCCTCCCTATTCTCCTCCCTCTCTCTATCCATATCCACATACCCCCCCTCACACGTTCAGTTACTATGGTGTAGAATGTAGAAGGATGACACATTCAGTTAGTATGGTGTAGATTGTAGAAGGATGACACATTCAGTTAGTATGGTGTAGATTGTAGAAGGATGACACATTCAGTTAGTATGGTGTAGATTGTAGAAGGATGACACATTCAGTTAGTATGGTGTAGATTGTAGAAGGATGACACATTCAGTTAGTATGGTGTAGATTGTAGAAGGATGACACATTCAGTTAGTATGGTGTAGATTGTAGAAGGATGACACATTCAGTTAGTATGGTGTAGATTGTAGAAGGATGACACATTCAGTTAGTATGGTGTAGATTGTAGAAGGATGACACATTCAGTTAGTATGGTGTAGATTGTAGAAGGATGACACATTCAGTTAGTATGGTGTAGATTGTAGAAGGATGACACATTCAGTTAGTATGGTGTAGATTGTAGAAGGGCACAGAAGTGTTCACTCACAGTGAGGATGTCGTTCTCTCTCTGAGTGTAGTTCTGGTTGAGGAGGATCCAGTGCATGAAGCCTGTAGGGGGCCGCTGGCTCTGTCCTTATCCAGACTCTACTGCCCCCTGTTGGGAGACTATAGAATGGCAACTCGCTAGTGACAGTAAATACTTTAGTGACAGTTGAATAATAGTTGAATACTCCTGACCAGGGTTCTATTACTATTAGAACATTAAAGTGAAACTGACAATGAAGGAAAACCTTGGCCTGTATTCACAAAGAGTCTCAGGGTAGGACTGCTGATCTAGGATCAGATGTCACTTTAGGATCATCATTAAAGGATAAGATGATATAAACAGAGGGGACCTGATCCTAGATCAGCACTGCTACTCTGAGACTCTGATCTGTGAATATGGTCCATTGAATTTATCTGCAGAGTACACAGAGGTCACTAGATTAAGTAGCCCTACTATTCACATTGATATTGTTAAACACACAGTTCTCTGTAAGAATATATTTGACACAGGAATATGTTTAAAGGGAGAAACCTGCCTTCAACTGAAATGTGTCTTCCACATTTAACCCAACTCCTCTGAATCAGAGAGGTGCAGGGGCTGCTTTAATCAACAGCACCCAGGGAACAGTGGGTTAACTGCCTTGCTCAGGGGAAGAACAACAGATGTTTACCTTGTCAGCTCAGGGATTTGATTCAGCAACCTTTCAGTTACTGGCCCAACACTCTAACCACTAGGCTACCTGCCATTTACCCATTATGCTGTTGAATATCTCTACTGTGTGAATATCTCTACTCTCTCTTTGTGGTTTGGAGTATAAACATTAAGTATACAAACTATTTCCTAATGCATCTGGCATCCATTGGTTTAAGATAAGACATTTCTTCAGAGGTCTTAAAAGAGTTTTGTTGTATAGACTCACTGTACCAGCCAGGAGATTTATAACAGTAATGTCTGATGCTGCATTAGAAACTGGGTGGTTCCAGGCCTGAATGCTGATTGGCTGACAGCCGTGGTAAATAAGACGTATACCACGGGTATGACAAAACATTTATTTTTACTGCTCTAATTACGTTGGTAACCAGTTTATAATAGTAATAAGGCACCTCTTGGGTTTGTGGTATATGGCCAATATACCACGGCTAAGGGCTGTGTCCAGGCACTCCGCGTTGCGTCTTGCATAAGAACAGCCCTTAGCTGTGGTATATTGGCCATATACCACACCCCCTTGTGCCTTATTGCTTAATTATAGGACACACACACACAGTCACACACAGTCACACAGTCATGCAAACACAAACACAGTCTCACACACACACACACACACACACACACGCAGTCACGCTCACACACAAATTTATGTACACGCATACACATACTGTCACGCTCACGCACATAGTCACACACAGTGAAAACTCATCCAGGTAGCCTAGCGGTTAAGAGTGCTGGGACAGTAACGGAAAGGTCGCTGGTTCAAATCCCTGAGCCGACTAGGTGTCAAATCTGTAGATGTGTCCTTGAGCAAGGCACTGTTACCTAATTGCTCCTGTAAGTCCCTCTGGATCAGAGAGTCTGCTAAATGACCAACATGTAACTCCAGATCATCAAAGAGAGTAAGAGGCCTAGTATGATAAAAGAATGGAATGATTGTGGGAAGTAGATGGAATGAGTGGTAGAGAGGATAAGAAGGCCACATGTGTTCTTTATTTCCTCTGTAAACAGAGTGGAGGGCAGAAATAATCAATGAGGAACTCCTCGTTGTAAATATGGTCCTCTGATAACCTAAACACTGTGGAAGCTTGAGGTTCTCCACACATATCAGAGGTGGTTAGTCTCAACGGGAGAAGAGGGCTGGGCAGATCTACCAATAAAGACCTGTGATTATAACATAAACACACCGGGACAGGAGTAGGGAGGTCTGAAGGACTATCGTTACCTGAGCTTCCACAGACACAACAGACTGTGTGTGTGTGTGTGTGTGTGTGTGTGTGTGTGTGTGTGTGTGTGTGTGTGTGTGTGTGTGTAAGGAGGGTATGCATTTTTGCAGGATGTGTTTGCCTCTGATCGCATTCTTTGAGTAAGCAGGGGAATAGGTCGGGGTAAAGGATGACTGTAAAACACACTTGACCTTTTTTAACTTTCTAGACCAACCATCAACACTACTCATTCAGCCAACAAACAATACAGGCCTATTTTTCTTTAAACTATCTTTGGCTCTAACATTGAAAAACATTCAGAAACAACCTACTGTGCCCTGGAGAAAGATAACCACACGAGGACCAGAACCACACGCAAGGCCAGTAGTGGTCAGTGTGCTCAACCACGCCTCTGCAAATGTTTGTCTAAACCATTCATTTCTGGTATTGTACTTTGTGAAGGAGCTTATTTATTTTCCAAAGGAATGCCCCTGTCTAAAAATAGCCCAAAGTGAAAGGAAGGGAAATCAGAGATTTGTAAAGTAATGACATAGTTGAGCCAAACCACTGTTTTATGGTAACTGCATGAAACATAGAATGTATGACTTTTTTTACCTTGTCAAAAGGCTAACCTACGTGGCAATGCAGAGGACAATATTCGTTGTGATTTAGCAACAGAATCAAATAAAACAAGAACAGCGTTTGTCAATCTGAGGACATCCTCAAACACTGAATAACAACTGAGAACCATTCAATCCATGCAGCGTACCATCCCACTCTGTCAATCAAAGCCTGTTTCTTTTTACAGACACTCATTTTCTTCTGCTCCATACACACTTCATCAGGTGAAGAGTCAACATTTGGACAAACACAACTCTCAAGAATGGCCAATCACAGATACCGCATAGGGAAACTGTCTGGCGTCTTCAGCTTTAAAGAGTTCAACAATTATACATCTGCCTCACTCCTATCCTTTTCTGTATGTATCAATTATCTTCCTTACAGTGCCTGTGTTTAAGGCTTATCTTCATCTTCATCTTTTGTCTGGCCTATCAGGAGGCTCGGTGGCACTGGGTTTGATAGGGAGGAAATGGATCTAACGATCTAACGAAAATCAGTCTGAGCAATCTAGCATAGCAGGAGGGTGTTCAGAAACACAGACTGTGTGTGTGTGTGTGTGTGTGTGTGTGTGTGTGTGTGTGTGTGTGTGTGTGTGTGTGTGTGTGTGTGTGTGTGTGTGTGTGTGTGTGTGTGTGTGTGTGTGTGTGTGTGAGAGAGAGAGAGAGACAGAGACAGAGACAGAGAGAGATGTGGTTGCCGATAATGTACACTTTTTTATACCAAGCATATAGGCCTATAAGCCAAAGTAACTAGCTCAAACTACATGTGTGACCATTCATCCAAAACGTGCACCTCTTCAGTACACTGCAAAACAGAGCCCAAACAAACAAACCCCTATACAAGTCTGGCGTCTGGGTAGCAACAACAACCAGGATTCCATGTAATCCAGGCGCCCTGCTCAGTGACAGAAATGAATTGCTGTTTGTATTTGCGCCTTGGTTGAATTGATTTGCTGGGTACCCTGCTTTGTCAAGAACTGGCTCACAGACCAGACATCCACCATGACCTGCCACTGGAGACCGGCCAGAGACACTGGGATTGGCCTGACTGACTGACTCCCACACCCCCTGGTAATTTGGGGCAGGGCGTCTGGTCTTGTCTTTGGGAGCATGGTCCATTCTCCTTGCTTGGCCCCCTCTTACTTACAGGAGCATTAGTCAAGACCTGGTCTTTGCTGTAAACAACCAGCTGAATGAGTAGGCTACACATTCAGAACATTGGACTCTGTAAACAACCAGCTGAATGAGTAGGCTACACATTCAGAACACTGGACTCTGTAAACAACCAGCTGAATGAGTAGGCTACACATTCAGAACACTGGACTCTGTAAACAACCAGCTGAATGAGTAGGCTACACATTCAGAACACTGGACTCTGTAAACAACCAGCTGAATGAGTAGGCTACACATTCAGAACACTGGACTCTGTAAACAACCAGCTGAATGAGTAGGCTACACATTCAGAACACTGGACTCTGTAAACAACCAGCTGAATGAGTAGGCTACACATTCAGAACACTGGACTCTGTAAACAACCAGCTGAATGAGTAGGCTACACATTCAGAACACTGGACTCTGTAAACAACCAGCTGAATGAGTAGGCTACACATTCAGAACACTGGACTCTGTAAACAACCAGCTGAATGAGTAGGCTACACAGTCAGAACACTGGACTCTGTAAACAACCAGCTGAATGAGTAGGCTACACATTCAGAACACTGGACTCTGTAAACAACCAGCTGAATGAGTAGGCTACACAGTCAGAACACTGGACTCTGTAAACAACCAGCTGAATGAGTAGGCTACACATTCAGAACATTGGACTCTGTAAACAACCAGCTGAATGAGTAGGCTACACAGTCAGAACACTGGACTCTGTAAACAACCAGCTGAATGAGTAGGCTACATATTCAGAACACTGGACTCTCTAAACAACCAGCTGAATGAGTAGGCTACACATTCAGAACACTGGACTCTGTAAACAACCAGCTGAATGAGTAGGCTACATATTCAGAACACTGGACTCTCTAAACAACCAGCTGAATGAGTAGGCTACACATTCAGAACACTGGACTCTGTAAACAACCAGCTGAATGAGTAGGCTACACATTCAGAACACTGGACTCTGTAAACAACCAGCTGAATGAGTAGGCTACACATTCAGAACACTGGACTCTGTGAAAACACAAGGTATTGGAATGGAACCTACCTGCTTTTCCTCTCAGTCTTAACATTGTGAGCTGGGGTGAACTACCACCTCTAGTAATTGCGGTCCTGCAAGGTTTCATTTAACTGCATCTCAAAACTGCTCCATAGACATGAACTGATACGGTGTCATATGGTGCTCGGGGTGGCAGGTAGCCTAGTGGTTAGAGTGTTGGGAGCATTGTGCAGTTTCTCATGCATTTCTGTGAGCCGTATTATAGGCTTTAAAAAGCAAAAGGTCACTCAGGGTTGGCTCGTTATTCCCAGCTCTAGACAAAACAAAAGTGCATCTACAAAGACAACCTCTTTTCAAGGTGCAGTTGTCCCCAAGAATACAGTTGTAGAGACAGTTTGTTTTGAAAGATCAAAGGCTTACAACATATATTTTGTCTTAAAGATATCAAACAATATTGCTTTGTAAAATAGCTAACTTTTGCTACATTATCAGAATTTCTCAGCATTGGTGAGGATGGCCAATCCAGTGATGTTCTTGTTCTGTTTCAAGCTAATCTCAATCTGCACGCAGACCAGCACTCCCTCTCCTCCTCCTACTCCAGTGTCTCAAGACTTCAGCAACAACACCTCTCCCTCTCACCATGCCCCCCGCTTTGGCACCATCATCCCTAACCGCATCTTTGTGGGAGGCATTGATTTCAAGGTGAATTTTGTCTCTTTACTTTCATAGGGCCTCCTAGTTTTGTGTTTTGCAACCTAACTTTACCTTTTTGCTGCTGCTGCATGTTACTGGAGCATAAAAAGGGTGTGTTCTTTTTGTGTGTAGACCAATGAGAGCGACCTGAGACGCTTCTTCTCCCAGCATGGAGCAGTGAAGGAGGTGAAGATAGTGATTGACCGTGCTGGGGTGTCAAAAGGGTGAGTTCAGTTAAACTGGAGATGTTCTGCCCCACAGACTGGATGACACTTGCAATGATGTTTATTAAATAAGGTATGGAAATGTAATCCAGGGACACTGTGTGTTTGTGTCCATCCCACAGATATGGCTTTGTTACCTTTGAGACGCAGGAGGATACAGAGAGAATCCTTCATGATGTGAGTAACTAAAAGTGCACTCTTTCACAAAAGGGTTCTTCGACTGTCCCATAGGAGAACCCTTTTTGGTTCCAGGTATAATCATTTTGGGTTACATGTAGAACCCTCTGGAAGGGTTCCACATGGAATCCAAAACGGTTCCCCTATGAGGATAGCCGAAGAACCCTTTTAGGTGCTAGATGGCACCTTTTTTTAGAGCCAGTATACTGTAGAGATATGGGATAGAAATGATACAACACAAACCTTATATCTCCTTCTGGCAGACAGCAGCTCAAATTCACATTAGATCTAGCTCAGTCCATCACCAGTAAAGTCATGGTCATGGGTAGTAAAGTGATCTGTCTCAATCTGTACCGGATACCCCCTGTCCCTCTGCCACCACCACATCCCCAGGCTGACAGACTGTGCTTCCGGGACAAGAGGCTCAACATCGGCCAGGCCATCCGCAAGCAACAAGTGGGAGGTCACCGTAAGTAACAGAGCACCGTAGAGCAGGGCAAGTTCACCCTGGTCCTGAAGTGCTTTAACCGACCTGGAAGACCAGGTGTGTTGAATTTAGGCAGTCACTGGACTGATCAATTAGCTAATTTGGTCAGGTGTGGTGCCTAGATTGAACAGAATCCTGCAGCACCTCAGGAACAGGGTTGTCTTACCATGCTGTAGATGAGTGACAGCTGAAGCAGTAGGATTACATAGTGGTGGAAATAACTTTTTCAACACGTTTGTAATGCATCATTGAACATTTGAACTATCATACCATATATTGTCTTATCTTGATCGTGGTGGGTGGGGACTAATGTGCTCTTGCTCTTGTTGGCTTTAAAAAGCTGAATCATCACCTGGGATTGAGTGTCGATAACATTTGCCTTTGTACATAACCTGGTGGTTGACTTGTGCCTCCTTCCTCCTCCACTCAGCAAACAGCTTCTCTGTGTCCAGCCATACTCCTGCCATGATGCCCACCCCCTGTGGAACCATGTACCTCACCACCTCTACGGGGTACCCCTACACCTACCACAACGGAGTGGCTTACTTCCACACCCCAGAGATGAGCCCCTCCTACCACTGGCCTGTGAGTCCTATCCTTCACTCAGCCATGTGCTCATGCCACATTTTCCCTGGTGGTGAATGAAATGTGCATTCTACATGAAGATTTGATTTGATTACACAGCAACATGTGAGAATCATAGAGAGACTATTGATCATGTTTCATACAGCAAACAGACATGACATACTACAGTGTTTTAGTCATTTTATACAATTCATTGCATTTGATAAAATCTAAAGTTATTGTACATTTGCTTTTTTGGCGTAAAGATACATGTTCTTTCTTACATGGCTGGTGTCCCGCATATTACATGTGCGTCTGTGTCCTTGTAGTCCCGCTCAGTGCCTGGCTCTCCTGTCATGCTGACCCACCAGCCTCCACCCATCTACCAGCAGCCGGCCTACCATCACTACCAGGTCAGAGCAGACTGTCCTAGACCGTCTCACCACCACCATTACAGCTCAGCTGACCAGCCTGATCCCAGATCTGTTTGTGTTCTATAGGAATGATGTTCATGACCATAGGAGTTGGCAAGACAGCACAAACAGATCTGGGACCAGGCTAACCGTAGTCACCAGTACAGCATCATAAGACATCCATTATAAATACTGGTACCTCAGCCACTGACAGCCAAGTCAGCTGTTCAGATGTAATGTAATGCTATTGAGGTGTTATTCCGGGAGAAAGCTGGTGTACTCCTGGGTACTGATCTGTTTCCTATACTCTGTGTCCTTCAGGCCCCTACACAGTGTCACCCTAGTCACCTGCAATGGAACGTTCCTCAGGTAAGGAGATGGGCTTCTGTGCTCTTCATCTCTATGTTTGTGAGTGGGTTTTTATCAGAGGCAAGGTGTTTTCTAAATGTCAACTAATTGTGTGTGTGTGTCAGTCTCCAGTGCCTTCCAGCCCAGTGTTGTACATGCAGCCCTCTGAGCTCCTGTACCAGCCCATGGAGCAGCCCAGCGAGGGGGGTTGTGTCCAGCCTGCCATGCCCCTCATAGAGGCCCCCATCCCAGAGGTTGATAACATCCTGACCTGGGTCCTGTTCATTACGCTCAAAACTGAGAAAAAAAACTACCTTGGTCCAATAAGAAAGGCACATTTGTATTGACTGTTTCAAAATGTTTTGCCACAGTACGACCTACTGAACACAACCATTTTGTAGTTCCCTCGGTCAGGGTACTATTTCCCATATGCTACTTCATAGCGTTAGCATTAGGTGACAGTTGATGTATAAAACCGTACTCAGTGCTTACTTGTTTTACCACAGCAGCAGTTCATCGACCACATGGTGCAACCAGCCTACAATCACACATTATCATACTACCCACAAAGTCCAGGGGGGATGACACCTGTCATGATACAGCAAGAACCAGGAAAGGTACCAGTTATAATACCAGTATAAACTTATTATGACATATGATAATGCATGCTGGAGAATCATCTTTATTGGTCTGTTGTGAGGAATGACTGTTGGAGAAGGATTGGCATGTGTCGTGTCTGTTACGTTCCTCATCTAGGAACAGAAGTTCCACGCCATGAGGCGAGGTTACCCCTCCTCGCCGGTCACCCTGAAGCCCAGGTACGGCCGCAACCCGCACTACGCCCACCTGCGCAAGGAGTACCGCCCAGAAATCACCACTGACCCCTCCCCTCTGCCCGCCACTGAACCACTCAAGTAGAGGTCATCCACGTTTCCTTTCAGCCAATGAAACGCCCATCTCCTCAGGCAGAAAAACCTACTTCTCAATCGCTACACCCACTTCTCATGACCCTGTCTCCTCCAACCCTTCACCCGCATTATATTATTCAGTCCAGACAACTATGTGCTCGCTGAATGTTCATATTTTTTATCTGTGTAGTATAATTTAATGTAATATTCTATCATTTTAGCTACTAAAAAGTACTGTAAGTACTATGATGTAAGTGCTCGTTCTATCACTTCCGGACTGTGAAAAAGTGCATAGTTTTCTCTGGTGTTTTTTCCACAACTCGGAGGGATAACTAGCTCTTGGTACTGTATTGTACTGTTTAACTGTTTCATAACTTAACCTAATGCATGATAGAGCTTAAAGTTAAGCTAAACGATCTTTTGTAACAAGAATGTTCCTCCATTAGCATCTGTGTCAAACTTTTGCCATGTAACCGTTCAGAGTATAGAAGCAATAGGGAACTATTTCCTGGTACTGCTTTATGTAGGCCTATTGGCCAATCACAAGTTTTGTTTTTCTAATTAGCTCATAACGCAATGCAAAAAAAAGTCGTAACGAAGATTATTGTCAATATTGGTGAAAAGCTGCTATTGAGCATGTTTTATCTCAATGGTATTAGAATAGTCAAGATTACTGTCTTTTTAATGTGACTGCAATACATGTTGGAAAATGTATTTAAAAATAATTAGGCTGCTGTCACAGAAGAGGGCAAATAGATCCCTAGAGGGTTAATCGTTACATAATTCTCCAACTGGATGAAAAAATACATAAACAGGAGATTATTTTATGCATTTTTATGTATTTTTATGTATCTCATGTTTTCGAGAGCTGTTTCATGTAGATTTTTCTGTGATTGTGAGTCTCTAAAAACGATGTGCCCTCCAGATGAGGGGTAACATCAAAATAACTCTGTCCACAGGACTGGGACCACAAATAAAGTACAATGAATATCAGTCAAACAGATTCACGTGGTCTCACGTCGGCTTTGTGTGACGGCTGGGACATTTCAAGATTGGAAGGTCAACAAAGTAAGCTCTTTTTTTTGCCATTCTTTCCTGCCTGTAAATTATTCACCTCATCTTCATCAACTTCAATCACCCTTGGTTCAGTCATGAGTCACCCATGATCCACTCAGGTTTACACAGTTAGGTTTCTTTTTCCTGCATCCTGTCTTGGTCTGCTCCCTCATTGCTTATGCATGTATTCTATAAAAAAATAAATACGTTTTTATAAATTGTATTCTATAACTGATAAGCTATGGGTGTCAGAGTTGAGGTTTAACTAAAGAATGTATGACATCACATATTTCATGTAGGCCTATTTTTTGGATTAATTATTTGAATAGGATGTACTATGAGGTGTCTGATTTTGTTTTGTGTGAACTGCTATTCACTTTCATTATCTTCCCTGTAAAAAATATATAATCAGGGTAGAAACATCTCGAATTTTCCACAACGGTTCACAATTGAAAAGTTATGCCGTTTTGCTCTGAAACGTACTTGTTTTCTTGTTGAGAATTTTGATCATAGTGAAAGTCAATGCCAGAAGAAAACAAATGACAGAAGAATTTCATAAGTGCTCCCACGTCCTGTTAATTTAACATTAAAATAAACGTTTAGGTAAATTTGATTTGGTCAGTTACTAATAAAACAGAATCAAAGTTTGATTTGAAATTAGATCATTTTAGGAAAAGTATTTTGTTGTATTCCAAGCATGCCTGTAATTTTTCAAAATGTTACATTTAAATAAACATGTTTTACTCTTTACATATTTTCATAGCACCACATTGTCAAGTCAATGTGTCTTGCCTTTTAAAACATAAATGTTTAACTATTTATTACAATGTTAGACGTTTGAAGTTCAGTTTGAGGATATTCCACCTCCCCATTTCTTCCCTTCCTCTACTTCCTGTAACCCCATTACTCAATTTGAGGAGCAGATCAACTATGCTTTGCGCCAAAGTACAGCCTTTAAAAAATGTCAAATATTGTTTGAGTTAAGATATGTTCCCTTCGTCCACCCTTTTTATAAATGAGGCTAAGTTGTCTTGACCTTACAGTTAAGATTTTGTTTTAACATCGGTGCATGTTTTGTATATAGTTCTGAACACTAGCTAACATGTTTATGTTCTTCTGCACATTACGTTGTGCCTTGTTCTTTCCGAATATTGAGGGGAAATGTTAAGACTTTGTGTTCAGAAGTGGGTCGTCTTGTTCGTAAGAATAAAGTTTGAACCCTTGAGAAGGATGGATACGTCCGTGTGTCATTGAGCCCAGGGAAACAACCCTTTATTAAAAAACCCTTACTGATGAAATGGAAGCCTGTTTGAAAACGTTGCACTACGGTGAAAATGTGAAGACTACAGGTCACAAATGTACAATAGGAATACACATGGCACTTGATTGTAAATATATCTGATATTTTAATAAGAAACAGTGAATGAATATCCACCAGGGACAAAATGGCAACACAGTCAAACACATCATTGTGTTGCCTGAGTAATAGTTAATCACAAGAATATAGAAAGTGAATGAGACATACTTGTGCTTTGAAAACCTAAGGCATTTCTGAGTAGCTGTCATTAATTAATATTCACTAATAAAACATCAAATTCCTTTCTTTTAAATAAATACAGTGAGAGATTGTTGCCCTAAATGGCATGAACATAAAACACCCCCCGTCCCCTTCTATAGAAACAAGTCATTAGGAAAGCAGTCTTTGTAGTGTCAAAGATGTAGGAACTCTGGCCCAGTAAACAGGCTATCCTGCGGCAATGTTGCAGTTTTTGGCTCTGGGTTGAAGCTTCCCCTAGGTGCAGATCAGCTTCCCTTCCCCTAATCCTAACCTCAGCTGATCTAGGATCAGCTTCCCTTCCCCTAATCCTAACCTCAGCTGATCTAGGATCAGCTTCCCTTCCCCCAATCCTAACCTCAGCTGATCTAGGATCAGCTTCCCTTCCCCTAATCCTAACCTCAGCTGATCTAGGATCAGCTTCCCTTCCCCCAATCCTAACCTCAGCTGATCTAGGATCAGCTTCCCTTCCCCTAATCCTAACCTCAGCTGATCTAGGATCAGCTTCCCTTCCCCCAATCCTAACCTCAGCTGATCTAGGATCAGCTTCCCCTCCCCTAATCCTAACCTCAGCTGATCTAGGATCAGCTTCCCTTCCCCTAATCCTAACCTCAGCTGATCTAGGATCAGCTTCCCTTCCCCTAATCCTAACCTCAGCTGATCTAGGATCAGCTTCCCCTCCCCTAATCCTAACCTCAGCTGATCTAGGATCAGCTTCCCCTCCCCTAATCCTAACCTCAGCTGATCTAGGATCAGCTTCCCTTCCCCTAATCCTAACCTCAGCTGATCTAGGATCAGCTTCCCCTCCCCTAATCCTAACCTCAGCTGATCTAGGATCAGCTTCCCCTCCCCTAATCCTAACCTCAGCTGATCTAGGATCAGCTTCCCTTCCCCCAATCCTAACCTCAGCTGATCTAGGATCAGCTTCCCTTCCCCTAATCCTAACCTCAGCTGATCTAGGATCAGCTTCCCTTCCCCTAATCCTAACCTCAGCTGATCTAGGATCAGCTTCCCTTCCCCTAATCCTAACCTCAGTTGATCTAGGATTAGCTTCCCTTCCCCTAATCCTAACCTCAGCTGATCTAGGATCAGCTTCCCCTCCCCTAATCCTAACCTCAGCTGATCTAGGATCAGCTTCCCCCTCCCCTAATCCTAACCTCAGTTGATCTAGGATCAGCTTCCCTTCCCCTAATCCTAAACTCAGTCATTAGTGGACTAAAACCCTACAACCCATTTTTTGTTAGTCTTCAATTAATCATGTCCTTCCACTTCCTTAATCTAGGATGGAAGACTGACGTGGTGCTATATACAGTATAGTCAGAAATAATGGACTATTAAATACCTGTTATATCAACCTGTATAATGTAGGCTGTTTATTAAATACCTGTTATATTAACTTGTAGCTCTACATTAGACCAGAGTTCCTGACACCTAGAACACAACAAAGGCTTCGTTTACACAGACAGCCCAATTATGATCTTTTGCCACCAATTGGTCTTTTGACCAAGCAGAGCAATTTTTTCCCCCATAAGAATTTGGTTGCCTGTGTAAATGCTGCCTAAGGACCAAACAGAAAGCACATGATAAAGTAACTAGCCAAGGGTGTCTCACAGTTTATCAGGTACACCACCCTGTTCACCAAAATGATTCGCTCCTACAGACAGTGAGTCACATGGCTGTAGCTTGGTCTATAAAGCAGGCAGACAGGCATCGAGCCATTCAGTAACTGTTTGATTGAATGCTAGAATGTGTAAAACTAGCGACCTAAGTGACTTTGAGCGTGGTATGATCGTCTGTGCTAGGCGCGCCGGATCCAATATCTCCGAAAGGGCCGGCCTCCTGGGATTTTCACGCACGACAGTGTCTAGAGTTTACCGCGAATGGTGCGACAAACAAAAATGATCCAGTCAGCGGCAGCCCTGTGGGTGAAAACAGCTCGTTGATGAGAGGTCGAAGGAGAATGGCAAGAATCATGCAAGCTAACAGGCTGGCCATTAACTAGCAAATAACGGCACAGTACAACAATGATGTGCAGAACGGCATTTCAGAACGCACAACTAGTCGATCCTTGTCACGGATGGGCTATTGTAGCAGACGACCACACGGGGTTCCACTCCTATCAGCTAAAACAAAGAAGAAGCACTAGTGGGAACGCAATTACCAACACTGGATAATTGCGGAGTGGAAACGCCTTGCCTGGTCTGACGAATCCCGGTTCATGCTGATGACAGAGTCGGGTTCTGGAGTAAACAGCAGAAGTGCGTTGACCCATCCTACCTGGTGTCAACGGTACAGGCTGGTGCCGGTAGGGTACTGGTGTGGGGAACATTTTCCTGGCACACGTTAGGTCCCTTGATACCAATTTAGCAACGATCGAACGCCACAGCGTATCTGAACACTGTTGCTGACCAAACCCAATAGAGAGCATCTTTGGGATGAGGTAGACCGGGCTGTTCACAGCATCAATGTACCGCCGTCCAATCTGCAGCTACTGCGTGATGCCATCCCATCTGCATGGACCGACATCCATGTGGAACGTTTCCGACACATTGTAGAATCCATCCCCTTTAGAATTCAGGCTGTTTTGGTGGCAAAGCGGGGTCTGACCCAGTACTAGATGGGTGTACCTAATTAACTGGCCACAGTGTATATTGGTTAGTCATTTAACCACAACATTGTCTTGTTCTCTGAAACATACAAGCTAAATTAGGATGTTCATACAATATTGAAAATATTCTACTTAAAAACAGGTGATTTTAGTGTGCTTTTGAGAGTATTGTGTGGTTGTGGGTGGGTGCGTGTGTGACAGCCATGTGTTTGAAATTGTTTGGCAGGGTGTAGCAGATCCTCTTCAGATCCCAGTCCTCAGGCGTCGTTCTCGCCCTCTGCTTCGTTAGGGTTAGTCTCATCCTCCATGATGGGTACGATCAGGTTGTCCTTGGACATCAGGTTGTACTTCATCACAAATCGCGTGAACCGATGGCACAGGAACGTCTCGTTCTGGAGAGGGCAAGAGCATTCACTTGAGTTTTCCTATATAAAATCCTAACAACAACAACAACAACAACATTTCTAAATCCAATGCTAGTTGAAAGCTGTAATCACTGGTAACCAATAAACCAGAGTCAAATTATATTAAGTACAATGTAACAAGTATCATCACAATCACAGCTGAATCTATGTGAAACCTGTTGGGGTAAGAGTTAGGACGGGATTCAATCTGATCAGGCATTGTAGCACGCTTAACATGTAAAGGTCATTTCCCATTGAGCCGACATATGCAGCGTTAACCGTGAATGTGATCTCCGCAGCCGCTGGAACATTCGACAACGCGGGATCAGATTGAATCCCAGCCTTAGGGCTAGGTTTGGGTTAGTGCTTTAAGTACAGTATGTACATGTGTAATTACAATTCACAGGAATAAAGACAGTCATAGAAAATGCTTACCTCATACTTGTCAAAGATCTGACGATGGTGGAAGTAAGCGTGGGAGAATATCCTGTAGATCCGTCGACAAACTGAACCCAGTTTCCCTACTGAGGATTCTTTAATGCTCACTCTACCATAGAACAGAGACCAAATCAGTTTACAATCTATAGACAGCAACTTTATTACAACGCTTACAGCAAGTGTAGGTAGCTGCATAAATCAGTACGATGCGAATGATCAATTGGATGAAATGGTGTTAAATAAAAAAACGATTGTGATTTGTGTGTGAAGGGTGCTGGGGGTTAATGAGAAAGTTAGTCACAGGAGACATAGGAACACGGTAAACAGTTGTTACCTGCTAGGGAAGTACTTGTTACTGTTGAGGAGGCAGGCGGCTCCGTCCAGAGTGTGTCTGGTGTAGTCGATGGCTGGACACTGCAGGAGACAGCAAACACAACAACAGGCTTGAGTACCAGCCATGATACAATAATGACTATAATGGTGTTATTAGTCCTGGCATGTTGAATGTTCGGTGCCAGAGGACAACTATCTTGTAGTCCTGTGTGGCTCAGTTGGTAGAGCACAGTGCTTGCAATGCCAAGTGCCATGGGGTTCGATTCCCACTGGGATACACAGTCCAACGAAATGCTTACTTCAAAACAAAAAATTTATGCACGCATGACTAAGTCACTAAGACTAAGTGTCTTTGGATAAAAGTGTAACTGGTTTATATTAGTATTCTATTCTTATACCAGGGAAAGGGGGTAGGAACTGGATGAGGGATCCGTCTCTACAAATGCTGTGGGCAGAGAGGACCTTACCTCTTTGGGAGTCTTGTGTGCAGCGCAGAGGAAGATCCACTGCTCTGTTGCCGTCATCTGAGTGCATGTGTCTGGGTGGCATTCTCCCTGTGAACAGACAGAGTACATGTTAGCAACAGACTTACTGGACGTTACCACTCCAACAAACACAGTGTGAGAAGAATGGATGTTCAACATGATCTTCCTGAAGAGCTATGTCACAGGCCTGGGAAACTCCAGTCCTCTGGGCCTGATTGGTGTCACTTTTTCTCCATCACTAGCAAACACAGCTGATTAATCAAATGTCATTCTAAACTGAAGATCATGATTAGGTGGTTATTGGAGTCAGGTGTGTTAGCTGGAGCAAAACTGTGACACCAATCAGGCCCCCGAGGACTGGAAATGCCCAGGCCTGCTGGTCAATCGTAAGAGCATACCTGTAGTTTCACAGCAAGTCCGTTCAGCTCCAAACAGAACTGCCTAAAAATGGAGGACAGGAGACAAGACCAAATGTTAAAAGAAGGATTTGTTTTCAGCACCAGTACACATTTTGGATGTCCACATGACTTTCTTGTAAGTGGTAAACGGCAGCCACTACCTGAGGTGTTCGTACTTCCAGACCCCTTCATCCTGACCCTCTGGGGGCTCCAGGATCTTGTCCATGTTGGAGCAGTCTGTACGGATGTTCTGTTGGATGTACTGAGAAGAACCACACACTTTAGAAGCAGAACAGAACTGTATTAAATACATCACCTGACTAAGCCATTCTACCTCAGCAACTCAAATGGCAGAATAGCAGTCTGATTGTTGTCTACACTTGAAAGATTTCAGTTTCTCTGATATTTTGGCTATATGCAACTGCTCAATCCATACTGGAGAATGTTACAGAGAACTGCCGACACAGATCAACCCTAGCTACGTAGCTAGTAGAATGCCTGATTAGACTTCTTCAATTAACCACACTGTCATCATATTCAAATGACTCAAACAGTAAGATATTTCAAACATTATAACAGAGACATCTGACTCCCACCTGCTGCACAGCCAGTGTGCTGTCCATCTCCTCGAATGACTCATCGGGCCAGTTGTAGAAGTCCTGTGGGCATACACAAGAAACTGAGCAGGGCAAACTAACTGCACTGATTCAGCTGACAAAAAGACCTCACCAGCTAGCTTATCTCTGTCTGGTAAATGACTAGGTAGCTACTAGCCCAATATTGGACTAAAGGAGCCTAACATCACTCCTTATAGTCCAAGGACCTTACATGTTCTGTTTAAAGGGTGAATTGGCTCTGGAAGCCAAATACTCCCATCTAAACATGAATCCATTCTCAATTGTGGTACGGTTCTAGAAACATAAATCCCTCTATGTTCACGTCACAAAATAATTTCACAAATGCAAAATACAGCTTACTGTACACCAGTGAAGGCTGGTGGGAGGAGCTATAGGAAGGGCTCATTCCAATAAGGTCCTCATATAAGTCCTCCCACCAGCCGCCACTGGTTTAACCGGTTAACACAGCTGCAGTGGGCAGTATTTTTCAGTGACATGTTTGTGGCCTGTCTTCAGTTTACACACAGTTGTTCAGAGACGCAGAGATAGCTAATTAGCACAGGTATCGAGACCTTAACAAGCGTTGTAAAATGGAAATATGTCCATGTGGTACCCTAACCGTTTAAAGATGTGTATCAATTTCACATGTTTTTTTGTTGTTTGTTTTTTTACATTATTTCTCGCTGATATGAAAGATAAGGTCGTTATGTTTCCAAAATCGTACTGCAAACTATCCGTGTTAATGTTCAGACCGAATGTCGCGGCTCTTAACTCCCACCTACAGAAGAATACTTCATCCAGTGACTGATGTATAATCTAATGGCACTGAGAGTCGTGATGAAGGGCGAGGTAGTTAGCTACTACATAGTTACCTGTAGATTCGATTTTCAGATAACTTCAGACAATTGACAATATAAACAGGCATCGTTTGATAGCTGTTACCAACCCATATCTTATAGTTCCTGACTTTGACTGGCTAGCCAGCTGGCTGTATGTAGCCTCGCTAACTAGCAGAATTAGCTAGTTAAGTAAGCTAACGTTAGCAGCTGACAAACGGGCCATAAAGGAAAGGATACAAATGTACCCAAGTAAAATGCAAGACAGGAGCATTGAGCACACTAAAATTAAACCATGTTGCTAAAATCCGGTACCTTTTCTTTAGTCCCTGGTCGATTCCTCCTCATAACAGCTGCACCCTCCGCCATGACCATCTCGACTGGAATCCGGATGTTGCCAACGCTGGAGGAAGTGTCAGCTCGCCCTGCAAGTAGCCTATCTTCGTTCAGTAAAAAATTAGATTGCGGATTTGATTGAACCTCGGGGGTGTATTCATTAGTCGGATTCTGTTGGAAAAACGCGTTAGAAAAAGAAACCGTTTAAATCAAATAATATAACATCTAATTGTATTTGTCACATGGGCCGAATACAACTGGTGTAGACTTTACCATGGAATGCTTGCTTACGAGCCCTTCCCAACGACACAGAGTTTAAAAATAAAGTAGTACAAGAGGAATAAAATTAAATACACAAGAATGGAACTACAGTATATACAAAGGGAGTAGCAGTACCAGATCAATATGCAGAGGTACGAGGTATCTGAGGTAGATATGTACACGAAGGCAGGGTAAAGTGACTAGACATCAGGATCGATAATAAAATAAAGAACAGAGCACCAGCAGCAAATGATGAGTGTAAAAGTGTGTGTTTGTGTTGTGTCGGTCTCTGTGTGCGTATGTGTGTTAGCGTATGTAGTGTATGTGAATGTGTGTGGGAGTGTCAATGTAGTGTGTGCGTGTATATATAGTTTACCGTTTACTCTAGGAACCAAACGGAAACAAACAGAACAAACTGAAAGAAACGGGGAGGGACCTACTTTAATTTATCCAATAGAAACTCTCGTTTTCGTTGCAAAACCTTTTGCAACAGACCAAACGTTTTGCAACGGAATCCGACTCATTCATAAATCCAAATAATGAATACACCCAGTTCTCCCACCCGTGTGGATCTGAGAGCTGAAATTAAATCAAGTATACATTGATACATCCTCTCTTATACACACACACACCATTGCTGCTATATATATATATATATATATATATATATATATATATATATATATATATATATATATATATATATATATATATATACTGCTCAAAAAAATAAAGGGAACACTTAAACAACACAATGTAACTCCAAGTCAATCACACTTCTGTGAAATCAAACTGTCCACTTAGGAAGCAACACTGATTGCCAATAAATTTCACATGCTGTTGTGCAAATGGTATAGACAACAGGTGGAAATTATAGGCAATTAGCAAGACACCCCCAATAAAGGAGTGGTTCTGCAGGTGGGGACCACAGATCACTTCTCAGTTCCTATGCTTCCTGGCTGATGTTTTGGTCACTTTTGAATGCTGGCGGTGCTTTCACTCTAGTGGTAGCATGAGACGGAGTCTACAACCCACACAAGTGGCTCAGGTAGTGCAGCTCATCCAGGATGGCACATCAATGCGAGCTGTGGCAAGAAGGTTTGCTGTGTCTGTCAGCGTAGTGTCCAGAGCTTGGAGGCGCTACCAGGAGACAGGCCAGTACATCAGGAGACGTGGAGGAGGCCGTAGGAGGGCAACAACCCAGCAGCAGGACCGCTACCTCCGCCTTTGTGCAAGGAGGAGCAGGAGGAGCACTGCCAGAGCCCTGCAAAATGACCTCCAGCAGGCCACAAATGTGCATGTGTCTGCTCAAACGGTCAGAAACAGACTCCATGAGGGTGGTATGAGGGCCCGACGTCCACAGGTGGGGGTTGTGCTTACAGCCCAACACCGTGCAGGACGTTTGGCATTTGCCAGAGAACACCAAGATTGGCAAATTCGCCACTGGCGCCCTGTGCTCTTCACAGATGAAAGCAGGTTCACACTGAGCACGTGACAGAGTCTGGAGACGCCGTGGAGAACGTTCTGCTGCCTGCAACATCCTCCAGCATGACCGGTTTGGCGGTGGGTCAGTCATGGTGTGGGGTGGCATTTCTTTGGGGGGCCACACAGCCCTCCATGTGCTCGCCAGAGGTAGCCTGACTGCCATTAGGTACCGAGATGAGATCCCCAGACCCCTTGTGAGACCATATGCTGGTGCGGTTGGCCCTGGGTTCCTCCTAATGCAAGACAATGCTAGACCTCATGTGGCTGGAGTGTGTCAGCAGTTCCTGCAAGAGGAAGGCATTGATGCTATGGACTGGCCCGCCCGTTCCCCAGACCTGAATCCAATTGAGCACATTACATTTACATTACATTTAAGTCATTTACAAATTGGTGCATTCACCATATTATATCCAGTGGAACAACCACTTTACAATAGTGCATCTAAATCTTTTAAGGGGGGGGGGGGGGGGGGGTTAGAAGGATTACTTTATCCTATCCTAGGTATTCCTTAAAGAGTTGGGGTTTCAGGTGTCTCCGGAAGGTGGTGATTGACTCCGCTGTCCTGGCGTCGTGAGGGAGCTTGTTCCACCATTGGGGTGCCAGAGCAGCCAACAGTTTTGACTGGGCTGAGTGGGAACTGTGCTTCCTCAGAGGTAGGGGGGCCAGCAGGCCAGAGGTGGATGAACGCAGTGCCCTTGTTTGGGTGTAGGGCCTGATCAGAGCCTGAAGGTATGGAGGTGCCGTTCCCTTCACAGCTCCGTAGGCAATCACCATGGTCTTGTAGTGGATGCGAGCTTCAACTGGAAGCCAGTGGAGAAAGCGGAGGAGCGGGGTGACGTGAGAGAACTTGGGAAGGTTGAACACCAGACGGGCTGCGGCGTTCTGGATGAGTTGTAGGGGTTTAATGGCACAGGCAGGGAGCCCAGCCAACAGCGAGTTGCAGTAATCCAGACGGGTGATGACAAGTGCCTGGATTAGGACCTGCGCCGCTTCCTGTGTGAGGCAGGGTCGTACTCTGCGAATGTTGTAGAGCATGAACCTACAGGATCGGGTCACCGCCTTGATGTTAGTGGAGAACGACAGGGTGTTGTCCAGGATCACGCCAAGGTTCTTAGCACTCTGGGAGGAGGACACAAGGGAGTTGTCAACCGTGATGGCGAGATCATGGAACGGGCAGTCCTTCCCCGGGAGGAAGAGCAGCTCCGTCTTGCCGAGGTTCAGCTTGAGGTGGTGATCCGTCATCCACACTGATATGTCTGACAGACATGCAGAGATGCGATTCGCCGCCTGGTTATCAGAAGGGGGAAAGGAGAAGATTAATTGTGTGTCGTCTGCATAGCAATGATAGGAGAGACCATGTGAGGATATGACAGAGCCAAGTGACTTGGTGTATAGCGAGAATAGGAGAGGGCCTAGAACAGAGCCCTGGGGGACACCAGTGGTGAGAGCGCATGGTGCGGAGACAGATTCTCGCCACGCCACCTGGTAGAAGCGACCTGTCAGCTAGGACGCAATCCAAGCGTGGGCCGCGCCGGAGATGCCCAACTCGGAGAGGGTGGAGAGGAGGATCTGATGGTTCACAGTATCAAAGGCAGCAGATAGGTCTAGAAGGATGAGAGCAGAGGAGAGAGAGTTAGCTTTAGCAGTGCGGAGAGCCTCCGTGACACAGAGAAGAGCAGTCTCAGTTGAATGCCCAGTCTTGAAAGCACATCTGGGACATCATGTCTCGCTCCATCCACCAACGCCACGTTGCACCACAGACTGTCCAGGAGTTGGCGGATGCTTTAGTCCAGGTCTGGGAGGAGATCCCTCAGGAGACCATCCGCCACCTCATCAGGAGCATGCCCAGGTGTTGTAGGGAGGTCATACAGGCACGTGGAGGCCACACACACTACTGAGCCTCATTTTGACTTGTTTTAAGGACAAAGTTGGATCAGCCTGTAGTGTGATTTTCCACTTTAATTGTGAGTGTGACTCCAAATCCAGACCTCCATGGGTTGATAAATTGGATTTCCATTGATTATTTTTGTGTGATTTTGTCGTCAGCACATTCAACTATGTAAAGAAAAAAGTATTTAATAACATTATTTCATTCATTCAGATCTAGGATGTGTTATTTTAGTGTTCCCTTTATTTTTTTGAGCAATATATATTGTTCTCAACATAAATATTTAGAGGAAAAATAGGGGGTAATTTTGACTTCAATGTATTTAAATGTAAGAAAACAAATGTAGTTTTCTCTGTTTATTGTCTCCTTTCATTTGATTGATTAATACTGTTGAGTCTTTTTAAATTCACAGGCCACACTGTTGACCACCAGTCCTGTGACAGTATCTGATGCAGTAGAGGCTATATTATTATCATTATGTGTTGTTCCATAACAGATACTCCTATCCCCCATCATATATTGTTCCCCTGTCAGACACTCTTCCCCCAATAATACCATAAGCCTCATAAGCCTTTTTGTGGCTGCAGTAGCCTACTGTAGGATCAGGCATTTCCACAGGATAACCTGTTTGTAAATATTAACTGATTCTCCATTAGCTTACTCTCAATGACAATGTTCCATGTTCTATAGTCCATTCTATCCTCACAATGCATTAGATGTTATGATCAAGCTGTTTATACTCTGTTATAACAACTGTTATACCCTAAAACAATAACGTCATGGTTGGACGGAATCTGAGAGTGTCTGCTCCTTCCTATGTTCCATATTCTACTCCATATAGAGAAGCTTATCTCTAACAGGCCTCCATGTCATTTATAGAATGAATGTGTACCTGCAGATAGTCCTTTACTGTAGTGTTGTGATGGCCCTATACTATAGTATTGTGATGGTTCTATACTATAGTATTGTGATGGTCCTATACTATAGTATTGTGATGGTTCTATACTGTAGTGTTGTGATGGTTCTATACCGTAGTGACGGTCCAATAGCGTAGTGTTGTGATGGTTCTATACTGTAGTGTTGTGATGGTCCTATACTATAGTATTGTGATGGTCCTATACCGTAGTGTTGTGATGGTCCTATACTATAGTATTGTGATGGTCCTATACCGTAGTGTTGTGATGGTCCTATACTGTAGTGTTGTGATGGTCCTATACTATAGTATTGTGATGGTCCTATACCGTAGTGTTGTGATGGTCCTATACCGTAGTGTTGTGATGGTCCTATACCGTAGTGTTGTGATGGTTCTATACCGTAGTGTTGTGACGGTCCAATACCATAGTGTTGTGATGGTCCTATACTATAGTATTGTGATGGTCCTATACCGTAGTGTAGTGACGGTCCAATACCATAGTGTTGTGATGGTCCTATACCATAGTGTTGTGATGGTCCTATACCATAGTGTTGTGATGGTCCTATACCATAGTGTTGTGATGGTCCTATACTATAGTGATGTGATGGCCCTATACCATAGTGATGTGATGGTCCTATACTATAGTGATGTGATGGTCCTATACTATAGTATTGTGATGGTCCTATACCATAGTGTTGTGATGGTCCTATACTATAGTATTGTGATGGTCCTATACCATAGTGTTGTGATGGTCCTATACCATAGTGTTGTGATGGTCCTATACCATAGTGTTGTGATGGCCCTATACCATAGTGATGTGATGGTCCTATACTATAGTGATGTGATGGTCCTATACTATAGTATTGTGATGGTCCTATACCATAGTGTTGTGATGGTCCTATACTATAGTGATGTGATGGTCCTATACCATAGTGATGTGATGGTCCTATACCATAGTGTTGTGATGGTCCTATACCATAGTGTTGTGATGGTCCTTTACCATAGTGTTGTGATGGTCCTATACTATAGTGATGTGATGGTCCTATACCATAGTGTTGTGATGGTCCTATACTATAGCATTGTGATGGTCCTATACCATAGTGATGTGATGACTTTAAGAGAATGAATGTGGGCCTGCAGATACTGTAGCATTGTGATGATGCATTCCAAACAGTAAACATGTGTCCCTTTATTGTGGATTACTGGATAATAAAATGTATTTTGGTAGATGTACAGTATTAAAAGGGCCGTGGTCCACAGCACGTGGGTCAATAATGTGCAGGGCTAGGACATCTGCATTGATGAATCAGGGGTTTTATCTGTATGGACAGGATCAAGGCCTTGGCAGCATCTCAATGCCACTAAATCCCTGCTCATTAAAAGAACAAAACCTCTGATCCGGCAACCTTTGATTGAGTTTTATAAAAGAGGCTCGTGGCCCTCTGTCCTGGATATTACATTGAGGAAGAGTGCTCTAACAACAGCCCAGACATGAGTAAGGTAAGGCAGACCAGTTTTTCTCTAGCTAGTTGGCACTACTGTATACAGCTCTCTGGGTCTGTGTTTGTTTTCATGGACTTTAAACCTGATTTGGAAAGAAACTGGTTGATTGTTCAACACAGTAATGTCATAGTGCTGCCAAGAAAGATAATCCAGAGGTAAGTTTGATAGTGTTTGGTAATGAAAATGATCATTGATCGCTGTTTTACTGGTAGACAAGCTGTAGAATGCCAGCAGTGTATTAGCCTTTAACAGGAGACCTATAAACAGGAGACAAACTTACTTGTACGTAATTGTTGGTCCAGAGAAGGCAGTATATTTTGCCATTATAGAAATCATAGAAAATGTGTTTTTATATTAGGAAGTGTAATTTTATTTGAAATGCAGTAAAATGAAAGAAAAAAAAGTGTATGCCCTAACTGATGTTAACATTTCCCTCCGACCTTCGGCCCTGGCTGTGTAGATCACTTTCTACGAGGATAAAAACTTCCAGGGTCGCTCCTATGAGTGCGACACGGACTGCCCCGATGTGCACCCCCATTTCAGCCGCTGCAACTCCATCAAGGTAGATAGCGGCTGCTGGGTGCTGTACGAGAGGCCCAACTACGGAGGCTACCAGTATGTACTGACCAGGGGAGAGTACCCAGAGTACCAGCGCTGGATGGGATACAGCGACACCATTCGCTCCTGCCGTACCTTTTCTTATGTGAGTAGCCGGGATGTGAGAGAAGATGGGTTTTAATGTCTGGTTTGTTCATGGCTCAATCTGTATTGTAGTAATGCATTGTGGGGATTTATCAGTGTATACTTGTTCACTCAACTGGTGGTTTTAGGGCAGGTTGCCTTAACACAGATGAAGCCTAGTCGTGGACTAAAAAGCACTTTCAGTGGAGATTTTCCATTGATTTTTGTCCACGACTAAGCTTCATCTGTGTCCGGGAACCCGGCCCATAGTTTTATAAGCACAACACATGAGTCTGTGAATGGTTGGGAGATAACCAGACCACATAAAGGTCTGAAGGTACATGGCAAATAAAGCAACATGACTCTACGACTCGCCTAGAGGAGGAGAGTCGATGGTTGGATGGATGGAAGCCCATAAAATGTTAATCCCATAGACCCTTTGTATTAGGTTTCATATGACATAGTTATCTACCATGTATGTCATGTTAATGACATAATGCTGTTTCATGTTGTCTAGCCTCAGACTGGAGCCTCCCACCAACCAAAACAATACCTAATCAGCAGAATATCTCATCCAGATCATTCTGGGTTCATCTTGGGTTCCTTCAAGAGACATTTCTGAGATATTCTGGACATGTCCTAAACTACCTTTGTGACTGTCATGAACCTGGCCTATGTTAGCATACTGCAACCTCCCCAATTGCGATATCCACTTCTGACATCAAATGTGGTGTGTGGCTACTTTAGCATTTCTACTTACCCGTGTTAACCTAAGGTCCGCTGAAACATGTCAGATGTACTGGTTACCTGTGATTCCCCATGCCCCCCAAGTGACCTGTGTTTTGCCAGTGTTACCTCTCCTGTACCTCTCTGTCCGAGCAGGCCAGCGGCAGTCCCTACCGTATGAGAATCTACGAGAGGCCAGACTTCCAGGGACAGATGATGGAGTTCGGCGAGGACTGTGACTCCGTCCAGGAGCGCTTCCGTAGCCGTGACATCTACTCCGCCAACGTCATGGACGGCTACTGGACCCTCTACGAGCATCCCAACTACAGGGGGCGCCAGTACTTTATGAGGCCCGGCGAGTACAGGAAGTTCAGCGAATGGGGAGCCACCTGTGCCACAACCGGCTCCTTCCGTAGGATCACCGACTTTTAGACCCAACATCCTCTCCACTCTGACCAGTCAATAAAACGATTGTTTAAATAAGCTTGCTGTTGATATTTCCATTTCACTGTTTCTGATTAAGTGATTGATATTATTTGGTGACCTTTATGATATTTGGGGTCTGTGTTTGTGCCTTTAGCTTAAATGGAGGACAAACCTCAATATATTGAGCAAGAGGCACATGTTGTACATGTAGGTCTAAATAGAATGGAATATACTGCAAATAAGTGGATGTAAATATATATTTGAAATACACCTTAAAAATGTACCTGAATGGGCTGTTTTAATGGTGTATCTCTGTGTTGCACATTTAACATTAAAGTGTTGAATCATATGACATTAAGCAGACCATGTGCAGGATCAAGTTTCTAGCTTACTCACTCTACATGCTTCTTTGACACAGAGTCACTGGGCCAAAAAGGGTCACACAGTGGAAACTTACCTCCTCGTTGGCAAAGTTCCCAACCAGAAAAAGGTCCCAAAACAAAGCCCATAAAATAAGAAAACAGAGATCCTAAAGATATTTTCATACCTGCTAGTGTGAGATTCCACCTTATGCAATATAACAGAAATCCTATTGGTTACTAGGCCCTGTCAGTCAAAGTATATAGAAGCAAATATTAATGTCAGTAACGTAATAATAATATTCCAGGGACTTCAAGGTGTATAGACGGGCCTACATTGTCATTATGGATTTTTGTCAATAAAATTACACTTTTATAAGTCATGTTTAAGGACCACCTTAAAGTGCTATCAAAATTTGCTTAAAGTGCTGTCAGAAGTGAAAATATTGTAATTATGGTATGAATCATATTGTTACTAATAAGATTGTTCTATAATAAATCTAATATTTTCTATGTCTGGTTAGATCAGTTATGTATACTGAACAAAAATATAAATGCAACATGCAACAATTTTACTGGGTTACAGTTCATGTAAGGAAATTAGTACATTTAAATAAATTCATTAGGCCCTAGTCTATGGATTTCACATGACTGGGCAGGGGTGCAGCCATGGGTGTGCATTGGTGGGCATAGGCCCACCAACTTGGCAGCCAGGCCCACCCACTTGGGAGCCAGGACCAGCCAATCAGAATAAGTTTTTCCACACAAAAGTCCTTTATTACAGACAGAAATACTCCTCAGCATCTGTGGCATTGTGTTGTGTGACAAAATTTAACATTTTAAAGTGGCATTTTATTGTCCCCAGCATAAGGTGAGCCTGTGTAATGATCATGCTGTTTAATCAGCTTCTTGATGTCACACCTCAGGTGGATGGATAATCTTGGCAAATGAGAAATGCTCACTAACAGAGATGTAAACAAATTGGTGCACAACATTTGAGAGAAATAAGCTTTTGTGCATATGAAACATTTCTGGGATTTTTTATTTCAGCCCATGAAACATGGGACCAACACTTTACATGTTGTGTTTATATTTTTGTTCAGTGTATATGCATTTCTGAGTAGAAAAATATTGTACAAGCAAAACCTGTAACAATATCTGTTTGCAGAATACAAAATAGATCAAATCAAATATCAATAATCTGAATTAAACCAGACATTGTAGAAAAGGCCTACTACTAAAGTAAAATAAAGTGTCACCAAAGTGTAATACTTGATTATGTCAATAATGTAGTGTTATCACGATACCAGAATTTTGACTTTCAATACCGATACCAGGTTTAGTATCGCGATACTTGATACCAAAATGATGCCACAACAACAAAAAAGAGTTTCAACATGTCTACATGCCGTGTTGCATTATTCTAGTGTGTTAACGTCTGTGAAGCAGGATTATTCAGGGGATGCTCCAGAACCCTCAGCACCCCTACTTCCTGAGGTTATGCATGGTCAACTGTTCTGACCTGAACTCCTACTTCCTGAGGTTATGCATGGTCAACTGTTCTGACCTGTACCCCTACTTCCTGAGGTTATGCATGGTCAACTGTTCTGACCTGTACCCCTACTTCCTGAGGTTATGCATGGTCAACTGTTCTGACCTGAACCCCTACTTCCTGAGGTTATTCATGGTCAACTGTTCTGACCTGAACCCCTACTTCCTGAGGTTATGCATGGTCAACTGTTCTGACCTGAACTCCTACTTCCTGAGGTTATGCATGGTCGACTGTTCTGACCTGAACTCCTACTTCCTGAGGTTATGCATGGTCAACTGTTCTGACCTGTACCCCTACTTCCTGAGGTTATGCATGGTCAACTGTTCTGTCCTACTTCCTGAGGTTATGCATGGTCAACTGTTCTGACCTGTACTCCTACTTCCTGAGGTTATGCATGGTCAACTGTTCTGACCTGAACTCCTACTTCCTGAGGTTATGCATGGTCGACTGTTCTGACCTGAACTCCTACTTCCTGAGGTTATGCATGGTCAACTGTTCTGTCCTACTTCCTGAGGTTATGCATGGTCAACTGTTCTGACCTGTACTCCTACTTCCTGAGGTTATGCATGGTCAACTGTTCTGACCTGAACTCCTACTTCCTGAGGTTATGCATGGTCGACTGTTCTGACCTGTACTCCTACTTCCTGAGGTTATGCATGGTCAACTGTTCTGACCTGAACCCCTACTTCCTGAGGTTATGCATGGTCAACTGTTCTGACATGAACCCCTACTTCCTGAGGTTATGCATGGTCAACTGTTCTGACCTGAACCCCTACTTCCTGAGGTTATGCATGGTCAACTGTTCTGACCTGAACTCCTACTTCCTGAGGTTATGCATGGTCAACTGTTCTGACCTGAACCCCTACTTCCTGAGGTTATGCATGGTCAACTTTTCTGAGCTGTACCCCGACTTCCAGCGCTGCCAATCCATCAGGGTGGAGAGCAGCTGCTTGATGATCTACCACCGTCCCAGCTACATGGGCCACCAGTACTTCCTGAGGAGGGGAGAGTACTCCGACTACCGGCGTATGATGGGCATGAACGACTGTGTCAGGTCCTGCCGCATGATCCCCATGGTATGGTGTTTAATACCAGGATATGAATAGGCCTGTACACCGGTAATCTTATGCTATGGATTGGTAAATCTATAAAATGGTACTGGAGTGCGACAAGGTTCTTTTACTGAGCCATTATAGTTGACTATTTGTGTAAATGACCTACCTGACAATTGTAAATTCTAATCTACATCTAGTTAAATAATGTGTTGAACATCACTCAACAAGCTGCATTTATTCTGGCTATGTTGATGACATGTACAAATTGGGTTGAGTGACGTGACTTGGTCGTTCCTTACAGGACTGTGGCAGCTTCAGAATGTACGAACACAATGACACGGCCGGCTAGATGATGGAGATGGACGACGACTATCCCAACCGCATGAACCGCTTCCGCATGTCCGACTTCAACTCCTTTCAAACGTGATGGATGGCCACTGAATGATGTACGACCAACCCAACTACAGGGGCAGGCAGTCCTAGCTGAGGCCCGGCCAGTACCGTAGATACAGTGACTGGGGAGGCAGGATCGGTTCCATCAGGCGTCTCATGGACCTCTAATAAAAGATACCTTTTAATTAAGAAAAGGACTTTCAATAACAAACCAATCCTGATCAATCTTGGGTTGGCAGGTAGCCTAGTGGTTAGAGCGTTGGGTTAGTAACTGAAAGGTTGCTAGATCAAATCCCTGAGCTGACAAGGTAAAAATCAGTTGTTTTGCCCCTGAACAAGGCAGTTAACCCACTGTTTCTAGGCCGTCATTGTAAATAAGAATTGGTTCTTAACTGACTTGCCTAGTTAAATAAAAAAGTGTCTCCTGTATGCCTTTTTTCACACAATTAATAAATTGGTTAAATAAAACAATCAATTATTTATTATTCATTTATAGGGGACAATGCACATTAATCAACATCAATATTACAATAATGCAACATCCATGTAAAGGTGCCAGGGTTAGCCAAAAGCTAATTTGCACCTGTAGTCCCAGAGCAGCCAAGGACAATTACACAGTCACAATACACATACTTACTAAAACAATACAAAATACCAATACATTACATCCAATAATATATCATTCTAACGACAACAACAACACTATCATCAACTGTCGTCTTATATATGAGGAACCACAGATAACTCATGTTTAGAGGTTTGGGTAGATTTGAACCATCAGTTATCCTGATGTTCCCGATGGTTTTTCCTGGATGCTTGGCTACAGCTATCGTTAACTTTCTCAATTACACAACACTGACATGATGCTGTCTCTGTGACTGACTGGCATTCGAATGCGGGTCCCCCTGTGCACCACAAAGACTGTATTAGCCCACTGAGCCAAAGCCTTTAGTTTGGGGAGCTAACGCAAATCTTCAGGTCTCCGACAAGGTTACTCATCACGTAACCGTTCACTGACCGTCGGTATAACATTGACGTTCATTTTCAAATCCAGATCAGGATGAAAATGAAGTTTTTCCTCTCAAAGTGAATTACCACATTTTTTTACTTGCTTTTTTTTCTTGCTAATGACACCATGGCAATATTGTTGGCCATTATGTATGTAAACATGATATATGATTACATACATACATATTCATATAGACAGATATTTTGTTCGCCCACAAAACACAGATCTTTAAGTATAGAGCAGAACAATGAAAGTATGGGGCCAAACAACAGTTCATTACATAATTTACGGTAACGTCAGCGTTTTCAGAGTGCATGCCTACATCTAGAAATAAGAAACATATTCTCTGGCTCATTCTCACGGATTCAATCCCAGAAAGGCATTTTATAAGCTGATACATTTGCATAATTGTGCATAAAAGGACACAATTGAAATTGACGGTGTTTGTGAATTACAATGATATGCTAAATGTCTCGTTGAGTTGTTTTGCTGATGCTAAGCCCAGCAACGCACCGGATCTCCATTATACAGTAGTGTTTTCTGACAATAGTGATGAACATGTGAAAACTGGCCAACAACAATAACTTGTCACACAATAAGGCATGGCTACACATAAACAGATTTGTGTGCTAACTCCAGATCATGATTTGAATGACAATACTTTATGCTGCGCAATCACCCAGCTGCTTTTTATAAAAGGACAGAGGCACAGAAAGAGTGACCATTGACTGTCTATCTGCCCCTCACGCAACCATGACAATGGGAAAGGTAAGTCAGGCACCCACCTGCATTCATATTACTAGTTTTATAGTATAACTGAAAAAAAAACATAAAACATTTAGTTTTTGTCCACCATATAATGACCACAACATTGAAAAAAATACATCAGTTCAGTAGATGTAAGATACATGTTTTAATGCTTTAAAATGTCTACACTCCCCTTTGCAGATCATCTTCTATGAGGACAGGAATTTCCAGGGTCGGCACCATGAGTGCATGAGCGACTGTGCCGACCTGCACTCCTACTTCAACCGCTGCAACTCCATCAAGGTGGAGAGTGGCATGTTCATGGTCTACGAGAGGCCCAACTACACTGGCCACCAGTACTTCCTGAAGAGGGGAGAGTACAATGACAACCAGCGCATGATTGGCATCAACGACTGTATCAGGTCCTGCCGCATGATCCCCATGGTAAACCCAGTGTAGATGCCTCAAACACAGGGCTACGCTCATCACTAGGCCCATCTCACATTACAATGTGTTTTTATAGAAGAGCACCAATTAAATCTTCTTGAACTTAGTAAAGGTGTTCCTCAAGGCTCCGTTTTGGCCCCACCTATTTTGCTATATGTCTTGTAAATAATTTACCTCTAATTTGTAGTAATGTAAAAACCCAATATGACCTCTATTTCCTCGTCCTGTAGCACCGCGGCTCCTACAGGATGAGGCTGTACGATCGCCCCGACATGAGTGGCCAGATGCAGGAGCTGAACGACGACTGTCCCAATGTCCAGGACCGCTTCCGCATGTCCGACATCAACTCCTGCAACGTGATGGACGGCCATTGGCTCATGTACGACCAGCCCAACTACAAGGGCAGACAGTACTACCTGAAGCCTGGCGAGTACCGCAGACCCAGCGACTGGGGTGGCCTGAGCCCCAGGATCGGATCCCTCAGACGAATCTCTGACTCCAACAACTAAAAGTTCTATGTCCTATGTCTGTTCTCAATAAAGCTTCATGTTCAACCAAACAATATGTGTCTCCAAACAGTGAACACTTGTGTAGGTTTAGATGCACTATTGTAAAGTGGTTGTTCCACTGGATATTATAAGGTGAATGCACCAATTTGTAAGTCGCTCTGGATAAGAGCGTCTGCTAAATGACTTAAATGTTAAATGTAAATGTAGGTGCTTCTAGAACCATCCACAGAACACAGAGGGATTTGTATTCAATATTTAGTATTACAGTATCATGCACTTTAACGGCATTGTATAACAATAAATGTATGCATATGCATGGTAGAGTACGCTGGTGGGAGAAGCTATAGGAGGACGGGCTCATCATAATGGCTGGAATGGAATCAATAGAACGGCATTAAACACATTGTTTCCATGTGTTGGATGTGTTTGATACCATTCCAATGATTCCATTCAAGCCATTACAACATGGAAGACGGTTCAAAAATACAACGTTAACATCATCAGATTCACCTTTTCATGTTGCAATGTTGCAACATAATCAATTTCCTTTCTGTAACTCAAGTTCTTCAATCAACAGTGCTGACAATGAGTTGCCCAGACGTTTCCCTATTGTATCATGAATGAATATTAGCAAATTCTGCTGAGTACAGATGTAGGATCTTAATTTGAGACAGTTTGCTACAGCAGGAAAATAATCCTGCAGCAACAGGAAATGTGAATTATTATGTGTATTATAATGAATGGACATTTTTGTAGGGGTTGATACATTTTTTGTAAGGGAAAATCACGTCTGAAATGTCAAAGTGGAAATGACAAACTTCAGAAGCCTTTTTTTAATGCATTGCAGGAAAGTTCGCCAGAAACAGGGTGATTAAATTAGGATCCTACATCTGTAACACATTACACAAATGTGAGTGGAAAGCAAAATATGTAGGGTCTTCATTTCATATTATTCTCAAATTGTCATGAACAGCCTGTTCATGACAATAACCAATAAATAGCAATATTTGATGTGAGGTATTTACGGTACACACATGGTCTGTTCTAGGTTGATTCACTCCGGTAATATGGGTAATATGGGAGTTAATTCATGGTAAAACATTTTAAAAGTTCAACCAACCTAACAGATAAGTTTGCATATTCCTTCTTTCTCTGTGGTTTAAAATACAAAAGGCAGGAAAAAAGGCTCTAATGTGTGGATGGATTTATTTCAAAATGATTTCCCATTGGTCATTGATTCAACAGTCATACATTCAGCTTCTTACATAGCAATACGTCTGACGGAGCCCACCCTGGCGCTCATGCTTCCCCAGTCGTTGTATATCCTGTACTCTCCCGGGGTCAGCAGGTACTGGCGCCCCCTGTAGTTGGGGTGCTCATACAAAAGCCAGGAGCCCTCCATCACATTGCAAGAGTAGATGTCATTGTAATGGAAGCGCTCGTGGAGGTTGGGGCAGTCGTCCGTCAACTCCGTCATCTGTCCTCCGAACTCGGAGCGCTCGAAGATTCTCATACGGTGAGATCCCTGGTGCTGTTGATACAGAGAGCAATGTTATTGGGATGATACTCATGTGTAGCCTATCTCAGAAAAATATGTGGTAGACTATGTCAAACCTCAGAGTCAGTGGAGGCTGGTGGAGGGAGAAATGGGTAGGATAGTGAGCCAGCAGTTGATTTTGTGTAGTTTTGGGATCAAACTACAAAGGTCCAAAATTCCCTGTAATACTTTAGAATCCCTCCAATACTTCAGAGTTAACGGGATCTCTTTAACCTCTTCCTTAATCCGTCTCTTACCTGGGGGATCATGCGGCAGGACCTGACGCAGTCATTGAAGCCCATCCAACGCTGGTAGTCGGAGAACTCGCCTTCCTTCAGGAAGTACTGATAGCCCATGTAGCTGGGCCTCTCGTACACCATCCAGTTGCCGCTCTCCACCTTGATGGAGTTGCAGCGGCTGAAGTGGGCATGGAGGTCAGAGCATTCTCCACCGCACTCATAAGAGTGACCCTGGAAGTTTCTGTCTTCGTAGAAAATTATCTAAAAACAGATCAATTGAGGTGTTTTATTGTGTAAGACCAGATCTTTTCCCCAGCAGTAAGCCCCAAGATTTTGAATTATTTTGAAATATTGTACAGACTAAAATTCCTGATCAGAGGCACACATTACCTTTAATGAATCTCATCCCCTTTTATTGATTTTGGTAGAATAATCTATAGAGGAATGCAGAGGCACAACATATGCATAGCATAAAAACCAGCCTTACCTTTCCCATTGTGAAGGTTAACTTTGGTCTCACTGGCACTCAGCACGGGTTGGGAGGTGCGTCCTCTCTTTATAATCCATGGACAAACGGCAGTATTGTCATGTAAATAGTTTGACTTTTAACACGTCAGCGGGTTTTTTTCCGCAAGAATGCTGTGAACACTGCAATGTATTTTTATCTTAGGTGGTCAACAAAGTAAGCGTTTTTCCTTTTCAACAAAGGCTTATTTTATTTAGGATGATTGTAATTATAAAATGTCTTGTAGATGAGTGATCATCTCTTGACGATTACAACTATGTTGTTTTAGACTAGATTGTGATTTGATTGTGATACATTAACACCTATATTTCTATATGAAGAAATTAAACTGGTGTAGAAATGGCAGACCAATCTGAGTAATACAAGTGTCCAGTTTTGTGTACCAACCCAAGTTAAAACATTATAGTAGTGAAAATGATGTTTTCCTGTATGTACCCCATCACATTTCATAAAAAACAAAGTGCACAGTACATTTGGAGGGGGAGTTCTTTATTGAACTATTAAAAATTGAAACATCTCTATGTCACCAATCTTCCTCTTGGCTCTCTGAAGGGAAAACTTGATGGCATGGATTTAACATAAAAACACTGTAAAACATATAATTGAATAACTCATCCAATGTCAAGTCATCACATTTTTTTTATATATTCAATGTGCCTTGTGTTACTTACTCAGTTCTACATTGTGACGTTTTGATAAAACCAAGAAAACATAATACTCTAATTTAATGCTATAATTCAAGGCTGTTCAATTCTGGTCCTGGAGGGCCAAAACACTTCTGGTTTTCATCCTCTACTTCTAATCAGGGACTGATTTAGACCTGGGACACCAGGTGAGTGCAAATTAACTACCAGGTAGAAACAAAAAACAGAAGTGGTTTGGCCACACTAATTTAATATGTACAATATCTCTGTTTCTGTAATCATATTTTGCAATGAATCACATGGCAATGGCCATACTACCCACAATTCTGCTTTAAATGGTGTCCCTGCTACATAAAATGTTAATCTCAGAAAAATGGAGGTATCAAAATAGTTGAAGCATTTGTACATACGTGAGGAATGCCACTGCAAGGCCGGTTAGGGTAAGCAGTAGCTGGTGTTGGCCAAACAACAGCCCTTGCAGATCTGGGTCAGAGAGGTAAAGTAAAAAAACAGCCCTTGGAGATCTGGGTCAGAGAGGTAAAGTAAACAACAGCCCTTGCAGATCTGGGTCAGAGAGTTAAAGTAAACAACAGCCCTTGCAGATCTGGGTCAGAGAGGTAAAGTAAACAACAGCCCTTGCAGATCTGGGTCAGAGAGTTAAAGTAAACAACAGCCCTTGCAGATCTGGGTCAGAGAGGTAAAGTAAACAACAGCCCTTGCAGATCTGGGTCAGAGGTCAAGTAAACATTGACCAAAACATCAGCTCTATCACTGTTTTCCCTGCAGAGATGACAACTTTGTCAGGTAAGATCAAGCTGTATGCAGAGCCAATACTTCTCTAACTATTACAATTGAACTGTTGTCTGTATCCATTATCTATCTAATCTACATGTTGTACTTAGAGTCATTACAAACCCGCTCCCATGGGGATGTTTGTGTTCATTTAGTGTTGCAGTGGACCTTTTATACGTTGCGTATTTACAGTTGAGCCACCCTTCATTTCTATGGGGTCAGCATAATAAACTCTCTGTCTCTTTCTGCTTTTGTTGGCTTCAAATCCTCCTACTGTGAGATGTTCTATAGGCTTAATCCCTCAAAGGTTTTAATACTAGTATGTGTCTTAACAAAGAAAATAAAGTGAAGCTACTAATCGATGGGGACATACTAGTACGTGTCTAAACAAAGAAAATATAAGTAACAAACAAGTTTATGTGTTTATAAGTCACAAGCAACATTCTTTATAACAAAATGGTGGATTTGAAGCTTTATTAGGTTTTTTAACCACTTTGTAACCTCATATTCATTATCTTCAGCACCATACCAATCAGTGGAGGCTCCTCAGAGGAGGAAGGGGAGGACTATCTTCCTCAGTGAATTTCATAAAAATATATATTTTTAAACATTTAAAAAGTTATCCTTTTTATATAAAACTATAATAAATATAATCATGTCACCAAATAATTTATTAAAACACACTCTGTAGAGGCACAGCGGTCTAAGGCACTGCAGTGCTTGAGGAGTCACTGGGTTCGATCCCGAACTGTGTCGCAGCCGGCCATGACTGGGAGACTCATGAGGCGACGCACAACTGGCCCAGCGTCGTCCGGGTTAAGGGAGGGTTTGGCCAGCTGGGATGGCCTTGTCCCATCGCGCATGTACGCTGACACGGTTTCCAGTTGTACAGTGTTTCCTCCGACACATTGGTGCGGCTGGCTTCCGGGTTAAGTGAGCAGTGTGTCAAGAAGCAGTGGAGCTTGGCAGGGTCGTGTTCCAGAGGACGCATGGCTCTCAACCTTCACTTCTCCCAAGTCCATACGGGAGTTGCAGCGATGGGACAAGACTGTAACTATCAATTGGATATCACAAAATTGGGGAGAAAAAGGGTTAAAAATAAAATAATACAAATAAAGTAAATAAACTCAACACACTCTGTAGGGTAGCACCACGGTGTAGCCGGAGGACAGCTAGCTTCTGTCCTCCCCTGAGTACATTGACATCAATACAAAACCTAGGAGTCTCATGGTCCTCACCCCCTTCCATAGACTTACACAGTAATTATGACAACTTCCCGGGGGACGTCCTCCAACCTATCAGAGCTCTTTCAGCATGAAATAACATGTTGTCCACCCAATCAAAGGATCAGAGAATAATCTAGTATTGAAAGCATAAGCTACAGCTATCTAGCAATGTAGTGCATAAAATGTGGTCTGTATTTGACTCAAAGAGAGAGAAAGACAACAGTTGAACAGTTTTGAACAAATTAATTTCTTCCAAAATGAAGGAGAAGCAAGAGAGAGATAGAGAAAGATGATCATTTTCTTCACTTTTAGTTCCACTTAGCTAGCAAATGCAGCTAGCTAGTTTAGTCTACTCAAACACCCTGCTCAAACAGAGGTATGCTATGTTACTGTAGCTAGCTGGCTATGACTATCCAACACAACTACTCCAAGTCAAGGCAAGCTTCTGCTTTTAAGTGCTAAACTGCTTACACTGTAACGTTACTGCATGATTGTAGCGGCTTTACCAGCGTGTTAGTTCTATAGCTATGTTGACTATGATGTTACTTTAGCTAGCTAATATTGTGACAATGATGTAGGCTGTGTGTAGTGGTTATCATATGGTTTGGCTTGGAAAGTTATTCTTCGCCTGGTCACATACAGCTGATGTGTTGTGCATTGTAGTCCGGAAGCGAAGGGAAAAGGTGAGAGGAGGAGAGCGCATAGATGCGAGAAGGAATAGAACGTGGCTGCTATGAAAGCGAACTGTGTTTACACGTGATCAGTGGTGAATTAATTGTACCGATTCTGTTGAAAAATGGGGATAAACATACCTGAATTTGTCCAATAGAAACTCTTGTTTGCAACTGTGGGACGAATGACTACACCCTATATCAGCTAGATGCAGGCAAGTGTGATGGCTTCAAAGTATGTTCGGTGTGAACACACAAAAGAGATTGACTGCCAAAACTCTGTTCATAGGTGCTAAGTACTCTTGGCAAGCAAACGTCTGACAATCTTACTGGTGTGTGGAATCAACTGGGAACTCATTTAGTTTTAATTATGACTCCTGATGACATCATAGAGAGTAATTTTCTTAGGACCTTTTTTTCTCCATATTTTTGACTACAGGACATGTAGATATTGGTATCAGTGGCGGTCAGTGCAGTTTAAGATGAAGGAGGCCGATATTTTTTTTCATGAGCATGGCCTTATTTCTATTACAGCATATTGGATGACTGTCCTTCATATTCCATTCTGCCAGTTCAATGTAACAGTGATAGATTTAGGCTACTACATGATACTTGAATTTTCCCTGTAGCCATCATGCGGTTGCTACAACCTAGCCTATGAATTAAAGTTTACAGTCTTGTTAAAATACTCCTAACTAGAAGGTAACAGTAGTGTTGCATTCTTCAGCTTAGTTTGACAATGCTAGTCCCTATGTATTTTGTTTTGTAGGGATCCAATGTTAGCTAACTAGCTAGCTGCGCTAATGTTGCTATTGTTGTAGAATGCCCTTGGTGACCCTTGCCAGATGGCCAAAGCTAAATAACTAGCTAGCAAGATGACAAAGAAACAATTTAATTCACTCTCCATAATCCCATGCTGCCAGTGCCATTTATTTTTGTTAGCTAAACCTTTAGCATGTAATTCGCTAGCTAGCACAATATTATTTTTCCTTTTTGTTGTTACTCCTCTCGGCTCCCCCACTTTGTGCTCTCTGATTGGCTCAAAGTCAAGTTGTCGGCCACTGAGGAGCGTTGTGATTCTACAAGTAGAAATGGCATGTTCGTCGGTATGCAGCAGGTACGTTTTTTGTTCTAGAAAGAGAAGGGACAGCCTCCTACTATGAGTACCTAGCAGCAGTCTATCAACAGTCAAATTCTAAATGTGTTTCATTCTTTAGGGAGAAGGTGTTTGCCTTCTCTCAGCGTCATCGCAAAACTCATATATTTTTTCAAAATACATCTCTTGATGAACAAGTTTAATGATTTCTAAATAACAAAACTACAAAATTAACTAACAGACAGAACCTAATGTTTATTTTGGTTGGAATATTATGGGACATTGGAGCTAACATCCCCTGGCCATTTGAAAACATGCACGGCTGGAATTTAGGCCTTGCGCCATTTCAATAAGAAACTGGCCTGGCTCTATGAGGCTTTTTGGGACCTGCAGGCCTCCGTACACTTCCATGCCAAACTATTAATGAGGAAGGGACCAACTAGTGGCGTCAACTAGTAGAGTTTTGGTTAACTCAGAAAAAGGCCCACAGACCTAGTACAAATGATTTCTAATTGTAAATAAATAATAGATATGTTTTGTTATCACATACACCAGATAGGTGCAGGAAAACGGGGTCTTTTATAGGGTCAGCCATAGTAGTACGGCAGCCCTGGAGCAAATTAGGGTTAAAAGCCTTACTTGTTGGCTCAGGTACTCAAACCAGCAACCATTTGGTTACCAGCCCAACGATCTAACCACTAGGCTACCAATGACCTCTGTGTAGAAGAGTTTTCAATGTTATGAGAGGAAGTTGATTTTAGAGTAACTTGAAGTATTTATTTTTGTTATAGATTGCAAGCATATTTTCTTGGGAATAGATTGTATGTAACATTATTTTGTATTCAAATATTAAAATTACCTATAACATTGAATCAATTAATTTGAGATGGATGTGTCATGACTGGCCTGTTCGGATCAGGTTACCATGGACCACACTCCTACAAGAGACATCTCTCACACCCACCAGAGGGGGAGAGATCGAGAGGTATGGAGGTGGGGGGTTTTATGACATCTCACGCCCATTGTAAATCTTAAGGCAGCAGACAAAATCCCTTTGTCCTCTCAGTATGGAGGAATAGAAAGTATGACGGGCCTATGGAGAACCTACCTCAGAACAGTAACATGCAATAAACAGACTTTGGAACAATATGTTTCGTCAGCCAAAATGGTAGTAATGACGATAGATGGAATATGAAAATGAATGTCATTTTTGTTATGTTAAAAGTTAAATGACGATGTTATAACGAAAACATTGTAACTTGAAGAGTTTTCACAATATGTACCTGATGTTTGCATACTGTACATTGTGTGGAAAATGTCCAGATCAAGTAAAATGTTTTTGTAAAGAGGAAATGTGAAGTTAGTTGTCTAAATTGTATCTGAGTAAAATCCCGACCTTGCCTCGTAACTAGTTATGCCCTAAAGGCGGAAAGGCCAATTTCTGACCCAAGGGTATAAAGCATGTGAGTTAAGAATTAACATATCAGACTAGGTGACCACGAACTGCAGCCAAGGTCCAATTAGTTGTAACCCCAAAACGTAACACGAGGTTGAAGAAGACAAAGGAACGTCTTAATCTATGCTACGGATGAGTAGCTGTGTCTAAGAGGGTGAATTCAAGCAGGACCACCCGGTTACCACTCTCCAAGGAATCGTGTGTCTACACTGCTTTCATTCCTACACTGGAGCCCTGAGTTACACAGCTGACCGTACTCAGAAGACCCCCTTTCAGAACAAGGGTGAGGAAACAGACCATGAAGAGAAAGGACACTGACATTGTGTGGACAATTAGAGAAATACACCCGATAACAACAGAAGTGTCGCCCTCAGAGGAGAATTCGGAACTCGGTCCACAAGGAGATACACTTCGACACATAATTACATCATTATATTCTGACCAATAAGAGCGGCAGTTCGGGTTAAGGTTAGGGTTAAACTAAGCATAGTTTACAAATGTACCCAAGTGTGCCTTTCTCTCGTACCCTCTCTCTTTCTCTCTCTTTTGAAATCCCCATTTTGTGTAACATGTGTGATATTGTGTTGGCCCGCTAGGGACCCGTTTCATTGTACTAGGTTCTAATCAATAGCCTAGACTGTGTGTATGTGTATCTTATATTATATTTTTAGCTTGTTAGTAAATAAATAATCAACTCAATTGGTGTGGTACGGACCTTTTTAGTGGGACTCGGGTTTGTGCAGATTCCCGGATTATGCGAAGTTCAGGACGTTCAGACTGTAGAGGAAATTAATTAATTAGCGACTGTTGTAAAATCGATATTCTGATATTCTTTGAGTTAATTTGGGAAATAGAAACTCAATAAAACCAAACTTTCCCATGGTGCCCCAGGTTAATGACTTAATAATTACCTGATTCATTTAATCACGTAATTATAAACAATTAATCATTCATTGAACAGCAGTCGTCACATTAATCAATCCAACGTCACGTCATGACAGATGCTTTTATACAAGCCTTTATTATAAACCTAATATTCACATCAAACAGTGAATTAACAAGAATCCATGATACGCCTCATAGACTGCCATCTCATGTTGCCCATGCTTCCTCCCATGTTGCTGAAGTTTCTGTACTCTCCAGGCCTCAGGTACATCTGCCTGCCTCTGTAGTTGGGCTGCTCATACATGAGCCAGTGGCCGTCCATCACATTGCAGGACTGGCAGTCGGACATGCGGTAACGGTCCATCATGTTCTCACAGTCGTCCATCATCTCGTGCATCTGGCCTCCGAAGTTTTCCCTCTCGTAGATCCTCATCCTGAACTGGCCGCTGTGCTGTAATGGAAAACCACAACAACCAAAGCCATTAGAATTTTTTTTAATTATAAAATGTTATTCCAATTATAACTATTTTATCCAATCGAAACTACTATCAGTGATTACAGAAACATATTAATTAGTTGTTTATTTACCATGGGGATGTTTCGGCAGGACCTAATGCAGTCAGACATGCCCATACGCTGGTAGTCACCATACTCTCCTCTCCTCGCAAAGTACTGGTTTCCCTGGAAGTTGGAGCGGTCGTACACCATGAAGCAGCCGCTCTCCACCCTGCAGGAGTTGCACCTGCTCAGGTAGGAGGTCAACTCAGGGCAGTCTGAGCTGGTCTCATAGGAACGGCCCTGGAAGTTCCTGTCCTCGTAGAAGATGATCTGGAGGTCAAAAGAAACAACAATATTGACTCCAAACAGTAATACGACAAGTTCAAAATTCAAGTTCAACTGCAATTTTGAAAGTTGTTGGTGTACCTTTCCCTTGGTCATGGTGACTCTTGTTTGGGTAGCCTACAGATATACGGTGATACTTGGCCTGAAGATGTATAGCTTATTCTCCGTCCTTGGGTACTTTTATACCTGGCTTAACATCAAAAGAACCCCCAGCTCCATTGTGAAAAGTCCTGAGTTGGCATAATGGCATAGGGGCCCCTTTACACAATGGTTTCCAGCTAAATCCTTTATTACTCCCCATTGTGTGCATTTGTGAGGTGGGGTCCATTTTTGGATTGTTGCTGTTTGGATGACAGAGAGAAAAAAAGAAAATTCTCTGGTCCAATTATGATCATTTACCTCAAAGGGCACCCATCTACTGTATAATATTATTATAATAACATAACATTATGCACATCATAATGAGTGAGTGATATGAGAGAGCAAACGTCTTGTTATGAGAGGCTGGTAATGTATAGTACTGTACATTGCCTCTCAATTTAACGCACTGACATGTCCTGTCAGAGAAATCACTGAAAACAATAATTGATCTTTAGATGTTCAGTGATAAGTGATTGATTGACTGGGATTATGTTTTTCATTTCAAAGTGAAAACAAGCTAAATCAACATATTTCCTGTAAATTATTACACGAGTACTGTACAGGTAGACAACGTTATGGCTGGCTTTTGTTTTCAGTGAATCTTTAGTTCCCTGAGAATCTCTAGTTCCCTGAGTGAAATGGAAAACCAATTTGCAGTCTTGAACTTTGATTGGAAATCAGTTCAGTTGATACTTTAATTCTGAACAGAAATGTATTTATACATACAAATTGGTCAAAAATGACCAATAGTCAAACAAAACTGAATTTGTTGCAAGAAATGAAGCTATTATATATCAGTACTTGGTGTAGTGGTCTATATAGACTTCATGCCTATTTCTGCATCAGCCCACTTCGTCCTTGTTGCCAAACAGCCTGGAGTTAGTCCATTATCCATTGTCTGTTGTCTTACCAATGAACAGTGTGGGTGGCCTCCTCCTGACTTAACCTCAAAACCCCTCGCAGCCATAGTCCATTCCCGTTTCACATACTCTGATTTGGACTCACACTCCAACCGTTCTGTGCTCCAATTTGCATGCTCAGAGCACGGTAGTATGCATATTGAGAAATACCCATTGTCGTCACTGTCACATACTGTAGTTAATCCATTTGAATCTGACCTTGCTATTGAATCTGACCTTACTATTGCACCTGACCTTGCTATTGATCCACCGTGCATTTAAAGGAACTACAACTTGTAAGGCTTTGTAAAGGCTTTGTTAGCAATGAGATGCTATATAAATATAGTAAAAGGGTTATGCCACATTCGTCAAAATACCAGATGGAATGTCCATTAACCTTACCCTTAATTTAGTACCACATTTTTTTAAATTGTATTTAACTAGGCAAGTCAGTTAAGAACCAATTCTTATTTACAATGACTGCCTCCCCTGTCCAAACCCTAACAACGCTGGGCCAATTGCGCGCCGCCCTATTGGACTCTCAAACAAGGCCGGGTGTGAAACAACCTGGAGTCGAACCAGGGTCTGTAGTGACGCCTTTAGCACTGAAATGCAGTGCCTCAGACTGCTGCGCCACTCGGGAGCTTATGAATCATTTGGGAAGCACTTGTGTAGTTCTTATAAAGGCTATGAATGCCCTATACAAATTGTAGTTTGTTTAAAGTGTGTGTTTCTTTTATCCAAATTTGATGTCAAGCAACAGTAAGTTAGTGTTTTAGGCAAGGTGAGCTTGTTATTCTCCTCAGGATCCACTTTCCTTCTTCCTGGACATGCCTCACTTCCTGATTATGCCAGATATGTACTATTCCTTTAGTCACCGTATTCAAGTCACCCCCATTGATTGAAATAATTTAGATTTGATTAAGTGATCTGACTGACATTTGAAAATGTGTTTATTAAATAAAAAAATAGGTTATTGTTTTGGAAGACGTCATGCATTATAGTAATGTATTGTAAGAAAGCTATAACTACTTATGATAAATTATTATATCTTATAGTGAGTATTATAAGGCACTATAAATGTATTATAAGGCATTACTAAGGCACTTATAAGGAGTTATGTATGCCTCATGGAAATTATTACACATATTCTATTTGATGAGTTTGTGGTTTGTATTATGGTAATGTTACAGTTTTGGAGGATGGAAGTGGGAAGTGGTTTGATAAATAAGGCATGCCACTGTGTAGTGTGAAGGGTTGTGACAAGTTGTCACTAGTTCTTAAGAGTTGAATTTGTGAGTGTGAAATGTCCTTATTTTATTATAGCAGCAACATGCTTGATTATGTCTGAGTAAGGGCAGTATGATGTGCTGAGCTGAGCTTTCAAAGCTGAAGCTCCTCAAAGCTGAAGCTCCTCAAAGCTGAAGTTCCTCAAAGCTGAAGCTCCTCAAAGTAAACAAAACAATTGATCACTTGAGCACTTGTCTGATTTCCATGCTTCATCTTTTTAGTTAATTAGAGGACCTTCCTTGCCTTTTACAAAAAAGTGGTGTAGTCTTATTTCGATCCTCATTTGGCGTAGTCAGTAGGATTCCGATGTTAAGAGCTTATCATGTCTAAAACACCCATACACAAGGCAGTGTCAAGAATAGGCTAGAGGTTTTTTAAGATTACATTTTAGTCATTTAGCAGACACTCTTATCCAGAGCGACTTATAGTAGTGAATGCATACATTTCTTACATTTATTTTGTACTGGCCCCCCCGTGGGAATCGAACCCACAACCCTGGCATTGCACACACCATGCTCTACCAACTGAGCCACAGGGAAGACTAAATATAAGGATTATAGAATTTGGGGAAAAAGGGACATTTTTGTTTACATTGTGTTTACATACATTACAGCTGATATTAGTGTTTATAGTGGTTGCAGTATAATAGTTGCTTATAGTGGCTTTTTAGTGGTTAGAGTATTATATTGATATAACAGTAATTTACAGTGCAGTGGTTTGTGGAAATAAGGTAAGAAAATCGCTGCAAAAAATGAAGGTTTAAAATGTTTATTAAAAAGTCGTTGCACTCTTTAATAAAGACAGCACATTTAAAAGGCAGCATCGCCGCTGATGCGCCTCATGGACTGGAACCTCATTTCATCATTTCCCATTCCCATCTCTCTTGTGTTCCTGTACTCTCCAGGCCTCAGGTAGGTCTGCATGCCTCTGAATTGGGGCTGCTCGTACATGACCCAGTGGCCGTTCATCACGTTGCAGGACTGCATCTCGGGCATATGGTAACGCTCCTGGATAGAGTCACAGTCGTCCATCACCTCGTGCATCTGGCCTCCGAAGTTCTCCTTCTCGTAGATCCTCATCCTGAACTGGCCCATGTGCTATTGGAAAGAAAATAACACATTTCACGCATCTATTAACTGAATAGGATGAGCTTGGTTGATAGGATGGCATACAATGCAATATGCCACAATCTAAAATGAATGAAAAAGATAAGCACCATACGGTATAATTGTTATCTTTTTCATTCATTTGCAGATGAGGCATATAGCTGGATCTACACAACCGATGGCATGGGATGTGTTTTTATGTTGACTTTAGATTACATTTGAGGTGTGAAAACATTAGACAGTCTTCGATTTTGGAGTGTAAGATAGTTTTATGGCATCGATGATTGTGGTCATTGTGGTGTGGTTGTGAATAGTTGTGGTCTGTTGTGCTCTGTCTGCAGAACTGCTTACCTGGGGGATCATACGACAAGACCTGATGCAGTCGTTGAAGCCCATCATGTGCTGGTACTCAGGGTACTCTCCCCTCCTCAGGAAGTACTGGTGGCCCATGTAGTTGGGCCGGTCGTACACCATGAACATGCCACTCTCCACCCTGCACGAGTTGCACCTGTTCAGGTGAGAGGAGAGCTCGGAGCAGTCGCTGCTGCACTCATAGGAGCAGCCCTGGAAGTTCTTGTCCTCGTAGAAGATGATCTGGAGAAAGAGAAAGTATGCGTTGAAGGTCTAAACATCATGACGTGAAACCAATTGATTTTGATGTGCAAAAGTCATACATTCTATCCCGTTCAGAAATGATTCTACATAATAATTTTAATGTGTCTGACAAAATCAAACAATGCAACCATGATTATAATTATAAGTCATTATAAGTAATCTGTAGTTATCATAGTGTTCTGAATCTAAAAACACACACATCAAGGATATATTTCCCATTGGAAATGGGCTCTGATGCATCCTAGATTCATAGTTCCAATGCCAGGTGACGTACAGTTCAGCACTGTGCACAGACTTTGATCACAGCCCCACATTACAGTACCTTTCCGTTCATGGTCACAGTTATTTGATTTCTGTTGTTCTCCCTACTGGCGTGCTGCCTTTTATGCTTGATGTAGCTCCAGAAGAATCTACCGCCCAATTGTATAAAACGCTGAGTCAGCTGAGCAACACTGTACTGTACTCTACATCAACGCAACGCTCACGGCAAAGAGTTATCATTTAGTGCTCTGTAAGGTAAAAGGGTTTAGATTAGGTCCGATTCCTTTTAGATGTATTGTATAGTCTCTTTTAAATAGACTGTGAAGGGTGAATAAACTATTTATGGATTTTAATTTAGCTTCAACAATACATTTGTGTAAATGATGTGCTCATAATTAACCATTTGGGGGAAACACTTCATTTTTTTATTTTAATTGTAATTTAACCTTTATTTAACTTTATAGGCTATGTTCATGCCTATTTCATTTGCATTAGGAATAGGTTTGTGCAGTGCACACAAGAAACCTCCACTCAAAAATGATATTTTGGTATTCCCCTATTGATTACAGTCCCGAAATGTTTTGCATGTCAGCAGTCAAGTTTACAAGATATTGGACTTTCAAGAAGTACAGTGTCACCAGCCACATCATCATGATGCAAACTGTGGACTATTGAACAAAAAAACCAAAAGATAGTTGATTTTACCTTTAAGTGGTTGGTAAGGTGTAGGTAAAGGTGTACCTTACAATTTATATTGCATATCGCATAGTATCAAAATAGTATTAAAAAAAGTAGCAAAAGCAATATGGGGGTTGTTTGAATTGCTCCTTGAGTGTTTCAGCAATATAATATTCCAATTCAGTGTTATTTAAAAAGTGCATGCACTTTTTATGCAAGTGTTTGTACAGTAGCTACATTCAATATCATTGAAAGATACTGTGATATTTAGTTTGACAGAAAACACTGTCTCAGGGGCCGTGCCAGAGTCCCCCATAAGTGTTCCTGTCTCAGGGGCCGCGCCAGAGTCCCCCATAAGTGTTCCTGTCTCAGGTGCCGCTCCAGAATCACCCATGGCATATGGTTTACATCGTTTTCATGCTCATCAAACCATTCAGTGACCACTCGAGCCCTGTGGGTGGGGCAATGTCAGCCTATGAGGGCATGCATAGCCATGGTAACCAAAATAATGGCCTGCCCAGCATTTGTATGCATGATCCTAAGCATGATGGGAACCACACCTGTGTGGAAGCACCTGCTTTCAATACACTTTCAATACACTTTCAATACACTTTGTATCCCTCATTTACTCAAGTGTTTCCATTATCTGTGCAGTTACCTGTACATCATCCTAATGAAATAAAATTGTATTATCCAGAGCTTACAGTCATATGTGCATACATTGTCGTATGGGTGGCCCCAGCAGGAATCAAACCTTTATATTAAGTTGCTCCTATAGGGTAAAAGGTTATACTAAGTTTCTCTTATAGGGTAACACTTTATATTAAGTTGTTCCTATAGGGTAACACTTTATATTAAGTGGTTCCTATAGGGTAACACATTATATTAAGTTTATCTTATAGGGTAATACTTTATATTAAGTTTATTTTATAGGGTAACACTTTATATTAAGTTTATTTTATAGGGTAACACTTTACACTAAGTTGTTCCTATAGGGTAACACTTAATACTAAGTTTATTTTATAGGGTAACACTTTATATTAAGTTGTTCCTATAGGGTAACACTTTATATTAAGTGGTTCCTATAGGGTAACACATTATATTAAGTTTATCTTATAGGGTAACACTTTATATTAAGTGTATCTTATAGGGTAACACTTTATATTAAGTTGTTCCTATAGGATAACACTTAATACTAAGTTTATTTTATAGGGTAACACTTTACATTAAGTTGTTCCTATAGGGTAATACTTTACATTAAGTTGTTCCTATAGGGTAATACTTTATACTAAGTTGTTCCTATAGGGTAATACTATATACTAAGTTGTTCCTATAGGGTAATACTGTATACTAAGTTGTTCCAATAGGGTAACAATTTATACTAAATTGTTCCTACAGGGTAACCCTTTACATTAAGTTGTTCCTACAGGGTAACACTTTATATTAAGTGGTTCCTATAGGATAACACTTTATATTAAGTGGTTCCTACAGGGTAAACCTTCACATTAAGTTGTTCCTATAGGGTAACCCTTTACACGAAGTTATTCCTATAGGTAACCCTTTACATGAAGCTGTTCCTATAGGGTAACACTTTACATGAAGTTGTTTCTATAGGGTAACCCTTTACACGACGTTGTTCCTATAGGGTAACACTTTACATTAAGTTGTTCCTATAGGGTAACCCTTTACATGACGTTGTTCCTATAGGGTAACACTTTACATGACGTTGTTCCTATAGGGTAACACTTTACATTAAGTTGTTCCTATAGGGTAACCCTTTACATGACAGGGTAACACTTTACATTAAGTTGTTCCTATAGGGTAACCCTTTACATTAAGTTGTTCCTATAGGGTAACACTTTACATTAAGTTGTTTCAATAGGGTAACACTTTACATTAAGTTGTTCCTATAGGGTTGGTTTTGTGGTTGCCTTTTGGCTCTCAACGTGCAAGAGAGTGTGTGTGTCTGTCTGTGTGCTGTGTGTGTGTGTGTGTGTGTGTGTGTGTGTGTGTGTGTGTGTGTGTGTGTGTGTGTGTGTGTGTGTGTGTGTGTGTGTGTGTGTGTGTGTGTGTGTGTGTGTGTGTGTGTGTGTGTGTGTGTGTGCATAAGTGTGTGTGTGTACCTGCATGGGCATAAAGAAAGCAGATGACTGCAATACATGAATTATGAAAGCAGGTAGGCAACTATACACTTTGATCTGTTCTGAAATTGAATAGCCACAATGTACTGTACGCCTGACCCCTATCTAATACCTTACTTTTATAATACATCTATTGTGTTTAGTGAAATGGGTGGCCCCATTGTGAAGAATCCCTGACCAAGCAACATGAAGTAGCATAGAGCGGTATACCGCTGTCTGGTTGTTAAGTACTGCAATGGCATACATTTGCATTGTGATGTCACTACAAAAATGTATCATGCCCACAAAGAATACAGTTGAAACTATTAAAAGAGAAATGTTTCAGAAACCCCCCCCAAAAAAACAACAACAGAAAAAGGGATACATATCCATGCTGCACATTTGATGCTCACATACAGTCCACATTTATGAACTATTATTATGAACAAAAATGATGTCCAATTCAAACCCCAATGCAGAAGATGTTCTTCAAAGAGTTCCCCTGACAAAATATTATCAGCCACCAGAGGTCATGGAAGGTCTAATTCCTCTGACTTCTTTAAACCAGTCCACAGTTCATTGGTTATACATTACTTCTCTAACGTCTCTAAACCAGTTCATTGGTTATACATTACTTCTCTAACGTCTCTAACCCAGTTCATTAGTTACACATTACTTCTCTAACGTCTCTAACCCAGTTCATTGGTTATACATTACTTCTCTAACGTCTCTAAACCAGTTCATTGGTTGTACATTACTTCTCTAACATCTCTAAACCAGTTCATTGGTTATACATTACTTCTCTAACGTCTCTAAACCAGTTCATTAGTTACACATTACTTCTCTAACGTCTCTAAACCAGTTCATTGGTTATACATTACTTCTCTAACATCTCTAAACCAGTTCATTGGTTATACATTACTTCTCTAAACCAGTTCATTGGTTATACATTACTTCTCTAAACCAGTTCATTGGTTATACATTACTTCTCTAAACCAGTTCATTGGTTATACATTACTTCTCTAACATCTCTAAACCAGTTCATTGGTTATACATTACTTCTCTAACATCTCTAAACCAGTTCATTGGTTATACATTACTTCTCTAACGTCTCTAAACCAGTTCATTGGTTATACATTACTTCTCTAACATCTCTAAACCAGTTCATTGGTTATACATTACTTCTCTAACATCTCTAAACCAGTTCATTGGTTATACATTACTTCTCTAAACCAGTTCATTGGTTATACATTACTTGTCTAAAGTCTCTAAACCAGTTAATTGTTTATACATTTCTTCTCTAACGTCTCTAAACCAGTTCATCGGTTACACATTACTTCTCTGACGTCTCTAAACCAGTTCATTGGTTACACATTACTTCTCTAAACAAGTTCATTGGTTATACATTACTTCTCTAAACCAGTTCATTGGTTATACATTACTTCTCTAAACCAGTTAATTAGTTACACATTACTTCTCTAAACCAGTTCATTGGTTATACATTACTTGTCTAAACCAGTTCATTAGTTACACATTACTTCTCTAAACCAGTTCATTGGTTATACATTACTTCTCTAAACCAGTTCATTAGTTACACATTACTTCTCTATCCCAGTTCATTGGTTATGCATTACTTCTCTAAACCAGTTCATTAGTTACACATTACTTCTCTAATGTCTCTAAACCAGTTCATTGGTTATGCATTACTTCTCTAACGTCTCTAAATCAGTTCATTGGTTATACATTACTTCTCTAACGTCTCTAAACCAGTTCATTGGTTATACATTACTTCTCTATCCCAGTTCATTGGTAATACATTACTTCTCTATCCCAGTTCATTGGTTATGCATTACTTCTCTAAACCAGTTCATTGATTATACATTTCTTCTTTAATGTCTCTAAGCCAGTTCATTGGTTAGGAAAGGGGGGATACCTAGTCAGTTGTACAACTGAAAGCATTCAACTCCACATTTAACCCAACCCCTCTGAATCAGAGGTGCAGGGGGCTGCCATAATCGACATCCACGTATTTGGCACCCAGGGAACAGTGGGTTAACTGCATTGCTCAGAACTACATATTTTTACCTTGTCAGGGGATTCGATCCAGAAACCTTTCAGTTACTGTCCCATTGCTCTAACCACTAGGCTACCTGCTAACCGCTAGGCTACTAGGCTACCTTATACATCACTTCTCTAAACCAGTTCATTGATTATACATCACTTCTCTAACGTCTCTAAACCAGTTCATTGATTATACGTCACTTCTCTCATGTCTCTAAATCAGTCCATTGATTATACATCACTTCTCTCATGTCTCCAAACTAGTCCATTGATTATACATCACTTCTCTCATGTCTCTAAATCAGTCCATTGATTATACATCACTTCTCTCATGTCTCCAAACTAGTCCATTGATTATACGTCACTTCTCTCATGTCTCTAAATCAGTCCATTGATAATACATCACTTCTCTCATGTCTCTAAATCAGTCCATTGATTATACGTCACTTCTCTAACGTCTCTAAACCAGTTCATTGATAATACATCACTTCTCTCATGTCTCTAAACCATAGGTTCTACATTGTCCATGTGGAGATACATGTAAACTAGCGGAATGCAAATAATCGACAATAAGGATTAGTTTGCTGCAAAATAAGTTTGAGAAACTGGAGGTTACAGTACATCAGGCTTTCTGAGTAATATAATTTGATGTACTGTATATCATTTCTGATGTACTGTAACATAGGTTAAATTTGGTTCAATTGAGCCAGTGAGAAAATGCATATATATATATTTATATATATTTTAATTTTCTTGCTATTGGTAAATGAATGTTCTGTGCACATTTGGTGTATCAAAATCGAATTATATTACTTTTTTTCTTTCAGACCATTTGAAATCCCTCTCCAGACACCAATCTGTCAGAATAAACCAGTGTAATTTAAATACCATGGGTAGATTAGATTTGATAGAAAAAAGAGAAGAGAACAGGTACTTCAAAATAAGAGTTTTATTTCATTCAATGAGAATTGTGACTTTTAGCAGCCTTTTTCGATGTCAGGACAGCAGGAATCTCAGGCATCAATGCCGCTGACCCTCACAGGCATCCATGATCCTTCTGATGGAGTGAACTCTCATCATGGTGCTCATGCCCATGTCTCTGATACTCCTGTACTCTCCAGGCCTCACATACATCATCCTGCCTCTGAAATGGGGCTGCTCGTACATGAGCCAGTGGCCGTCCATCACGTTGCAGGACTGCATCTCGGACATGCGGAAGCGCTCCTGGATGGACTCGCAGTCGTCCATCAGCTCGTGCATCTGGCCTCTGAAGCTCTCCCTCTCGTACAGCCTCATTCTGAACTGTCCCCGGTGCTGTTGGAGAGAGAGAACATTGACAGTTACTACCGTGTGTGTACTCTATGCTTCCAGTATTACATTTATCTTTGCTTGTCAGCTGACTTCTACAGTAATAGAGGCCCACGTTCATTAGGGACAAACGGTTTTGATAATACCTAAACTTGTTCAATTAGAAGACATATTTTTGTTTTCTGTTACAAAACGTTTGGCTACGGTGTGCCCTGCTGAACACGACCCAGATGAAAAGCACGTCAAGTATTAGATGTACAGAGTCCTAGTAACTCAAACTTCATCACCATTCACGAACATCTAGCTACTCAAAAATATAAAAATGCACTCTTTATATGAAGAGAAATAGCATGAACCATATCATAAATATAATCATGTCATCATCAAACACAAGGAGATGGTGGAACTCCAACTGTGGACGTCTTACCATTGGGATCATGCGGCAGGAACGGATGGACTCCAGCATGGTCATATCCCCCATGCCCATCATGGAGCCCATACGCTGGAAGTCGGAGTACTCTCCCCTCTTCAGGAACATCTGGTTGCCCATGAAGTTGGAGCGGTCGAAGATGACGAAGCAGCCCATTTCCACCCTGACCGACTGGCAGCGGTTTAGGTACATGTTGAGGTCGGGGCAGTCGCTGCTGGTCTCATAGCTGCGACCCTGGAAGTTCCTGTCCTCGTAGAAGATGATCTGAGAGGGTGATTTGATTAAGAAATGATTTAACCTATGACCTCTTCACCTATGTTGAGAAGATTATAAAGGCTATGATTTTAAATGTTTTACATAATTAATATAGTTAATCATTATTAATTGATTGTGATTAATTTGTCATTACTATTAATAATTAAAAACATAATTATAAATTCTTAACTGTATATAATGCATAATAACGGCATGATGTCGTATAATAACTTTATATTATTTTAATAAAACAAATAGTTTAGCATTATTTAGCTGAAAAACGTTGCTTTATTATACAGATTGATATTATTTGGATTAGGATTTTGTGGTTATAGCTGCTATGCAAGACACTATATTCATATCTCAATGGCCAGCTCTTATAGTGAATAACAATCCGCTGCTCTGTATTACCCTGGTCATGGTTACGGTGGTTTAGCTTGATGGTGAAGCTTGATTAGATGACACGCAGAAGACACGGTGTGTTGTGTCGATCCAGTGGCACTTTTATGTTGACATTGGGTCCACAGGGCACCTTGCACACCTTTGTGCTAAATAGCATGAGTCATCAAAAGGCCCACGTGGGGCTTGTATACATTTTACACAGCACATCTCAATTAGTTATTATTGGATGCTGAATGCAGCATGGGGGCCATGACATGTATTGTTCTCACCAGAAATAGAACATGGCATATTTTTCAGTTTGGGTGATTATGCTAGATGGTACTTTACCAGGTCAAAATACAGTTACAGTATATTTACTAGTGAACTTGGTCACACTTAGTGAACTTTGTCCCACTAAGTGAACTTGGTCACAATGAATTTGGACTCATTAAGTGAACTTGGTCACACTAAGTGAACTTGGTCACACTAAGTGAACTTGGTCACACTAAGTGAACTTGGTCCCACTTAGGGAACTTGGTCACACTTAGTGAACTTGGTAACAGTAACTGAACTTGGTCCCACTTAGTGAACTTGGTCCCACTTAGTGAACTTGGTCCCACTTAGTCAACAACTTTCTGGTTCTTCTCAAAATAACAAAAAATAAGAATCAGAGAACAAAGTAATTATCAGGTAAATAATGAATTAATACAACACTACTGATTTCCTACATTTTAGAAATACATACACTACTGTTTTAGAGCACCAAGGGTTTTTCTTTCTTGATTCAAGGGTTTTTCTTTATTTTTACTATTTTCTACATTGTAGAATAATAATGAAGAGATCAAAATTATGAAATAACACACATGGAATCATGTAGTAACCAAAGAAAATCTAAATATATTTTATATTTGAGATTCTTCAAATAGCCACCCTTTGCCTTGATCACAGCTTTATACACTTTTGGCATTCTCTCAACCAGCTTCATGAGGTAGTCACCTGGAATGCATTTCAATTAACAGTGTGCCTTCTTAAAAGTTAATTTGTGGAATTTCTTTCCTTCTTATTGCATTTGAGCCAATCAGTTGTGTTGTGACAAGGTAGGGGGGTATACAGAAGATAGCCCTATTTGGTAAAAGACCAAGTCCATATTATAGCAAGAACAGCTCAAATAAGCAAAGAGAAACGACAGTCCATCCTTACTTTAAGACATGAAGGTCAGTCAATAAGGAAAATGTCAAGAACTTTGAAAGTTTCTTCAAGTGCAGTCGCAAAAACCATCAAGCGCTATGATGAAACTGGCTCTCATGAGGACCGCCACAGGAATGGAAGACCAAGAGTTACCTCTGATGCAGAGGATAAGTTCATTAGATTTACCATCCTCAGAAATTGCAGCCCAAATAAATGGTTTATACAGTTCAAGTAACAGACACATCTCAACATCAACTGTTCAGAGGAGACTGTGAATCAGGCCTTCATGGTCGAATTGCTGCAAAGAAACCACTACTAAAGGAAATTAAGAAGAAGAAGAGAGTTGCTTATGCCAAGAAACACGAGCAATGGACGTTAGACCGGTCGAAATTTGTCCTTTGGTCTGATGAGTCCAAATTGGAGATCTTTGGTTCCAACCGCCGTGTCTTTGTGAGACGCGATGGGGGTGAACGGATGATCTCTGCATGTGTATTTCCCACCGTAAAGCATGGAGGAGGAGGTGTTATGGTGTGGGGGTGCTTTCCTGGTGACACTGTCTGTGATTTATTTAGAATTCAAGGCACTCTTAACCAGCATGTCTACCACAGCATTCTGCACCGATCCGTCATCCCATCTGGTTTGGGCTTAGTGGGACTATCATTTATTTTTCAACAGGACAATGACCCACCACACCTCCAGGCTGTATAAGGGCTATTTTACTCAGAAGGAGAGTGATGGAGTGCTGCATCAGATGACCTGGCCTCCGCAATCCCCCGCCCTCAACCAAATTTAGATGGTTTGGGATGAGTCTGACCCCAGAGTGAAGGGAAAGCAGCCAACAAGTGCTCAGGGTATGTTGGAACTCTTTCAAGATTGTTGTAAAAGCATTCCAGATGAAGCTGGTTGAGAGAATGCTAAGTGTGTGCAAAGCTGTCATCAATACATAAGGTTGCTATTTGAAGAATCTCAAATATAAAATATATTTTGATTTGTTTAACACTTTTTTGGTTACTACATTATTCCATATGTGTTATTTCATAGTTCTGATGTCTTCACTATTATTCTACAATGTAGAAAATAGTAAAAAATAAAGAAAAACCCTTGAATGAGTACGTGTTCTAAAACTTTTGACCGGTAGTGTACATAGTGCCATAAAAAAAATATCCAACCAAATAATACCTCCCAATAAAATAATGCTACAATATACATTGAATTCCATCTCAGTTCCATCTCAATTTATCTGGAATATTTGATAAAATACTGATATACTAATTCAGCTAGTATAAGGGTAGCTAGGGTTAGCTGGAAACAAACATGATCCTCTATTTTACCCCACGTGACATAGTTAGAAAAGTGGCATTCACTACGTGGCACTATAGGACTGGCTTGCACAACAATATAGAATGATGACTCATGGAGTTCTAGAACAATAAATATGGAGATGTGAATGCAGTCCAAGGTATAAAAGGGACATGAGGTTGATGGTCCAGCATTCCATCTGAAATTGGATAAGAGATTGGATCACCATCACCATGACCATGGGCAAGGTAAGTGCCACTGCAAGTCTTCCTACATGCCTATCTCTCTGGGTCTATTCAAGCAGCCCTGCATCCAAAGAAGACTGTCGGATCGGAAACACAAGGAATTGCTAATCAAATGAGCATTAGTGCACTAATTTCAACATATTGAGCACTAACTGTGTGATTGTCTGTGTAGATCATCTTCTACGAGGACAAGAACTTCCAGGGTCGTTCCTATGAGACCAGCAACGACTGCGCTGAGGTGACCTCCTACCTGAGCAGGTGCAACTCCTGCAGGGTGGAGAGCGGCTGCTTCATGGTCTATGAGCGCCCCAACTTCATGGGTCACCAGATGATGGTTAGGAGAGGAGAGTACCCCGACAACCAGCGTCTGATGGGTATGACCATGAGCGACTGCATCAGGTCCTGTCGTAACATCCCCAGTGTAAGTAATGGAGTGTGTAGCTGCTTCTTAGCTGATGCAGATAGTTTCAACAGCAAGGGTCGTGAACTCGTGTCATCAACAAGATTTGACATTTAAATGTATGAGCCCAGCGGTTGGATCTCCAGTAGTTCCATATCTGTCTGACCTGTTGCTTTTATCAACAGTATAGGGGCCAGTTCAGAATGAGGATGTACGAGAGGGAGAACTTCGGAGGCCAGATGCACGAGCTGATGGACGACTGTGACTCCATCCAGGATCGTTACCGCATGTCCGACTGCCAGTCCTGCAACGTGATGGAGGGCCACTGGCTCATGTACGAGCAGCCCCACTTCAGAGGCAGGCAGATGTACGTGAGGCCTGGAGAGTACAGGAACCTCAGAGAGATGGGAAACAGCTCCATGAATAGATTCATGTCGGTTAGACGTATCACTGATTCCTGTTAAAATCACAACTTTTTAGTTTAACTTAATAAAGTGTTAAATTTGTAATTATTCCTGATGTGTCCTAGTTCTTTAAAACAGAGCACAACAACCATCTCATCAATCAAAAGGAACCAATTAGTAAGACAAGTGCATAAGGTCTGGTGTCTGCCATGAGCTAATAGGCTTGGAAAGTGGACATGTCACAAAGAGGAAAATGGAAGCATTAGTGAAGACACCTTTTCAGTTTTGGGGGTAACATTACATTTGATAGCAAAGAACGGTGAGATAGCTAACTAGCTGTAAATAAGTGAACTGTTTTGGCCTGCAGATCAGCAAAGTTAGTTAGCCAGCTAGCCAAAGTTATTTACAGATTGTTAACAGACACTCCTAAACTCTTTTACTAGCTACTGTAATGCTGTTGTGTCAAGAACACGCCTCCAAAAGTGATAAGGTGTCTGCAGTTGTGTTTACATTTGACAGATTGTGATGTAATCCACTTTCTAAGTGAATGGTGCTGGTTATAGTTTTAGAAGGCTACAGCAATAACCTGTAAACATGTACTGTACATGGTAAACCACTAACCTGTAAACATGTACTGTACATGGTAAACCACTAACCTGTAAACATGTACTGTACATGGTAAACCACTAACCTGTAAACATGTACTGTACATGGTAAACCACTAACCTGTAAACATGTACTGTACATGGTAAACCACTAACCTGTAAACATGTACTGTACATGGTAAACCACTCCTTAACAAAGATCACTCTTTCATTTTAATCAGACATGCATCATTTGACAAAGGGACATGGTGTCACCGGCATTCAAAATGTTGAGATAATCTGTAATTAGATTCAATAACAAAGAATTGAAGTTGAATCCATAAATAAGTTCAGTAAATATAATGCAATACGTTTGGAAAGGGGACAGATCACAAATATCAACATTATTGAAGCCACCTTACCAGTTTTGGAGTTCTATGAGTTTTGGATGCAGCGTTATGTTAGGTAGCAAAGAGCGCTGCAGGAGCTACCTAACTAAAAGAGCTTCATTGTTTCACCCCAGGTACCAAAGTTAGTTAGCTGGCTAGCAAAAGTTACATACACTTAGTTAGCAACCTCTCCTTCACTCTCTTGCTGCAGTAGCTATCCTATGAAAAATGGTAGGCTGGCCTGATTTATTAAATTCAACAAAGTTTCAACTTAGATTTCTTTGTTTGTGTAACTCATAATAATCAAGTAAATTCAAAATAAGTTAAAGGCTTAGACAACATGATGGCCAAATTATATTTTGTTAGTTATTTTTGACAGTAGGTTGCATACTCTACCCCTCAAATGGTACTTTCAGTAGCTTGACCAGCCAATTCCACGTTGGAAGGGCTGACTTTGCCGGTTATTAGAATTACTGACCATTTACCACTGTAAGAACGAAGGGTATTAAGTTCAATAACCCAAGATTTACGAAATTCACGATGAGCCAAATTACCCACAATCACCAAAACATAGAGCAACACTGCAAGTTATTGTTGTGGCCCTGTACATAATGAAGTTGTCTGTACAATGTCCCTTTTTTATTTACAAATGTTCCTTTTTAGATCAATTTACTCACTTGCATTACCTAAGTTCAACTCAAGATGATATCACAGACACATACCGTATATGAGTTTCTGTCATTCATATGGACTATCCATTATTTTGGTGCCTGGTGGGCTTCAGAATAATGTCTAGATGTAAACATGGTTATAATCATCAGAGCTGTGTTTGAATCTGTATCGGGGTGGTAAGGTGGCAGTGTGCACCTAAGTTGGCTCTGATATAAGCATATACTGTATATGCAATATTAGTTGTTTCAGAAATGAACATGGTGTATATTTTAGAACTATTCGATATAACATAAGTCTCCTAAACCAAAAGCATTTTTTCATTAATTGACACTAAAGGAAATATAGTGCCTTCAGAAAGTATTCACACCCTTCACGTTTCCACATTTTGTCCTGTTACAGATTGAATTTAAAATGGATTAAATGGAGATTTTTGGTCACTGGCCTACACACAATACCCCATAATGTCAATGTGGAATTATGGTTTTCTAAATTGTTACAGATTTATTAAACATGAAATGTTGAAATGTCTTGAGTCAATAAGTATTCAACCCCTTTGTTATGACAAGCCTCAATAAGTTCAGGAGTAAAATGTGGCTTAACAAGTCACATAATAAGTTGCATGGACTCTGTGTGCAATAACAGTGTTTAACATGATTTTTCAATGACTACCTCATCTCTGTACCTTGTAGGAGAGGAAGGAAACCGCTCAAGGATTTCACCATGAGGCCAATGGTGACTTTAAAACAGTTACAGAGTTTCATGGCTGTGATAGGAGAAAACTGAGGATGGATCAACAACACGATACTTACTCCACAATACTAACTAATTAACAGAGTGAAAAGAAGGAAGGCTTTACAGAATAAAAAATATACCAAAACATGCATCCTGTTTGCAACCAAGCACTAAAGTAATACACAATTAACTTTATATCCTGAATACAAAGTGTTATGTTTGGGGCAAATCCATTACAACACATTACTGAGTACCACTCTCCATATTTTCAAGCATAGTGGTCGCTGCATCATGTTATGGGTATGCTTGTCATCGTTAAAGGACTGGGGAGTTTTTCAGGATAAAAAAGAAACAGAATGGAGCTAAGCACAGTCAAAATCCTAGAGGAAAACCTGGTTCAGTCTACTTTCCACCAGACACTGGGAGATTAATTCCCATTTCAGCAGGACAATAACCTCAAACACAAGGCCAAATCTACACTGGAGTTGCTTACCAAGAAGACAATGAATGTTCCTGAGTGGTCGAGTTACAGTTTTGACTTAAATCTACTTGCAAATCTATATCAAGACCTGAAAATGGTTGTCTAGCAATAATCAACAACCAATTTGACAGAGCTTGACGAATTTTGAAAAGAATAATGGGCAAATGTTGCACAATCCACTTGTGGAAAGCTCTTAGACTTACCCAGAAGGACACATAGCTGTAATCGCTGCCAAATGTGTTTATACAAAGTATTGAATACTTATATAAATGGGATATTTCTGTATTTAAATTGCAATAAATGTGCAAAAATATCTAAAAACATGTATTCACTTTGTCGTTACAGGGTATTGTTTGTAGATGGGGGAGATTTTTAAATGTTTTATTATTCAGCCTGTGACACAACAAAGTGTGGAATAAGTTAAAGGGTATGAATACTTTCTAAAGGCACCAGAGACAAAATATTATCATTCACTTGTACTAGAATGATCATTAAAGTTTAGGTGGGTAATACATAGACAATGAAACATGCATTTCAATTATACAATATTTATTTTGAATGTCAGAACAATAAGAATCTCAGACTTCAATGATGCTGGCTCTCGCAGGAATCCAGGATACGTCTCATGGAGCTGTATCTGTTCACGGAGCTGTTTCCCATCTCTCTGAGGTTCCTGTACTCTCCAGGCCTCACGTACATCTGCCTGCCTCTGAAGTGGGGCTGCTCGTACATGAGCCAGTGGCCCTCCATCACGTTGCAGGACTGGCAGTCGGACATGCGGTAACGATCCTGGATGGAGTCACAGTCGTCCATCAGCTCGTGCATCTGACCCCCGAAGTTCTCCCTCTCATAGACCTGCATCCTGAACTGTCCTTTGTGCTGTAAAGTTTATAAGGACACATATTTAAAGTAAGAACATGATCAAAGTAATTAAATAGGAATCTGATCAGTTTACAATCAAATACTTACATTTTTTGATACATTGTATTAAGCTATATATATTATACATATGACACTATAAATGCATCATATATAAGATGTTTTCTAATAGAGCCATCTTACCATGGGGATCATACGGCAAGAGTGAACGGAGTCAGACATGCCCATACGCTGGTAGTCACCATACTCTCCTCTCCTCACAAAGTACTGGTTTCCCTGGAAGTTGGAGCGGTCGTACACCATGAAGCAGCCGCTCTCCACCCTGCAGGAGTTGCACCTGCTCAGGTAGGGGGTCAACTCAGGGCAGTCTGAGCTGGTCTCATAGGAACGGCCCTGGAAGTTCCTGTCCTCGTAGAAGATGATCTGGAGCAACCAAGGAAAGACATCAATCATAACACAGAGAGGAGATGGATACGCCTCAAATCAAAAGTCATTTTTAATCAACTAAATAATGAAATATTGAAATGTAAACAATTTGTTCTGTAAGAAGAACAACTGGTAATTAATTTAGTAAATCAACAATGAAATGGTTAAATGTAGGAATGAGGCCCACACAATCTCAGCCATGAAGAACAGCTGTTGAAATGTAACTGAACGTTACTGAACATAAAAACAGTCAAGTAAAAAGAGCTTTTAACGTCAAAACTGTAACTTAACAATTCTAAAATAAATAAATAAAATAAAGTAAATTGCCATTGTATCAGGCAGAAAATCCAGCTATACAGCACTGTACCTTGGCCATGGTGTTTGTTTGCTGCGGCTCTGGGATGTTGTCCAATAGGCCATGTTCACTCAAGCTTTTATACCTTATACCATTTCAAATGGCTTTTTGTTATTCAAATTCCCCATCCTGATGAATAAGCAGGATGCTTCTTGCTGTTGTTTTTGTGCAGCTGTGCCCTTGGCTGGCACAAGCAGAGAGACAGTGGGCACGAATACTGTATTAGAATTATCACGTGATCATAGGTATTTAAAACATGTAGCTGTTTTTATCATAGTTTACCAAGAGTATTTACAAACACTTTTTACACGTATTGGATTGTGTTTTACAAAAGACCAACACATTTGACCATCATTATAATTGGTTTGGAGTATGAAATATATGGTGCATTCATTTTTTACTTCATTTTTTTTAGGCAGGGAAGATGTATCTTAATGATTGTGTATTGTATTCAACATACACATTTTATGGGGGGGTGAGAATGTGTCTGTCACCATGGCAACTGTTTTGAGAGGTGGATGTCAACAGTCCTGGGAGCAGATGGGGTCACGAGGTCATGCTCAGTTAATCCTGCAGTGACTCAGCCTATAGGGGGACAGAGGCTAGGGGAACTCAGAGTAAGGAGACCAACCCAGCAGTTTACTTAACATTATTAAACGCCCACACTAGTAGAAATCCACTTTTTACAGCTAAAAGATGATGGCCACAGCTTACCTATGATGTTGCACAACAGTGTAAGTCACTCAGTCATCATTTTAGTCAAAGTATGATATATTTGGCCTTGAAGTGCCAAATCCGAATGTGTGACTTCGGATGTTTCCGTGAGTCTTCCGTATCTTTTCCTATGAGATGATGTGCAAATTATTTTCAGCCTACGTTCCGTTTCAGGGCCGGGTTTTCTTTAAATGTTACCACCCACCAGCATGGCAATGTTTTTTTTTCATTCCGCTGCAAAGTTCTTCCTATCCGCGAGTCGACTGAGAGCCAAACAGCTTTTCTCAATAGTCTACATGTGGGTTTCTACTAGATAAAAACAGACACAAAGTCAGACTTGGCTATATCATACAATACAATACAATACAATACAATACAATACAATACAAAAATGTGCTTTTTTGGTCTTAATTTAAGGTTAGGGTTAGGCTAAGGTTAGCAGTGTTGTTAAGGTTAGGGTTAAAGTGAGAGTTAGGTTTAAAATCCTGTTTTATGACTTTGTGGCTGTGTTAACTAGTGACGATCCTACACTTGACCGACTTGCCATGGAGAAAATTCAAATAGGGGGGCAAAATAATGTTTTTACACTTTCCCTTTTTTTACCAGCTAATTATCATAATCCATTGGATCATTTGTCAGATTTCACTTATTTTTAAGCTAGTCTACATAGAAAAAATACATGATGATTTTATAAATGGTCAAATTGTGTGATATGATTGTATTTTAGAACACCAATATACTGATTGAGGTGGATTACATTTTTATTTTATTTTACCTTTATTTAACTAGGCAAGTCAGTTAAAAACAAAATCTTATTTACAATGACGGCCTACAATGACGGATTTAACAAGTGACATCAATAAGGGATCATAGCTTTTACCTGGATTCACCTGGTCAGTCTATGTCATGGAAAGAGCAGGTGTTCTTAATGTTATGTATAGTCAGTGTATAGCTAGCTAGCTGAAATGATAACAGAGAGAACAAAGAATATAGCTATTTGATTATGTTCTTGTACACGTCTAAATATAAATGATGTCTGGAAGCCGACAGTTTCAATGGAATTATCAAAACTGCAAGAGTCAGACAAATGTCAGCCCTCAACATATCAACAACTGGTATAGGCACAGTTTAGCTGAGACTCATCTCTTGACAGGTAGGCTGGTAGTTTGTTTCTGAAATCATTATTTTCACCTGACTTGTCTTAGTTTAAATGGTACTCATATAACTTTCATTAGCTAGCTAAGGTTAGCATGCTAGCTAGTTACACTAACCGCTGTCAATCAGTGGCCTATTTGTTGTTATTTCTCTGCTACACATGGGAATCACCACAACTTTCCCATCTCTAATTCCATAATATGTTTTAGCAGTCTAAGTCAGCCTTTGAGGTGGAATCTAAACAAGAATGTCTGCTCTACGACATGAATTACTCTAAATACTTCCTTGGAGGTGGGCCTTAACAAGCATGCCAGTAAGGCAACCAATTCTGAAATGATGAATGCTTGACTTCTTTACTGATGGCTGATAGAGGGCCATTAACGGTTTTACTTTACATTCAAAGAGGTTGGCTCTGATGACTAAATATGGAAAAGCTGCATGCAGTACTTGAGGTAATGATAGGCCTACATAATTAAATATAAATGCAACCTGGTCTCATAGACTAGACCTAACATAGAAAATGTATGATAACCATTTGTTTGGTATGGTTACATAAAACAGATTGAAATCTAAGGCAACCCAAAGGATGAAAGTTCAAATCTCATCACGGACAACTTTAGCATTTTAGGTACTTACTACTTTTTTTAGCTACTTTGCAACTACTTAGCATGTTAGCTAACCCACCCCCTAACCCTTTTAGCTAACCCTTCCCCTAACCCTAACCTTAACCCTTTAACCTAACTTCTAAACTTAACCTAGATTTTGTATGTATTTGTACATTTTTTATTTAACCTGTATTTAACTAGACAAGTCAGTGAAGAACAATTTCTTATTTACAATGACGGCCCACCCCACCTAGCTAATGTTAGCCACCTAGCTAGAATCTGTAACATATCATACGTTTTGTAAATTCATAACATATTGTACATTTGGCAAATTCGTAACATATAATAGGAATTGTAATTCGTAAAATATCATATGAAATTGGTGATGGACATCCACAAATGAATACCTACCAGAAGAAACCTAACATATCATACTAAATTAAGTGTCTCGAATTTACGTACAGAATGATACAAAATGCTCTGAGACCAGGTTGAGAAATGATCCAAGATTATTGATAAATATGCTAAGCTTAGCTAAAAGGTTGTTTTTCCAGTATTTTCATTATCAAGGTTAGAGTTAATTTAGCTCTCATTGACATTTCATTGAGTATCCATAGTTACTTTCAGTATACATCCACTTCAATTTCTACCAAGGAATGATTTGACCTCAAATCAGTATCAAGTAACTGTCATAGAATCTGTTCACAGAGAGTAGTAGCGAGGCAAATATCTTGCCAATATCAACACCGCTTATCAACACCCTGCTTATCAATTAAAAATAGGCTACATGTTTGTAATTTAAAAAATCACAACTGACGTAATTATTGAAAAACGTCAGATACTGTATTTCAAGCCCAAGTAGCAATTTAAACGTTTGTATCATTTGTAAATGTAGTATAATACAGCAGAAACAGTTACGTATATAAAAAAAAAAAGCACAAATCTCACATAAACATGCAGATCATCTTTGATATCAGACGAAGAAGAAACTTGATCAAGTCCATTTTCCTAAACAAGAGTAGTAGAATAGGAAACCCACTCAGTATATCCAAGATGTAAACCCCAACAGAAAAATAAATCATCATAAAATAGTCCGAGCAGAATGCTGTGACTTAGGCCTTTATAACATTCATTTCACTGTTCCAGCAATTGTTTGTTACAGAGTCATTAGACTGGAACAAAGAGAAATTAAACATGACCAAATCATTTTTGCTGATATGCAAATCGACCTCATTTGGATATCAAAGGCTTTCCACACTCTGCACATTTTGTTTATCCATAAATACTTTGACGGTGCGGCAGCTAAGAAAGTAGTATACAGTGCTGCAAAATGGTGAAGGTAAGGTGACGCATGAAAAAAAATGGTCTGTATTTATCAGTGATGATAGTAATTTCAATGCATATACTTATTCAATATAAATGCTGAGCATTTGGGGTTTTATATGTTTATTTTTTTATTCATTCATGTGCAGCCAAGACTCTTCATATTCCTGCAAACACAAAAAGTTAACTTGATTATAGTTTGAAGATATGGCTTTGCCATTTTTATATGACTTTGAGAATATGTGAATAAAGCGGACATGTAATATGTGATCCTGTAGTAATATGATATTTGTTTTTATCCATAACTCACCGCAGAGTATTCTCTGCTTCCCATCCTTCCTTAGATCACATTCTACGAGGAAAATAATTTCCAGGGCCGCTGCTATGAGTGCAGCACCGACTGTGCCGACCTGCACTGCTACTTCAGCCGCTGCAACTCGGCGCGGGTGGAGAGCGGGGCCTGGGTGCTTTATGAGAAACCCAACTACAAGGGCTACCAATACATCCTGAGCCCAGGGGAGTACGCAGACAACCAGCAATGGATGGGATTCAACGATAGCGTCAAGTCCTGCCGCGCCATCAAAAACGTAAGATGATTCCTTGCATATCCATATTTCATATCATAATTCTCTACTCCCTACATCCCTAATTCTCTCCTCCCGCCCTCCATAGTATCTCTCTATCTCTCTCTCTCTCTCTCTTCTGTATGCCTTCAAAAAAAAATCTTAGTCCCGTAGTTCCCAGCAGTTAATGTGTCTCTTTCATCGCAGAAACTTGTAACACAAACCAATATGCATTTAAAATTTGCTCTGAAAAGTGTGTAAAAAAAGAAGTATAATATGATGTTTGATAGTCTCGACTAGGAGGTAAGCTAATTCTCCCTCTTGTCTAATATTGTATAAAAGTCTATGTTACAGAACGGGACTGAGATAGTGTTTCATACAGGGTTAAGTGGACCTCAGGCACAGAATGCATCAGGGAATAACACACTGCTCTATAATCCAGCAGACAATACAAGCAGACAAAAGCAGACATTTTTGGCAGCATTTTACCCCCACGCCCATCACTTTAAGAGGAAATATGCCAAGAAACCTTTAAAGGGGCATTTTCCTTTAATACTTCATGCCCTTCAAACACGAAAAGAGACGAACAAATCCACGTTAGACATGCTACAACGTCATTTAAATTTGAATGAGTTGTTCTAAATTAAAAATAATTTATTGACCAACATAAGTGAAGACAATATCTTACATGTAGTTTATTATATTTAACATGAATGTATGGCAGCTATAGCTATTATGATATCCAACTGAATTTCAGAAGCCTCTGAAACACCCAATAAATTATATTACAGTAGATTTGGTACAAAACAAAACCCTAACTAACCCTTCACAATGGTTGTCTTTCTCTCCCTCTGTTCCTGCCAGGTGCATGGCAACGTGTGGAAGCTGAGGCTGTACGAGAGGCCAGACTTCGGCGGTCAGATGGTGGAGTGGGCCGAGGACTGCCCCTCGGTCTACGAGGCCTTTAAGTTCCGCGAGGTGTACTCGTGCATGGTGACCCACGGCGCCTGGGCCTTCTACGAGCTGCCGAACTACAGGGGACGCCAGTACTTCCTGGAGCGCGGCGAGTACCCCCGCCACACAGACTGGAGCGCCGCCTCTGCCGCCGTGGGCTCCTTCCGCAGGATCACCGAGTTCTAGGGCTCTGTGACCTTTGACCTTTGAGTGTAGGATCGAGTTGTTCTCTGGTCTTATTGAGTCTGTGTGACATGATCCAATAAAAAATGAACTATTTGCAAGTGTCTGAAACTCGTTTTGTGATCTGTTGAGATGAGATACAAACATGTGCAAAAGATAACATCAAGGTTTCATGAGTTTGGTGGTAGGACACCATGATCCTACCACAATGCTAAACTTTTCTGACAAATTAATTTCATAAGCGACCTTCTGAGTATTCTAAATGTCAATGAACAAACTGCCAAGCAAACCAAGAACATTCCCAGAACATTAGCTAACAGTCCACAGTCCCAAGTTCTAGTTAGGGTTTGAGCTAACATTCAAAGAATGTAACATTATTATCATTGGCAAACTTAAAGATAATGGCTTTTCAATCTTCTGACATCATTATATTTTATTAGGGTATTGTCCAAACATACATTACATGACCAAAAGTATCTGCTCATCGAACATCTCATTTCATGGGCATTAATATGGAGTTGGTTCCCCTCCTTTGCTGCTATAACAGCCTCCACTCTTCTGGGAAGGCTTTCGACTAGATGTTGGAACATTGCTGCGGGGACTTGCTTCCATTCAACCACAAGAACATTAGTGAGGTCGGACACTGATGTTGGCCGATTAGGCCTGGCTCTCAGTCGGCATTCCAATTCATCCCAAAGGTGTTTAATGGGGTTAAGGTCAGGGCTCTGTGCAGGACAGTCAAGTTCTTCCACACCGAACTCGACAAACCATTTCTGTATGGACCTCAGTTTGTGCACGGGGCATTGTCATGCTGAAACAGAAAAGGGCCTTCCCCAAACTGTTAACACAAAGTTGGAAGCACAGAATCATCTAGAATGTCATTGTATGCTGTAGCGCTAAGATTTCCCTTCACTGAAACTAAGAGGTCTAGCCTGAACCATGAAAAAGAGCCCCAGACCATTATTCCTCCTCCACCAAACTTTACAGTTGGCACTATGCCTTCGGGCAGGTAGCGTTCTCCTGGCATCTGCCAAACTCAGATTGGTCCATCGGACTTCCAGATGGTGAAATGTGATTCATCCTTCCAGAGAACGCGTTTTCCACTGCTCCAGTGTCCAATTGCGGCGAGCTTTTCATCACTCCAGCCGACGCTTGGCATTGCGTAAGGTGATTTTAAGCTTGCTTCCAGAACTCGGTAGCGAATGTTGCAACCAAGGACAGACGATTTTGACGCGCTACGCGCTTCAGCACTCGGCGATCCTGTTCTGTGAGCTACCACTTTGCGGCTGAGCCATTGTTGCTCCCAGACGTTTCCACTTCACAATAACAGCACTTACAGTTGACCACAGCAGCTCTAGCAGGGCAGAGATTTGATAAACTGACTTGATGGAAAGCTGGCATCCTATGACAGTGCCACGTTGAAAGTCACTGAGCTCTTCAGTAAGGCACTTCTACTGCCAATGTTTGTCTATGGAGATTGCATGGCTGTGTGCTCGATTTTATACGCCTGTCAGCAACGGGTGGGCTGAAATAGCAGATTCAACTAATTTGAAGGGGTGTCCACATACTTTTGTATATATAGTGTATTTATAGCTTTTTTAAAGAAGGATTTAAACCTGCGATCTTCAAGCCCTGTAACCTACTTAGTCTGCTGCGCCACCAGGATCCTAATGTTTCTATTGGATTTCCCTTTGTACCTCGATCCTTAAATTATGATCCATAATATGTCTTAGTAGATATGCACACCTATGTACAACTCACCGCAATCTGCCAACCAATAATTTAACATAATTTCTGAAATCAAGTTTCTAGGGAAAGTCAAAGTCAAAACATCCCAACCTTACAGTATATAAAGACGTAGAATAGAAAATAAGTAACATTAACATGATGCCTTCTAATTGCAGTCGTTGTACTTATAATATACAGGAGAACGATCGCCTTACGGCGAGGATAGCTGTGCTGCAAGCCCAGCTTCAGACGCAATCGTTAGGCAAGGGTCATTTCAGTGTAGGAAAGGATGAAACAGCGTCTGTGGCACCAGTAAGTACAGATAGTAACGTTAGTATAAACCCCCTCGCACGGTCCCCGCAGCCGGACAACTTTCTCATGGCTTCTGGAGGGAAACGCTGTAGGAATGCTCAACCGGTGTCGCTTATTCAGCCGACAGAAACTTTCAACCGGTTCTCCCAATTAAGCGAGTCGGAGTCGGAGGCCGAAACTTCTCTGGTCTCTGCTCCTCCCGTTGTGGGGTCTGAGACGCCGAAGCCTCTCACCATTAGCTCTGACAAATTGAAAACCCTAGTCATTGGCGACTCCATTACCCGCAGTATTAGACTAAAAACGAATCATCCAGCGATCATACACTGTTTACCAGGGGGCAGGCTAATCTAAAGACGGTGCTGGCTAAAGCTAAAACTGGCGAGTGTAGAGAGTATAGAGATATTGTTATCCACGTCGGCACCAACGATGTTAGGATGAAACAGTCAGAGGTCACCAAGCGCAACATAGCTTCAGCGTGTAAATCAGCTAGAAAGATGTGTCGGCATCGATTAATTGTCTCTGGCCCCCTCCCAGTTAGGGGGAGTGATGAGCTCTACAGCAGAGTCTCACAACTCAATCGCTGGTTGAAAACTGTGTTCTGCCCCTCCCAAAAGATAGAATTTGTAGATAATTGGCCCTTTTTCTGGGACTCACCCACAAACAGGACCAAGCCTGGCCTGTTGAGGAGTGACGGACTCCATCCTAGCTGGAGGGGTGCTCTCATCTTATCTACGAACATAGACAGGGCTCTAACTCCCCTAGCTCCACAATGAAATAGGGTGCAGGCCAGGCAGCAGGCTGTTAGCCAGCCTGCCAGCTTAGTGGAGTCTGCCACCAGCACAGTCAGTGTAGTCAGCTTAGCTATCCCCATTGAGACCGTGTCTGTGCCTCGATCTAGGTTGGGCAAAATTAAAGATGGCGGTGTTCGCTTTAGCAATCTCACTAGTATAAAGACCTCCTCCATCCCTGCCATTATTGAAAGAGATCGTGATACCTCACATCTCAAAATAGGGCTACTTAATGTTAGATCCCTCACTTTAAAGGCAGTTATAGTCAATTAACTAATCACTGATCATAATCTTGATGTGATTGGCCTGACTGAAACATGGCTTAAGCCTGATGAATTTACTGTGTTAAATGAGGCCTCTCCCCCTGGTTACACTAGTGACCATATCCCCCGCGCATCCCGCAAAGGCGGAGGAATTTAAATTTACCCCCAAAAAAACAACAACGACGTTTTCGTCTTTTGAGCTTCTAGTCATGAAATCTACGCAGCCTACGCAATCACTTTTTATAGCTACTGTTTACAGGCCTCCTGGGCCATATGCAGCGTTCCTCACTGAGTTCCCTGAATTCCTATCGGACCTTGTAGTCATCGCAGATAATATTCAAATTTTTGGTGACTTTAATATTCACATGGAAAAGTCCACAGACCCACTCCAAAAGGCTTTCGGAGCCATCATCGACTCAGTGGGTTTTGTCCAACATGTCTCTGGACCTACTCACTGCCACAGTCATACTCTGGACCTAGTTTTGTCCCATGGAATAAATGTTGTGGATCTTAATGTTTTTCCTCATAACCCTGGACTATCGGACCACCATTTTATTACGTTCGCAATCGCAACAAATAATCTGCTCAGACCCCAACCAAGAAGCATTAAAAGTCGTGCTATAAAGTCTCAGACAACCCAAAGATTCCTTGATGCCCTTCCAGACGCCCTCTGCCTACCCAAGGACGTCAGAGGACAAAAATCAGTTAACCACCTAACCGAGGAACTCAATTTAACCTTGCGCAATACCCTAGATGCAGTTGCACCCCTAAAAATTAAAACATTTGTCATAAGAAACTAGCTCCCTGGTATACAGAAAATACACGAGCTCTGAAGCAAGCTTCCAGAAAATTGGAACGGAAATGGCGCCACACCAAACTGGAAGTCTTCCGACTAGCTTGGAAAGACAGTACCGTGCAGTATCGAAGAGCCCTCACTGCTGCACGATCATCCTATTTTTCCAACTTAATTGAGGAAAATAAGAACAATCCGAAATTTATTTTTGATACTGTCGCAAAGTTAACTAAAAAGCAGCATTCCCCAAGAGAGGATGGCTCTCACTTCAGCAGTGATGAATTCATTAACTTCTTTGAGGAAAAGATCATGATCATTAGAAAGATAATTACGGACTCCTCTTTAAATCTGCGTATTCCTCCAAAGCTCCGTTGTCCTGAGTCTGCACAACCCTGCCAGGACCTAGGATCAAGGGAGACACTAAAGTGCTTTAGTACTATATCTCTTGACACAATGATGAAAATAATCATGGCCTCTAAACCTTCAAGCTGCATACTGGACCCTATTCCAACTAAACTACTGAAAGAGCTGCTTTCTGTGCTTGGCCCTCCTATGTTGAACATAATAAACGGCTCTCTATCCACCGGATGTGTACCAAACTCACTAAAAGTGGCAGTAATAAAGCCTCTCTTGAAAAAGCCAAATCTTGACCCAGAAATTATAAAAAACTATCGGCCTATATCGAATCTTCCATTCCTCTCAAAAATTTTAGAAAAAGCTGTCACTGCCTTCCTGAAGACAAACAATGTACACGAAACGCTTCAGTCTGGTTTTAGACCCCATCATAGCACTGAGACTGCACTTGTGAAGGTGGTAAATTACCTTTTAATGACGTCAGACCGAGGTTCTGCGTCTGTCTTCGTGCTCCTAGATCTTATTGCTGCTTTTGATACCATCGATCACCACATTCTTTTGGAGAGATTGGAAACCCAAATTGGTCTACATGGACAAGTTCTGGCCTGGTTTAGGTCTTATCTGTCGGAAAGATATCAGTTTGTCTCTGTGAATGGTTAGTCCTCTGACAAATCAACTGTACATTTTGGTGTTCCTCAAGGTTCCGTTTTAGGACCACTATTGTTTTCACTATATATTTTACCTCTTGGGGATGTCATTCGAAAACATAATGTTACATTTCACTGCTATGCGGATGACACACAGCTGTACATTTCAATGAAACATGGTGAAGCCCCAAAATTGCCCTCGCTAGAAGCCTGTGTCTCAGACATAAGGAAGTGGATGGCTGCAAACTTTCTACTCTTAAACTCGGACAAAACAGAGATGGTTGTTCTAGGTCCCAAGAAACAAAGAGATCTTCTGTTGAATCTGACAATTAATCTGGATGGTTGTACAGTCGTCTCAAATAAAACTGTGAAGGACCTCGGCGTTACTCTGGACCCTGATCTCGCTTTTGAAGAACATATCAAGACTGTTTCAAGGACAGCTTTTTTCCATTTACGTAACATTGCAAAAATCTGAAACTTTCTGTCCAAAAATGACGCAGAAAAATTAATCCATGCCTTTGTTACTTCTCGGTTGGACTACTGCAATGCTCTACTTTCCGGCTACCCGGATAAAGCACTGAATAAACTTCAGTTAGTGCTAAATACGGCTGCTAGAATCCTGACTAGAACCAAAAAATTTGATCATATTACTCCAGTGCTAGCCTCCCTACACTGGCTTCCTGTTAAGGCAAGGGCTGATTTCAAGGTTTTACTGCTAACCTACAAAGCATTACATGGGCTTGCTCCTACTTATCTTTCCGATTTGGTCCTGCCGTACATACCTACACGTACGCTACGGTCACAAGACGTGGGCCTCCTAATTGTTCCTAGAATTTCTAAGCAAACAGCTGGTGGCAGGGCTTTCTCCTATAGAGCTCCATTTTTATGGAATAGTCTGCCTACCCATGTGAGAGACGCAGACTCAGTCTCAACCTTTAAGTCTTTATCGAAGACACATCTCTTCAGTAGGTCCTATGATTAAGTGTAGTCTGGCCCAGGGGTGTGAAGGTGAACGGAAAGACTGGAGCAACGAACCACCCTTGCTGTCTCTGCCTGGCCGGTTTCCCCTCTTTCCACTGGGATTCTCTGCCTCTACCCCTATTACGGGGGCTGAGTCACTGGCTTACTGGTGTTCTTCCATGCCGTCCCTGGGAGGGGTGCGTCACTTGAGTGGGTTGAGTCACTGACGTGGTCTTCCTGTCTGGGTTGGTGCCCCCCCTTGGGCTGTGCCGTGGCGGAGATCTTTGTGGGCTATATTCGGCCTTGTCCCGGGATGGTATGTTGGTGGTTGGAGATATCCCTCCAGTGGTGTGGAGGCTGTGCTTTGGCTAAGTGGGTGGGGTTTTATCCTACCTGTTTGGCCCTGTCCGGGGGTTTCATCGGATGGGGCCACAGTGTCTCCTGACACCTCCTGTCTCAGCCTCCAGTATTTATGCTGCAGTAGTTTATGTGTCGGGGGGCTAGGGTCAGTCTGTCACATCTGAAGTATTTCTCTTGTCTTTTCCGGTGTCCTGTGTGAATTTAAATATGCTCTCTCTAATTCTCTCTTTCTCTTTCTTTCTTTCTCTCTCTCGGAGGACCTGAGCCCTAGGACCATGCCTCAGGACTACCTGGCTTGATGACTCCTTGCTGTCCCCAGTTCACCTGGCCGTGCTGCTGCTCCAGTTCCAACTGTTCTGCCTGCAGCTATGGAACCCTGACCTGTTCACCGGACGTGCTACCTGTCCCAGACCTGTTGTCCCAGACCTGCTGGAACCCTGACCTATTCACCGGACATGCTACCTGTCCCAGACCTGCTGTTTTCAACTCTCTAGAGACAGCAGGAGCGGTAGAGATACTCTCAAAGATCGGCTATGAAAAAGCCAACTGACACTTACTCTTGTGTTACTGACATGTTACACCCTCGACAACTACTATGATTATTATTATTTGACAATGCTGGTCATTTATGAACATTTGAACATCTAGGCCATGTGCTGTTATAATCTCCACCTGGCACAGCCAGAAGAGAACTGGCCACCCCTCATAGCCTGGTTCCTCTCTAGGTTTCTTCCTAGGCTTTGGCCTTTCTAGGGAGTTTTTCCTAGCCACCGTGCTTCTACACCTGCATTGCTTGCTGTTTGGGGTTTTAGGCTGGGTTTCTGTACAGCACTTTGAGATATCAGCTGATGTAAGAAGGGCTATATAAATACATTTGATTTGATTTGATTTGATTTGAAAATAATAGAGGATACTTACTTTCTAGATGTAGTTATCCTCTCTTTACAAAGATAAAGACCCCAGCCTTGAAGTCTGAGTAAAGCTGTAAACAGGTTAGTCATTCCACACTCATTACACTCAATAATATATCTATGGTTACATGCCCCCTCCCTGCATACACACAACTTGAAACAACTTGTAACAAATGTAATAAGTGCCATTTAATGACATGTATTCAAATCATTTGACAATTTGTGTTAACAGGCAGTAGGACCTGCCATCATTCACTTTGAACTGGACTGTGTGTTTACAGGCAGCAGGACCTGCCATCATTCACTTTGAACTAGACTGTGTGTTTACAGGCAGTAGGACCTGCCATCATTCACTTTGAACTAGACTGTGTGTTTACAGGTAGTAGGACCTGCCATCATTCACTATGAACTGGACTGTGTGTTTACAGGCAGTAGGACCTGCCATCATTCACTATGAACTGGACTGTGTGTTTACAGGCAGTAGGACCTGCCATCATTCACTATGAACTGGACTGAATGGGAGCTGATAATTAGGAGTTTTATGTGCTGACTGAATGGAAGCTGATAATTAGGAGTTTTATGTGCTGACTGAATGGGAGCTGATAATTAGGAGTTTTATGTGTTGACTGAATGGAAGCTGATAATTAGGAGTTTTATGTGTTGACTGAATGGAAGCTGATAATTAGGAGTTTTATGTGTTGACTGAATGGAAGCTGATAATTAGGAGTTTTATGTGCTGACTGAATGGAAGCTGATAATTAGGAGTTTTATGTGCTGACTGAATGGAAGCTGATAATTAGGAGTTTTATGTGCTGACTGAATGGGAGCTGATAATTAGGAGTTTTATGTGCTGACTGAATGGAAGCTGATAATTAGGAGTTTAATGTGCTGACTGAATGGAAGCTGATAATTAGGAGTTTTATGTGTTGACTGAATGGAAGCTGATAATTAGGAGTTTTATGTGTTGACTGATAGGAAGCTGATAATTAGGAGTTTTATGTGCTGACTGAATGGGAGCTGATAATTAGGAGTTTTATGTGCTGACTGAATGGGAGCTGATAATTAGGAGTTTTTTACTCCGCTGGTCTCGGCTGGTCTGAGACAAGACTGAGACACTCAATACGTGGTCTTAAGACCTCTTGAGTACTACAACACTGATATCTGGTATGTTAAGAGGGTTATAGACATCATCATAAGCACCGTCAGCAGTGGCAAAAAGATGCACATGAATAGACCTGCTGTGGAGACCAGACCTGTTGTCCTGTTGTGGAGACCAGACCTGTTGTCCTGTTGTGGAGACCAGACCTGTTGTCCTGTCGTGCAGAACAGACCCGTTGTCCTGTTGTCTAGACCATACCTGTTGTCCTGTTGTGGAGACCAGACCTGTTGTCCTGTTGTGGAGACCAGACCTGTTGTCCTGTTGTGGAGACCAGACCTGTTGTTCTGTTGTGGAGACCAGACCTGTTGTCCTGTTGTGGAGACCAGACCTGTTGTCCTGTTGTGGAGACCAGACCTGTTGTCCTGTTATGGAGACCAGACCTCTTGTCCTGTTGTGGAGACCAGACCTGTTGTTCTGTTGTGGAGACCAGACCTGTTGTCCTGTTGTGGAGACCAGACCTGTTGTCCTGTTGTGGAGACCAGACCTGTTGTCCTGTTATGGAGACCAGACCTCTTGTCCTGTTGTGGAGACCAGACCTGTTGTCCTGTTGTGCAGAACAGACCTGTTGTCCTGTTGTGGAGACCAGACCTGTTGTCCTTTTGTGGAGACCAGACCTGTTGTCCTGTTGTGGAGACCAGACCTGTTGTCCTGTCGTGGAGACCAGACCTGTTGTCCTGTTGTGGAGACCAGACCTGTTGTCCTGTTGTGGAGACCAGACCTGTTGTCCTGTTGTGGAGACCAGACCTGTTGTCCTGTTGTGGAGACCAGACCTGTTGTCCTGTCGTGGAGACCAGACCTGTTGTCCTGTTGTGGAGACCAGACCTGTTGTCCTGTTGTGGAGACCAGACCTGTTGTCCTGTTGTGGAGACCAGACCTGTTGTGGAGACCAGACCTCTTGCAGGTTCTTTGACAAATGAAAAAGGGATGGGCCCTGACCCAAAACATTTGATATCAAATCAATGTCCTCTAGTGCCCTTGTTTTGGTCAGCATGGTGTACGGTATAAAGTGCATGGTTTGGATGGTTTGCACTTTCCATTTGTCTTTGTTTGTAGATCGGGGCATCAGTGCTTCTGAACAATGTGATGAGTCTGGATTTGAATTGCTGATTGAATTATATACAATTCAAACAGTGCTAAGTAACCATGTGCTTGCTTTTATAGTCCTGGCTGCAAATAAAGAGAACATTGGTGGAGCTTGGTGGTTTAATGTTTAATGTATCACGCCTGGCCTTCTGGTAAATAACCATGGAAAAGGTAAGCAGAGTTATTGATAAAGTTATCACAAAGTTATTGATAAGGCTATCACATGAAGTTATTGATAAGGCTATCACATGAAGTTATTGATAAAATAATCAGAAAGTTATTCATAAAGTTATCACAAATTTATTGATAAGGCTATCACATGAAGTTATTGATAAAGCAATCACATGAAGTTATTGATAAGGCTATCACATGAAGTATTGATAAGGCTATCACATGAAGTTATTGATAAGGCTATCACATTAAGTTATTGATAAGGCTATCACATTAAGTTATTGATAAAGCAATCACATGAAGTTATTGATTAAGCTATCACATTAAGTTATTGATAAGGCTATCACATTAAGTTATTGATAAAGTTACCACATTCAGTTATTGATAAAGCTATCACAAAGTTATCAAAGTTACCATAAAGTATAACTCTATAGTAAGTTATATACAAACTGCATATGTCATTGAAGTTACACAGTAACTCATAATATGTATTATACAACGGGTGGGTCTAATCCTGAATGCTGATTGGTTAAAACCGCATTCCAGCTGGTGTCTATGCCACAAGTTACCACAGGCTTCTCAGGAATGATCACTTAATTATATGATGTTTGGTGTCAGATCACCTTCTACGAGGACCGGAACTACCAGGGACGGTACTATGAGTGCGACAGTGACTCCAGCGACCTGCACACCTTCCTCAGCCGCTGTAACTCAGTCAGGGTGGAGGGGGGATTCTGGGTGGTGTACGAAAGGCCCAACTACATGGGCTTCCAGTATGTGCTGACCCCTGGAGAGTACCCTGACTACCAGCGCTGGATGGGCTTTAATGACACCGTCAGGTCCTGTCGCATCGTTAGAAATGTGAGTAGAGTGGATGGATGGACAATATGAGACACTTTGAAAGAGTTCATATGGAATAGAGAAGTATAACCAACCTGTAATCATTATACCCAGGTTAGCATCACACTTACAGAGCTTGTTCCTAACAAGACCTTACCACCCTACTGTAAATGTATTTTACATGTCTGATTGTGCAGCAGTTATTGTTCAGCCATAAAGGGGCAGGTCAAGATATAATTTTTTTATTTAGATGGTCATATCCTCCCTAAAAAAATGTATGCTGTAACATTTAGTTCTTGTTGTGATTCTGTTTCCTGACTCCAGGTGGGCAACTCGTGGAGAATGAAGCTGTGGGAGAAGCCTAACTTTGAGGGCCAGAGCATGGAGGTGGCAGACAACATGCCCTCCTTCCAGGAGCGCTGGCACAGCCGCGAGGTGAACTCCTGCAAGGTGTTCGAAGGCGCCTGGGTTTTCTTTGAGCATCCCAACTACAGGGGGCGCCAGTACCTGCTGGAGAGGGGAGAGTACAGACGCCACACCGAGTGGGGGGGCGTGCAAGCCAACGTAGGCTCCATCCGCTGTGTCAGGCAGTACGGCACGTCACCACCAAGGGTTGAGGATGTGCATGATTGTGTGTAAGAAGTACAAATAAAGTTGTGTTGAAAATCTAAAAAACTTATTTGCAATATGAGTACAATATTCAGGCTTGAGTGATCGATATGGGCTGAATCTCATTCCTTTATTTTGGTCCTGACCATAGATTTTCGTGACAGTTGTAGTCCCATTTCAAAACCTGGGCGCATGAGGTAACACTTAACTTAATGGCGATAGGTACAATGCTTTGTGATGCAGTTTGAATGCATAGTAAGATGTGTCTTAAGCTCATTATGACATCCGTGTGTCTTCATATAACGATCCTGTCGAAATAACAGCTATTATCAGCTCCAAAACCCATGCAGAGAAACAACATGTACATGCTACTTAAAAAGCATTACAACTATTGGTTGTCACCCAGAAGGGTTAAAGACATTTTTCTAAGTTTTAACCAAAACAATGGTCAGAGGTTACCAAGCATTACAGCTGAGCTAGGACCCTGTTCCAGGATCATGGGTCTGTAGATGCACAACCACTACAGAAACAATATGGAAATACAGTGCCTTCGGAAACTATTCAGACCCCTTGACTTTTTACACATTCTGTTATGTTACAGCCTTATTCGAAAATGGATTATATTTATTTTATTTATTTTCAATCTACACACAATACCCCATAATGACAAAGCGAAAACATTTTTTTTTGGTTGACATTTTTGCAAATGTACCTTTTTACATAAGTATTCAGACCCCTTGCTATGAGACTCAAAATTGAGCTCAGGTGCATCCTGTTTCCATTGATCATCCTTGAGATGTTACAACTTGATTGGAGTCCACCTGTGGTAAATTCAATTGATTGGACATGATTTGGGAAAGGCACACACCTGTCTATATAAGGTCCCACAGTTAGTGCATGTCAGAGCAAAAACCAAGCCATGAATGAATTGTCCGTAGAGCTCGGAGGCAGGATTGTGTCGAGGCACAGATCTGGGGAAGGGTACCAAAAAATGTCTGCAGCATTGAAGGTCCCCAAGAACACAGTGGCCTCCATCATTCTTAAATGGGAGAAGTTTGGAACCACCAAGACGCTGCCAAAGGTGCTTCAACAACGTACTGAGCAAAGGGTCTGAATACTTCTGAATAAAAATGTGCAAACATTTCTAAAAACCTGTTTTTGCTTTGTCATTATGGGGTATTGTGTGTAGATTGATTAGGAAAGCATTTAAAAAAAAAATCAATTTTAGAATAATTGTCACGGATTCCCCCGGTACTGCTGCTCATTCTGTTCACCAGTTCCAGAGGTCTACGTCATAGACCTTCTAGGCATCACTGAACTGGATCATCACCAACAACCCTGGACTGTCTTATCTCATTACACAGACTGGTTCCCATTCCCCCTGATTAGTATGTGAATATATGTGCCCTCCGTTCACCATTGTCTTGAGCGGTTATTGTTCCCATGTCCATTGGTCTTGTGAGTACCTGTGCTTTGTTATTTCGGCTTTCGTGCTGCGTGTATTGTGCACTTGTTATTACGGGTCTCACCCCGTGTAGTGTATTGCGGGTCTCGTCCTGTATACTTAGAGGTTTTACCTCACTCTTTTGTTAGGTTACATCCCTGTGTTTCGTATACTTGTTTGTTTTGGGCTTTGTCCCTGTGACTTTCATAGCATGTTGTATTTTTGGTGGAGTATTAAAAACCCTTATTACGTATTCCTGCACCTGTCTCCAATCATTTATACAAAGGCCACAAATGTGCATGTGTCTGCTCAAACGGTCAGAAACAGACTCCATGAGGGTGGTATGAGGGCCCGACGTCCACAGGTGGGGGTTGTGCTTACAGCCCAACACCGTGCAGGACGTTTGGCATTTGCCAGAGAACACCAAGATTGGCAAATTTGCCACTGACGCCCTGTGCTCTTCACAGATGAAAGCAGGTTCACACTGAGCATGTGACAGACGTGACAGAGTCTGGAGAGGCCGTGGAGAACGTTCTGCTGCCTGCAACATCCTCCAGCATGACCGGTTTGGCGGTGCGTCAGTCATAGTGTGGGGTGGCATTTCTTTTGGGGGCCGCACAGCCCTCCATGTGCTCGCCAGAGGTAGCCTGACTGCCATTAGGTACCGAGATGAGATCCTCAGACCCCTTGTGAGACCATATGCTGGTGCGGTTGGCCCTGGGTTCCTCCTAATGCAAGACAATGCTAGACCTCATGTGGCTAGAGTGTGTCAGCAGTTCCTGCAAGAGGAAGGCATTGATGCTATGGACTGGCCCGCCCATTCCCCAGACCTGAATCCAGTTGAGCACATCTGGGACATCATGTCTCGCTCTATCCACCAACGCCACGTTGCACCACAGACTGTCCAGGAGTTGGCGGATGCTTTAGTCCAGCTCTGGGAGGAGATCCCTCTGGAGACCATCCGCCAACTCATCAGGAGCATGCCCAGGCTTTGTAGGGAGGTCATACAGGCACGTGGAGGCCACACACACTACTGAGCCTCATTTTTACTTGTTTTAAGGACATTACATCAAAGTTGGATCAGCCTGTAGTGTGGTTTTCCACTTTAATTTTGAGTGACTCCAAATCCAGACCTCCGTGGGTTGATAAATTGGATTTCCATTGATTATTTTTGTGTGATTTTGTTGTCAGCACATTCAACTATGAGCAGTATATATATATATACACAGTTGAAGTCAGATGTTTACATACACTTAGGTTGGAGTCATTAAAACTCGTTTTTCAACCACTCCACAAATTTAAGCTTTAACTTCCTGACTGATGTCTTGAGATGTTGCTTCAATATATCCACATCATTTTCCTCCCTCATGATGCCATCTATTTTGTGAAGTGCACCAGTCCCTCCTGCAGCAAAGCACCCACGCAACATGATGCTGCCACCCCCGTGCTTCACGGTTGGGATGGTGTTCTTCGGCTTGCAAGCCTCCCCCTTTTTCCTCCAAACATAACGATGGTCATTATGGCCAAACAGTTCTATTTTTGTTTCATCAGACCAGAGGACATTTCTCCAAAAAGTACAATCTTTGTCCTCATGTGCAGTTGCAAACCGTAGTCTGGCTTTTTTATGGCGGTTTTGGAGCAGTGGCTTCTTCCTTGCTGAGCGGCCTTTCAGATTATGTCGATATAGGACTCGTTTTACTGTGGATATAGATACTTTTGTACCCGTTTCCTCCAGCATCATCACAATGTCCCTTGCTGTTGTTCTGGGATTGATTTGCACTTTTCGCACCAAAGTACGTTCATCTCTAGGAGACAGAACACGTCTCCTTCCTGAGCGGTATGACGGCTGCGTGGTCCTATGGTGTTTATTCTAGCGTACTATTGTTTGTACAGATGAACGTGGTACCTTCAGGCGTTTGGAAATTGTTCCCGATGATGAACCAGACTTGTGGAGGTCTACAACGTATTTGCTGAGGTCTTGGCTGATTTCTTTTGATTTTCCCATGATTTCAATCAAAGAGGCAATGAGTTTGAAGGTAGGCCTTGAAATACATCCACAGGTACACCTCCAATTGACAGAAATTATGTCAATTAGCCTATAAAATGCTTCTAAAGCCATGACATCATTTTCTGGAATTTTCCAAGCTGTTTAAAGACACAGTCAACTTAGTGTATGTAAACTTCTGACCCACTGGAATTGTGATACAGTGAATTATAAGTGAAATAATCTGTCTGTAAGCAATTGGTGCAAATATTACTTGTGCCATGCACAAAGTAGATGTCCTAACCGACTTGCCAAAACTATAGTTTGTTAACAAGAAATTTGTGGAGTGGTTGAAAAACAAGTTATAATGACTCCAACCTAAGTGTATGTAAACTTCCGACTTCAACTGGATAGTCCCAGTCAAAAGATTGGACACATGTACTCATTTCAGGGTTTTTCTTAATTTGTACTATTTTCTACATTCTAGAATAATTGTGAAGACATCAACATGATGAAATAACACATATGGAAACATATAGAAAGCAAAAAAGTGTTAAAGAAATAAAAATATATTTTATATTTGAGATTCTTCAAAGTAGCCACCCTTTGTCTTGATGATAGCTTTGCACACTCTTGGCATACTCTCAACCAGCTTCATGAGGTAGTCACCTGGAATGCATTTCAATTAACAGGTTTGCCTTGTCAAAAGTTAATTTGAGGAATTTCTTTCCTTCTTAATTCAAGTCTTACAATGCATTATAACTACATCATAAGGCATTATAGCAGCTGGCTTTAGGTAAAGTGTTACAGACAGCAAACTGGAACTATCAGAGACTACAGTGTATTCAGACTAATAGCTATGTTCTAGTAACTGCTGCTCACCGCTGGCAACAATTTTATTGGATAAATTAAAAAGATTCTGGAATCAGGCTCCGTAGGATCAAAAGGTCAGCATTTATACAACAGATCATTAAACTTGGCATGAAGCCGCGGTGTTTTAAAACAAACACAGCATCAGCTGTTGTGCCCTAGTTAATAGTGGTGCACATTTGAATGACAATGATTCCACTGGCCATGCATTTCCATGTCATACATATATAAAACTCCCCCAGAGCAGTGTCCTTACATTACCGTGTATGTCTAGAGGGATATTTTTTATTGTGTGTAGAATAGTATTAAAAAGAATAATCCAAACATGGACCGCATGCAGGGGAAGGTACTGTAGGTGGCTGTGTGTGTGTGTGTGTGTGTGTGTGTGTGTGTGTGTGTGTGTGTGTGTGTGTGTGTGTGTGTGTGTGTGTGTGTGTGTGTGTGTGTGTGTGTGTGTGTGTGTGTGTGTGTTCCTCCCTCTTTTTTTTAAGTAACTGTTTTTAAAAGACAACAATCCTTTGTGCAGATCTTCTTCTATGAGGACCGGAACTTCCAGGGCCTCCACTATGAGTGCAGCAGCGACTGCCCCGAACTGAGCTCTCATTTCAGCCGCTGCAACTCCATCAGGGTGGAGAGTGGTGCCTGGGTGGTCTACGAGAAACCCAACTACATGGGCTCTCAGTACATCTTGACCAGGGGAGAGTACCCCGACTACCAGCGCTGGATGGGCTACAACGACACTATCAGGTCCTGCCGGATTATCAGACATGTAAGTCAAGCCACTGAGGTGATTTGTGCGTGGTAGTGGTACATGCTGATTACTCATTCATGGATCTACACAGACATGCATGCACACACACGAACATACACACACGCAAGCACGCATCCATGCACGCATGCAAACCACACACACACACACACACACACACACACACACACACACACACACACACACACACACACACACACACACACACACACACACACACACACACACACACACACACACACACACACACACACACACACACACACACACACACACACACAGGACCAAATGTAATTATTATAGTGCATCCATTTCCATTCTAACATTGGTCTTTTGATCTGTTGAAACCTGATGTTGGTGTCCCGTATGAGGACACTGATATCCCAGGTATAATGACACAGCTGATTGATCCCTGGGGATATTGTTCAGATGAAGTTTGGAACTGTGCTCCACTGTGTTGTAGACCACTGGCATGCACAGGATCCGCGTGTACGAGCGCCCCGACTTTGCCGGTCAGATGATTGAGTTCAGTGAGGACAGCCCCAACTTGTCTGAGCGTTTCCGACACCGCGAGGTGCACTCTGCCAACGTGCTGGACGGCGCCTGGGTCTTCTACGAGCACCCCAACTACAGGGGGCACCAGCACCTGCTGGAAAGGGGCGAGTACAGACGCCACACCGAGTGGGGGGGCATGCAGGCCAACGTGGGCTCCCTCCGCCGCGTCCAGGACTTTTAGACCATCCATGTCATACAGATGTAGGATTTTAATTTGAGTCAGGTTGCTACAGCAGGAAAATAATACTGCAGCAACAGGAAATATGAATTATTATGTGGATTATAATTAATGGACATTTTGTAAGGGAAAATCAAGTGGAAATTACAAACTTCAGAAGCCTTTTTAAAACTCAAATACACTACAAGTTTTTAATTTCCTGCAACAGGGTGATCAAATAAAGACATTGTTATGCTCAACAGCCAATCAGAAGGCATCTGACTTTTTACTTCCTTTCTTTTCCACTCTACTTCCTTTTCTCTTGATATGTCTTGATTGCATGTGGGGCTCTGTAGTGCCATCAATGGTACCGGTCCATATAGATAGATTTGACAGCACACTGTAAAATGTGTAGTTTCTGGAAACTATGACATTATCTTTAATTGTGCTACATTTTCACCATTGTGTGACATCATCAGAGCGCTTGAGGTAAGTTCCCACAGTAGAAGAGAGTGCCAGCAAGCCTTTTGGGTACACATTGCCTGTCCCATCATATCTACTCAATAGAATCTCAACACATACAAATCCAGCATGAATTGTAATTTCAAACACCACATGAATGTGGTAAGCTGCATTGTATAGACTAGAAGGAGTGCATCAAGACCGTCAATTGGCATACCAAATGAGCTGCAACCTTTTGGTTACTAGTCCAACGCTCTAACCACTAGGCTACCTGCCGCCCCAGGTTAGGGTTAGGGCAAGGGTTAGCTAAAAGTATTAAGGTTAGGGTTCCAATGTAGTTGCAATGCGAGTTATACGCCGATCCAACCACTCTACTTTTGTTTTTGCCTTAACTAACCATCTGTCTTAAGTAACCATACCAAACTTAACATATCATTATAATTTGAGTGTCCTGGATTTACATTCACTATTTTACGTCTAGTCTATGAGACCAGGCTGGTATTTGGTGAGATGTTTTTGAGAGCAACCAGACTGTGTAGTACAGTAAGTGTGTAGTCATGGTGACATCCCTCGGTCATATGAGGTCAACTGAATCTTGTGTACAGTGTTTGTGTCCTGACGTGCCCTCGTGTGACCACACGCGACCAATTGAAATTCGACCCTGCCGCTGTTCGCCTCTTACGAGGAACATTCAGGAAGAGATACAACAATAATACCGTATCACTCTTTTGTATTTTGTCATGAAGCCACCCGATGATTCCTAACATCAATACAGAGATTATTTGGATTGGGAGGCAGGGGGGAGCTGGGGAGTCTGTTTGGGGTGGGGTAAAAGGTGGGTGCAGGTGGTGGTCAATGGGCATGTGGGCTAAAAAGTCTGAACAATGGGTCAGTAAACCCCAGTGATGATTCAGGGGGATTTGCCAATAAGGATCCACAGCAATGTGAGTGGGGGGTATTGTGCTGAGCTGGCAGCCTGATGAGCCTGTGCCAGCAGCCTGGTCTCATAGGCTAGACGTAACATAGTAAATGTAAATCTGGAACACTAAAATTAATATGATATGTTACGTTTGGTATGGTTACATACAGTGCCTTGCGAAAGTATTCGGCCCCCTTGAACTTTTCGACCTTTTGCCACATTTCAGGCTTCAAACATAAAGATATAAAACTGTCATTTTTTGTGAAGAATCAACAACAAGTGGGACACAATTATGAAGTGGAACGCAATTTATTGGATATTTCAAACTTTTTTAACAAATAAAAAACTGAAAAATTGTCCGTGCAAAATTATTCAGCCCCTTTACTTTCAGTGCAGCAAACTCTCTCCAGAAGTTCAGTGAGGATCTCTGAATGATCCAATGTTGACCTAAATGACTAATGATGATAAATAGAATCCACCTGTGTGTAATCAAGTCTCCGTATAAATGCACCTGCTCTGTGATAGTCTCAGAGGTCCGTTTAAAGCGCAGTGAGCATCATGAAGAACAAGGAACACACCAGGCAGGTCCGAGATACTGTTGTGGAGAAGTTTAAAGCCGGATTTGGATACAAAAAGATTTCCCAAGGTTTAAACATCCCAAGGAGCACTGTGCAAGCGATAATATTGAAATGGAAGGAGTATCAGACCACTGCAAATCTACGAAGACCCGGCCGTCCCTCTAAACTTTCAGCTCATACAAGGAGAAGACTGATCAGAGATGCAGCCAAGAGGCCCATGATCACTCTGGATGAACTGCAGAGATCTACAGCTGAGGTGGGAGATTCTGTCCATAGGACAACAATCAGTCGTATACTGCACAAATCTGGCCTTTATGGAAGAGTGGCAAGAAGAAAGCCATTTCTTAAAGATATCCATAAAAAGTGTTGTTTAAAGTTTGCCACTAGCCACCTGGGAGACACACCAAACATGTGGAAGAAGGTGCTCTGGTCAGATGAAACCAAAATCGAACTTTTTGGCAACAATGCAAAACATTATGTTTGGCGTAAAAGCAACACAGCTCATCACCCTGAACACACCATCCCCACTGTCAAACATGGTGGTGGCAGCATCATGGTTTGGGCCTGCTTTTCTTCAGCAGGGGCAGGGAAGATGGTTAAAATTGATGGGAAGATGGATGGAGCCAAATACAGGACCATTCTGGAAGAGTCTGCAAAAGACCTGAGACTGGGACGGAGATTTTTCTTCCAACAAGACAATGATCCAAAACATAAAGCAAAATCTACAATGGAATGGTTCACAAATAAACATATCCAGGTGTTAGAATGGCCAAGTCAAAGTCCAGACCTGAATCCAATCGAGAATCTGTGGAAAGAACTGAAAACTGCTGTTCACAAACGCTCTCCATCCAACCTCACTGAGCTCGAGCTGTTTTGCAAGGAGGAATGGGCAAAAATGTCAGTCTCTCGATGTGCAAAACTGATAGAGACATACCCCAAGCGACTTACAGCTGTAATCGCAGCAAAAGGTGGCGCTACAAAGTATTAACTTAAGGGGGCTGAATAATTTTGCATGCCCAATTTTTCAGTTTTTTATTTGTTAAAAAAGTTTGAAATATCCAATAAATTTCGTTCCACTTCATGATTGTGTCCCACTTGTTGTTGATTCTTCACAAAAAATGACAGTTTTATATCTTTATGTTTGAAGCCTGAAATGTGGCAAAAGGTCGAAAAGTTCAAGGGGGCCGAATACTTTCGCAAGGCACTTTAATACAGATGGTTACTTAATTTACTGCAGTGGGCGAAATCTGGGTCACACAGAGTGTTTCTTGGTAGTCTTAAACAAATCTACTTTGAAACAAAAGTATCCACCTCACACACATGGTTATGGGCTTAAAAAAAGAAGATACCTGTACCATGTCACATATAGAGTTGAAATGTATTACATTTTGAGTTTGAGTTACAATATTACACTTTATATACACCACAGAAGACTGAAATAATAATAATAATGTTTGACATAGAAACATAGAAACACAGGATCTTTGTCTGTTTATTAATTATGAAAAATATTCATAACATTCCACCCCTGAGGCAACTAGGTCATTTGACTGCAGGAAAGGGCTACGGCAAAAATGAAAGTAGCGTGTGTGGTCGGGGTGTACAGATAGGCGTATAACATGAACATCTAGCAACCCGAAGGTTGCAAGTTCAAATCTCCTCATGGATAGCTAACCCTTCCCCTAATCCTAACCTTATCCCTTTTAGCTAACCCTTTCCCTAACCCTAACTTTAACCCTTTAACCTAACTCCTTAAACCTAACATTAACCCTTAACCCTAACCCATAGCCTAGCTAATGATAGCCACCTTGCTAGAATTCGTAACATATTATACATTTAGCAAATTTGTAACATATTCTACGTTATGCACATTTGTAACATCTAATACGAATTGTAATTCATAACACATCATACGAAATGGATGATGGACATCCACAAATTAATACATACCATACGAAACGTAACATATCACACTAAATGGAGCGTCTCAGATTTACATACAGGATATTACAAAATGCTCTGAGACCAGATTGGTGCCAGGGGTGGCTGAAATAACACAGTGTTTTATACACAGAGGTGGCTGACAATGCAAAAAACAGGCATGGGTCTGGTGGGCCTGGGCCTGCACAGCCCAATGTATTGTACCACATGCCAGCTCTGACACTACTACCACTACCCATCCTGCATAGGGCCTGCTACCCAGCATGCAATGCACAGTACAGTATCCAGCATCATAATATGACAGGAATGGTCAAATGGATTCCTGCAAGTAGCTACTTTATAGAAGTGTTCTTAGACATCTATAAATAGTATTGAAAAGCATTGATTCTCACCCCATCTTCTAGTCCACTCCAACAAATCAATGGCGAGTCATTGTTATTTAGGGGACCTATAACTCATGGATAGATGATTGTCTGTGATGTGTAAGTGTTGATCATGTCTGGGATTTTAAAAATATATATATATTTCCCTACGTGCACCATACATGCATTTGTAGCTATTAATTTGTTTTCTGTAGTCTTTGTGTATTCACAGTGACAATAACAACAATACAGTTTCATGAAAGGATTCCCTACATCTTACTTTAGTCTAATTGACCTGTATTATTAACCTATAGGTGTTCATTTCATTGTTTTCCTGTCAGTGCATCCTCTCACTCAATCCCTTTAAATCTCTTTCATAAATCTCTTTGTATACTTGTACAGTATGGGTACCCCCCCAGCAGAGGGAATCATTCATAGGGTCATAGGGTCGGATTCATGCAAACCTGCCATAGCAAAGTCTTTGTAATGTCTTTGCACATAACTAATACCTTGTGCAGTGCTAAAAGCATCTGTCTGTGAGGGAATATCCTTGCTATTTTTACTGTATCCAAAACCAGTCAATTGTATCTAACTTGATGGAAAAGGTGTATGCAACAGAAATGGACAAATACCAATATTTATGAAACCAAAAAATATTAGGTACTTGTATTATTATTATTATTATTATTGTTGAAATCAAATGTGCTGAATTGACCATTAGATCTGATAAGGGCTGCAGTTACCAACATTGGCCAGCAGAGGGAAGTGTCACTTTCATTTCTGTCTAGCAGTCAGACATGGACCACGGTGTGGGTGTTACATTTGGCAGCTGCAGAGAGAGGATGAAAGATGAGTGCCCCATGAATCCTCTCTGCGAGTCACAACATGTTGCCCTATTCCCTATATAGTGCACTACTTTTGACCAGAGCTCTATGGGCCCTGATCAAAAGAAGTGCACTACATAGTAAAAAGGGTGGCATTTGGGAAGCACACCTCTCTGTTCTCACTGCCTTTGCTGCCTCCTCTCAGATTAAAGGCCCTTTGAGTCTTGCTCTGAAGTACCTGTGCTTGGCCCTGTGAACCCACTGCAGCACAGCTTCAAAAGCATATTCATCACTCCTTTCTAGCTACACTGAGTGTACAACATTAGGAACACCTTCCTAATATTGAGTTGCACCCCCTTTTGCCCTTAGAAGAAGCCTCAATTCATCAGGGCATGGAGTCTACAATGTGTCAAAAGCGTTCCACAGGGATGCTAGCCCATGTTAAATCCAATGCTTCCCACAGTTGTGCCAAGTTGGCTGGATGTCCTTACGGTGAGTAGTAGAAGAAGTGTGTTAAATAGTAGAAAAAGTGTGCTGAGTAGTAGAAGAAGTGTGTTGAGTAGTAGAAGTGTGTTGAGTAGTAGAAGAAGTGTGTTGAGTAGTAGAAGAAGTGTGTTGAGTAGTAGAAGAAGTGTGCTGAGTAGTAGAAGTGTGCTGAGTAGTAGTAGAAGTGTGTTGAGTAGTAGAATAAGTGTGTTGAGTAGTAGAAGAAGTGTGTTGAGTAGTAGAAGAAGTGTGCTGAGTAGTAGAAGTGTGCTGAGTAGTAGAGGTGTGTGAGTACTAGAGGAAGTGTGCTGAGTAGTAGAAGAAGTGTGCTGAGTAGTAGAAGAAGTGTGCTGAGTAGTAGAAGAAGTGTGCTGAGTAGTAGAAGAAGTGTGCTGAGTAGTAGTAGAAGTGTGCTGAGTAGTAGTAGAAGTGTGTTGAGTAGTAGAAGAAGTGTGTTGAGTAGTAGAAGTGTGTTGAGTAGTAGAAGAAGTGTGTTGAGTAGTAGAAGAAGTGGGCTGAGTAGTAGAAGAAGTGTGTTGAGTAGTAGAAGAAGTGGGCTGAGTAGTAGAAGAAGTGTGTTGAGTAGTAGTAGAAGTGTGCTGAGTAGTAGAAGTGTGCTGAGTAGTAGAAGAAGTGTGTTGAGTAGTAGAAGAAGTGTGTTGAGTAGTAGAAGAAGTGTGCTGAGTAGTAGAAGTGTGCTGAGTAGTAGAGGTGTGTTGAGTACTAGAGGAAGTGTGCTGAGTAGTAGAAGAAGTGTGCTGAGTAGTATAAGAAGTGTGCTGAGTAGTAGAAGAAGTGTGCTGAGTAGTAGAAGAAGTGTGCTGAGTAGTAGAAGAAGTGTGCTGAGTAGTAGAAGAAGTGTGCTGAGTAGTAGAAGTGTGCTGATTAGTAGAAGTGTGTTGAGTAGTAGAAGAAGAGTGCTGAGTAGTAGAAGTGTGTTGAGTAGTAGAAGAAGTGTGCTGAGTAGTAGAAGAAGTGTGCTGAGTAGTAGAAGAAGAGTGCTGAGTAGTAGAAGTGTGTTGAGTAGTAGAAGAAGTGTGCTGAGTAGTAGAAGAAGTGTGTTGAGTAGTAGAAGAAGAGTGCTGAGTAGTAGAAGAAGTGTGTTGAGTAATAGAAGAAGTGTGTTGAGTAGTAGAAGAAGTGTGTTGAGTGGTAGAAGAAGTGTGCTGAGTAGTAGAAGAAGTGTGTTGAGTAGTAGAAGTGTGTTGAGTAGTAGAAGAAGTGTGCTGAGTAGTAGAAGAAGTGTATTGAGTAGTAGAAGAAGTGTGCTGAGTAGTAGAAGAAGTGTGTTGAGTAGTAGAAGAAGAGTGTTGAGTAGCAGAAGAAGTGTGGTGAGTAGTAGAAGAAGTGTGTTGAGTAATAGAAGAAGTGTGTTGAGTAGTAGAAGAAGTGTGCTGAGTAGTAGAAGAAGTGTGCTGAGTAGTAGAAGTGTGCTGAGTAGTAGAAGAAGTGTGTTGAGTAGTAGAAGAAGTGTGCTGAGTAGTAGAAGAAGTGTGCTGAGTAGTAGAAGAAGTGTGCTGAGTAGTAGAAGAAGTGTGCTGAGTAGTAGAAGAAGTGTGCTGAGTAGTAGAAGAAGTGTGCTGAGTAGTAGAAGAAGTGTGCTGAGTAGTAGAAGTGTGTTGAGTAGTAGAAGAAGTGTGCTGAGTAGTAGAAGAAGTGTGTTGAGTAGTAGAAGTGTGTTGAGTAGTAGAAGAAGTGTGCTGAGTAGTAGAAGAAGTGTGCTGAGTAGTAGAAGAAGTGTGTTGAGTAGTAGAAGAAGTGTGCTGAGTAGTAGAAGAAGTGTGCTGAGTAGTAGAAGAAGTGTGCTGAGTAGTAGAAGAAGTGTGCTGAGTAGTAGAAGAAGAGTGTGAGTAGTAGAAGTGTGTTGAGTAGTAGAAGAAGTGTGCTGAGTAGTAGAAGAAGTGTGTTGAGTAGTAGAAGAAGTGTGCTGAGTAGTAGAAGAAGTGTGTTGAGTAGTAGAAGAAGTGTGCTGAGTAGTAGAAGAAGTGTGTTGAGTAGTAGAAGAAGTGTGCTGAGTAGTAGAAGAAGTGTGTTGAGTAGTAGAAGAAGTGTGTTGAGTAGTAGAAGAAGTGTGTTGAGTAGTAGAAGAAGTGTGCTGAGTAGTAGAAGAAGTGTGTTGAGTAGTAGAAGTGTGCTGAGTAGTAGAAGTGTGCTGAGTAGTAGAAGAAGTGTGTTGAGTAGTAGAATAAGTGTGTTGAGTAGTAGAAGAAGTGTGCTGAGTAGTAGAAGAAGTGTGTTGAGTAGTAGAAGTGTGTGAGTAGTAGAAGTGTGCTGAGTAGTAGAAGAAGTGTGCTGAGTAGTAGAAGAAGTGTTGAGTAGTAGAAGAAGTGTGTTGAGTAGTAAGAAGTGTGCTGAGTAGTAGAAGAAGTGTGCTGAGTAGTAGAAGTGTGTTGAGTAGTAGAAGAAGTGTGCTGAGTAGTAGAAGAAGTGTGTTGAGTAGTAGAAGAAGTGTGCTGAGTAGTAGAAGAAGTGTGTTGAGTAGTAGAAGAAGTGTGCTGAGTAGTAGAAGAAGTGTGCTGAGTAGTAGAAGAAGTGTGTTGAGTAGTAGAAGAAGTGTGTTGAGTAGTAGAAGAAGTGTGCTGAGTAGTAGAAGAAGTGTGTTGAGTAGTAGAAGAAGTGTGCTGAGTAGTAGAAGAAGTGTGTTGAGTAGTAGAAGTGTGTGAGTAGTAGAAGTGTGCTGAGTAGTAGAAGAAGTGTGCTGAGTAGTAGAAGTGTGTTGAGTAGTAGAAGAAGTGTGTTGAGTAGTAGAAGAAGTGTGTTGAGTAGTAGAAGAAGTGTGTTGAGTAGTAGAAGAAGTGTGCTGAGTAGTAGAAGAAGTGTGCTGAGTAGTAGAAGAAGTGTGCTGAGTAGTAGAAGAAGTGTGTTGAGTAGTAGAAGAAGTGTGTTGAGTAGTGAAGAAGTGTGCTGAGTAGTAGAAGAAGTGTGCTGAGTAGTAGAAGAAGTGTGTTGAGTAGTAGAAGAAGTGTGCTGAGTAGTAGAAGTGTGTTGAGTAGTAGAAGAAGTGTGCTGAGTAGTAGAAGAAGTGTGTTGAGTAGTAGAAGTGTGTTGAGTAGTGAGAAGAAGTGTGCTGAGTAGTAGAAGAAGTGTGTTGAGTAGTAGAAGAAGTGTGTTGAGTAGTAGAAGAAGTGTGTTGAGTAGTAGAAGAAGTGTGCTGAGTAGTAGAAGAAGTGTGCTGAGTAGTAGAAGAAGTGTGCTGAGTAGTAGAAGTGTGTTGAGTAGTAGAAGAAGTGTGCTGAGTAGTAGAAGAAGTGTGTTGAGTAGTAGAAGAAGTGTGCTGAGTAGTAGAAGAAGTGTGTTGAGTAGTAGAAGAAGTGTGCTGAGTAGTAGAAGAAGTGTGTTGAGTAGTAGAAGAAGTGTGTTGAGTAGTAGAAGAAGTGTGTTGAGTAGTAGAAGAAGTGTGTTGAGTAGTAGAAGAAGTGTGTTGAGTAGTAGAAGAAGTGTGTTGAGTAGTAGAAGAAGTGTGTTGAGTAGTAGAAGAAGTGTGCTGAGTAGTAGAAGAAGTGTGTTGAGTAGTAGAAGTGTGCTGAGTAGTAGAAGTGTGCTGAGTAGTAGAAGAAGTGTGTTGAGTAGTAGAATAAGTGTGTTGAGTAGTAGAAGAAGTGTGTTGAGTAGTAGAATAAGTGTGTTGAGTAGTAGAAGTGTGTTGAGTAGTAGAAGTGTGCTGAGTAGTAGAAGAAGTGTGCTGAGTAGTAGAAGAAGTGTGCTGAGTAGTAGAATGTGTTGAGTAGTAGAATAAGTGTGTTGAGTAGTAGAAGTGTGCTGAGTAGTAGAAGAAGTGTGCTGAGTAGTAGAAGTGTGTTGAGTAGTAGAAGAAGTGTGCTGAGTAGTAGAGGTGTGTTGAGTAGTAGAAGAAGTGTGCTGAGTAGTAGAAGATGTGTGTTGAGTAGTAGAAGTGTGCTGAGTAGTAGAAGAAGTGTGCTGAGTAGTAGAAGAAGTGTGCTGAGTAGTAGAAGAAGTGTGCTGAGTAGTAGAAGAAGTGTGCTGAGTAGTAGAAGAAGTGTGTTGAGTAGTAGAAGAAGTGTGTTGAGTAGTAGAAGAAGTGTGCTGAGTAGTAGAAGAAGTGTGTTGAGTAGTAGAAGAAGTGTGCTGAGTAGTAGAAGAAGTGTGTTGAGTAGTAGAAGAAGTGTGTTGAGTAGTAGAAGAAGTGTGTTGAGTAGTAGAAGAAGTGTGTTGAGTAGTAGAAGAAGTGTGCTGAGTAGTAGAAGAAGTGTGCTGAGTAGTAGAAGAAGTGTGTTGAGTAGTAGAAGAAGTGTGTTGAGTAGTAGAAGAAGTGTGCTGAGTAGTAGAAGAAGTGTGTTGAGTAGTAGAAGAAGTGTGCTGAGTAGTAGAAGAAGTGTGTTGAGTAGTAGAAGAAGTGTGCTGAGTAGTAGAAGAAGTGTGTTGAGTAGTAGAAGAAGTAGTGCTGAGTAGTAGAAGAAGTGTGTTGAGTAGTAGAAGAAGTGTGTTGAGTAGTAGAAGAAGTGTGTTGAGTAGTAGAAGAAGTGTGCTGAGTAGTAGAAGAAGTGTGTTGAGTAGTAGAAGAAGTGTGCTGAGTAGTAGAAGAAGTGTGCTGAGTAGTAGAAGAAGTGTGTTGAGTAGTAGAAGAAGTGTGTTGAGTAGTAGAAGAAGTGTGTTGAGTAGTAGAAGTGTGTTGAGTAGTAGAAGAAGTGTGCTGAGTAGTAGAAGAAGTGTGTTGAGTAGTAGAAGAAGTGTGCTGAGTAGTAGAAGAAGTGTGCTGAGTAGTAGAAGAAGTGTGTTGAGTAGTAGAAGAAGTGTGCTGAGTAGTAGAAGAAGTGTGCTGAGTAGTAGAAGTGTGTTGAGTAGTAGAAGAAGTGTGCTGAGTAGTAGAAGTGTGTTGAGTAGTAGAAGAAGTGTGCTGAGTAGTAGAAGAAGTGTGTTGAGTAGTAGAAGAAGTGTGCTGAGTAGTAGAAGAAGTGTGTTGAGTAGTAGAAGAAGTGTGTTGAGTAGTAGAAGAAGTGTGTTGAGTAGTAGAAGAAGTGTGCTGAGTAGTAGAAGAAGTGTGTTGAGTAGTAGAAGAAGTGTGCTGAGTAGTAGAAGAAGTGTGTTGAGTAGTAGAAGAAGTGTGCTGAGTAGTAGAAGAAGTGTGTTGAGTAGTAGAAGAAGTGTGCTGAGTAGTAGAAGAAGTGTGTTGAGTAGTAGAAGAAGTGTGCTGAGTAGTAGAAGAGTGTGTTGAGTAGTAGAAGAGAGTGGAGTGGCTGAGTAGTAGAAGAAGTGTGTTGAGTAGTAGAAGAAGTGTGTTGAGTAGTAGAAGAAGTGTGCTGAGTAGTAGAGGTGTGCTGAGTAGTAGAAGTGTGTTGAGTAGTAGAAGAAGTGTGCTGAGTAGTAGAAGATAGTGTGTTGAGTAGTAGAAGAAGTGTGCTGAGTAGTAGAAGAAGTGTGCTGAGTAGTAGAAGAAGTGTGTTGAGTAGTAGAAGAAGTGTGTTGAGTAGTAGAAGAAGTGTGCTGAGTAGTAGAAGAAGTGTGTTGAGTAGTAGAAGAAGTGTGCTGAGTAGTAGAAGAAGTGTGTTGAGTAGTAGAAGAAGTGTGCTGAGTAGTAGAAGTGTGTTGAGTAGTAGAAGAAGTGTGCTGAGTAGTAGAAGTGTGCTGAGTAGTAGAAGGTGTGTTGAGTAGTAGAAGAAGTGTGTTGAGTAGTAGAAGAAGTGTGCTGAGTAGTAGAAGAGTGTGTTGAGTAGTAGAAGAAGTGTGTCTGAGTAGTAGAAGAAGTGTGTTGAGTAGTAGAAGAAGTGTGCTGAGTAGTAGAAGAAGTGTGTTGAGTAGAAGAAGTGTGCTGAGTAGTAGAAGAAGTGTGCTGAGTAGTAGAAGAAGTGTGTTGAGTAGTAGAAGTAGTGTGCTGAGTAGTAGAAGAAGTGTGTTGAGTAGTAGAAGTGTGTTGAGTAGTAGAAGAAGTGTGCTGAGTAGTAGAAGTGTGCTGAGTAGTAGAAGAATTGTGTTGAGTAGTAGAAGTGTGCTGAGTAGTAGAAGAATTGTGTTGAGTAGAAGAAGTGTGCTGAGTAGTAGAAGAAGTGTGTTGAGTAGTAGAAGTGTGCTGAGTAGTAGAAGAAGTGTGTTGAGTAGTAGAAGAAGTGTGTTGAGTAGTAGAAGAAGTGTGTTGAGTGGTAGAAGAAGTGTGCTGAGTAGTAGAGGTGTGTTGAGTAGAAGAAGTGTGCTGAGTAGTAGAAGAATTGTGTTGAGTAGTAGAAGAGTGCTGAGTAGTAGAAGAATTGTGTTGAGTAGTAGAAGTGGGCTGAGTAGTAGAAGAAGTGTGTTGAGTAGTAGAAGTGTGCTGAGTAGTAGAAGAATTGTGTTGAGTAGAAGAAGTGTGCTGAGTAGTAGAAGTGTGTTGAGTAGTAGAAGTGTGCTGAGTAGTAGAAGAAGTGTGTTGAGTAGAAGAAGTGTGCTGAGTAGTAGAAGAAGTGTGTTGAGTAGTAGAAGTGTGTTGAGTAGTAGAAGTGTGCTGAGTAGTAGAAGAAGTGTGTTGAGTAGTAGAAGTGTGCTGAGTAGTAGAAGAATTGTGTTGAGTAGAAGAAGTGTGCTGAGTAGTAGAAGAAGTGTGTTGAGTAGAAGAAGTGTGCTGAGTAGTAGAAGAAGTGTGTTGAGTAGTAGAAGTGTGCTGAGTAGTAGAAGAAGTGTGTTGAGTAGTAGAAGTGTGTTGAGTAGTAGAGGCATGGTTATTAGCTATCATTGGGTTTTCTAACATCATACTCGTCTCACCTTGAAGAGGCAATCAGCAGTTGAAACAATAACAAAGCATTCTGCCCTCCCCCGTTTCAGTAAAAAGCTAAAGGGATGGGGCTGGAGAAATGTAACCACTCTCAAATTCATAGACAGAGCTATGGATGCAGAGACTGACCATCCATGATATCAAAATTATAGTTTTAACCTTGTTGAGGCTATTTAGTGTTTGTTTACATTACTTTGTTTACAAACATAAGAGTAAAACAAGCTTATATTCTGGGTTCTGATGGGGTACGACTGTTGAACTGAGCTCATGAGGCATTTCTAAGTTATATTCTTCAAGAATCAATGGGTACATATCATTAATTTATGATTCCAAGAATGGATGTAGCAACTGCAAATCAAATCAAATCAAAGTTTATTTGTCACGTGCGCCGAATACAACAGGTGTAGACCTTACAGTGAAATGCTTACTTACAGGCTGTAACCAATAGTACAAAAAAGGTATTAAGTGAACAATAGGTAAGTAAAGAAATAAAACAACAGTAAAAAGACAGGCTATATACAGTAGCGAGGCTATAAAAGTAGCGTGGGGGGCTCACAATGCAAATAGTCCGGGTAGCCATTTGATTACCTGTTCAGGAGCTTGGAGCACAATTGGTTGGGCGCCCGTAAAACTGCTGCCATTTCTTCCGGCGTCATTTTATACCCCAGATTGCCACTTTAATGTTTATTATAACCGAAGACGTGTAAGATGTTCAGAAGTCTGACTCTGGTCTGCTCTCATTTCAAGCTTTAATAAAATAGGTGATACAAGACAAAGCAGTGTATGGGGTTTCTCTTTTCTTTCAACTTATCACCTCACTGGTATTTTGGGTCTTAGTGCTCATATTCACCGGCAGGCATTGTAGGAAGGCCCAAAATACATCTGGTGTTTTATATAAGTAGGACAGTATGATTGGAGCCCTGAGGGAGGCAGAAACAGAGAAGCTTTAGCAGCATGGATCCTCATACATGAAGCCTAGTGACGACTGTATTATATAAAACCTTCCTCCCACTCCATCTGAGACTGGACTGACATACTGCTGCTGCCAATGTTGTGTAATCCTATGAGAAACATAGCGCAGGCAAAGTATATGTTCTATATTATGTCAGAGCTATAGTGTTGCTAGCCTGGTTACCTCATGTTTTGTCATCTTGCACTTTTGGCGTCATTTTACACAACAGGGTTTGGGTCAATTATGTTCCCAGTTCATGAAGTGGATTGAAATCAAATGCATGAATTGAAAAATCCCCATAGAAAACAATGGTAAATGTTCAATTCGCCCGACTGAAGCCATGTTGCGCAATATCACTTAATGTCCTCATGTTATGTTTGTGGTGTGGGAATGTTACTTTGTTGTGATAATGTTAGCTAATTAGACTAGTGGCAGGGGGGGGGGGGGGGGGGCAGAGGGAGAGAGGGGGGAGAGGGGGGGAAAGAGGGGGTAGAGACAGAAGGAGGGAGAGAGACAAGGGGGGGCAGAGTGAGTGAGTGAGTGAGTGAGTGAGTGAGTGAGTGAGTGAGTGAGTGAGTGAGTGAGTAAGGGAGGGCTGCATGGGGAGGCATCTAAGGAACAATGATCACTCTGCACTGTAGCCACTACACAACTCAGCAGTGTGGATGAAAGTGGATGAACAGAAGTGGATGAAAAACATCCAGTAGAGAAACAACAGAACTTATCTTATGACATTGACTCTCTACAGTAGAGAGTCAATGTCATAAGATAAGTTCTGTTGTTTCTCTACTGGATGTTTTTCATCCACTTCTGTCCCTGTGGCACTCTGCCAGCCAGTCCTCTGTTCATCTATCTTTACACCATGTTGTTCCTTGATAGAGAGGAACACTCTGCCAGCCAGTCCTCTGTTCATCTATCTTTACACCATGTTGTTCCTTGATAGAGAGGAACACTCTGCCAGCCAGTCCTCTGTTCATCTATCTTTACACCATGTTGTTCCTTGATAGAGAGGAACACTCTGCCAGCCAGTCCTCTGTTCATCTATCTTTACACCATGTTGTTCCTTGATAGAGAGGAACACTCTGCCAGCCAGTCCTCTGTTCATCTATCTTTACACCATGTTGTTCCTTGATAGAGAGGAACACTCTGCCAGCCAGTCCTCTGTTCATCTATCTTTACACCATGTTGTTCCTTGATAGAGAGGAACACTCTGCCAGCCAGTCCTCTGTTCATCTATCTTTACACCATGTTGTTCCTTGATAGAGAGGAACACTCTGCCAGCCAGTCCTCTGTTCATCTATCTTTACACCATGTTGTTCCTTGATAGAGAGGAACACTCTGCCAGCCAGTCCTCTGTTCATCTATCTTTACACCATGTTGTTCCTTGATAGAGAGGAACACTCTGCCAGCCAAACACAGTGCTCTGTTCATGTATCTTTTACACCATGTTTTTCATTGAGAGTTAGAGATTCACCAGAGAAAATGAAAAACATTGATATTTCTAGTCCTCCTTGACAACATCACTCCAATGAGCTGTACTCACATAGTATTTGTTTTCTTTAAAGTGTTTGATTGAACGTTTGATTGAGCCTGCCCTGGGTGCCAGAGGAGTGGGTTTTGCACTTTGTGGATTATTCTATTGGTTCCATTGTGCCTGGAAAGCTCAATCAAGGGCAGCTAAACTATTAGAAAGAAACAGTGCTGTTCTGTTTGGATCTTAATTTGATTTTATTAAACTTGCTCACTTAATTTGAGAAAGTTTGCTACAGCAGGAAAATAATCCTGCAGCAACAGAACATTTTCATTATTATGTGGATTATAAGTAATGGAAATTTTTGTAGGGGTGTAACGGTCGTCGTATATAGTGGACCAAGGCGCAACGGGTTGAGTGCTCATTTGAACTTTTATTAGAACACTTAACAAAACAAGAAAACGAACAGTAATGCAGGCTACACACACAGCTATGCAAAAAAAAAAAAATTATAATTCCCACAAATGACAGGTGAAAACAGGGCTACCTAAGTATGACTCCCAATCAGCAACAACGATGTACAGCTGTTCCTGATTGAGAGCCATAACAGGCCAACACAAAGAAATACACAACATAGACAGAGCATAGAAATACAGAACATAACCAAAAACCCCGGAATACTCTAAACAAACACCCCTCTACATAAACACATATCCCAACAAATCCCGAACCACATAAAACAAACACCCCCCTGCCACGTCCTGACCAAACTACAATAACAAATAACCCCTTTACTGGTCAGGACGTGACAAGGGGTTGATACATTTTATGTGAGGGAAAATCAAGTCTGAAATTTCAAAGTGGAAATTTCAAAATTCTGAAGCTTTTTTAAACCTCAAATACACTACAAGTTTAAAATGTCCTGCATTGCAGGAAAGTTATCCTGCAACAGAGTGATCAAATTAAGATTCAACATCCTTTCCGGCCTTGGACTGACCTCCCCCAGTGGTTATTGCCATTCAGCTGATTCCATATCATACTTTGATTATATCTTAAAAGAATCATATTCTTCTCGAATGTCAGCCTTTTATATACCAATCTAATCCCCATACAGATTATAAAATATTGTAATTTATAAAGTCAAGAAGGAAAAGGAAAGGCCCAATAAACTCATTACAATGTGTGTGTGTGTGTGTTGTGTTTTGTGTGAGTGTGTGTTTGTGTGTGTGTTCAAGCGCTTGCGTGTGTGCATGCGTTCTCGTGCATGTGTGTGTTGTGTGTGTGTGTGTGTGTGTAGCCCAGGTGAGATGTAAACAAGAGCATTGGGTAATCAATGACAGAGAGATCTAACAATGCTGAGCTCAGCGGACAGTACGGAAATATTCAGTTAGTTTTATCTCTGTTATCTCACAGACCTAAGCTAATCAAGCACGTACTGCATGCTCAGCCTATAAACTACAGTCTATAACTCAGTGATACAGTACCTGAATGAATGGTCCTTGTGCAGAGCAGAACATGCCAGTCAGCAACATACTGGACCAGGAAACATACCAGCAAGGACTTGTCTTTTGGACTGGATTTCTTCAGCTATAATCAACAGTGTGATCTATCCCTCAATCAAGGCCAAGGGGATGCATTGAGGCTTTGTCTGATTCTGTATCTATGCTGGCACTTTTGGTTACCAATATAGCTCGTAAATTACTTCCAGGTGTCTTAAAGAGGTGAACACATTATTCTGAATAAGGACAAAGCAGTTGGGGCACCTCACACCGTTCTCCACGGCCAATAAGATTTCTGAACGTATTTCCTTGACCAATTAGAAGTCCTGTGTGGGTAGTGAGAGGCCAGAGGGAGTGGTGGTTTGGAGATGAGACTCAAGGTCACAGGGAGGTCACAGGGAGGTCACTGGGAGGTGTCTGTGATAGAGCTACTGAGACAGCTCAGACAGGTTTGTCTCAATAGCAACTAACTGGGGAGCTACACTGGGGCGTGGAGAAAACAGTAGGTTTTTAGCTGTTACAGTGGGGCTTGGAGAAAACAGTAGGTTTTTAGCTGTTACAATGGGGAGTGGAGAAAACAGTAGGTTTTTAGCTGTTACAATGGGGAGTGGAGAAAACAGTACGTTTTTAGCTGTTACAATGGGGCGTGGAGAAAACAGTAGGTTTTTAGCTGTTACACTGGGGCGTGGAGAAAACAGTAGGTTTTTAGCTGTTACAATGGGGAGTGGAGAAAACAGAAGGTTTTTAGCTGTTACAATGGGGAGTGGAGAAAGCAGTAGGTTTTTAGCTGTTACAATGGGGAGTGGAGAAAACAGTACGTTTTTAGCTGTTACACTGGGGCGTGGAGAAAACAGTAGGTTTTTAGCTGTTACACTGGGGCGTGGAGAAAACAGTAGGTTTTTAGCTGTTACAATGGGGAGTGGAGAAAACAGTAGGTTTTTAGCTGTTACAATGGGGCGTGGAGAAACAGTAGGTTTTTAGCTGTTACAATGGGGCGTGGAGAAAACAGAAGGTTTTTAGCTGTTACAGTGGATGAGTAACTTTTGCCTGCATGATCCAGTTGCGAGACACTTTAGGAAGTGTTCTCGGGTGTGAGTCGTAATTTTAAGTTGAGCAGCAACAGACTCTCGCCCAGCAGCACTGCTTGAGCCCAGGTTTCATTGGAATTAATAGGAAAGTCTGACGCACGCCAAAGGTTACTATAGTGACTCACACCTGGATAGTCTTATCGACAGAAAATAAGAAAATACCATAGAAAAATGGCTTTATACAGTTTGTGGTCATTTACATGAAGTACTATATGACTGAAATATGACTCAGTTTATTAGTTATTCGATACACAAACTCCACCTGAACGCTGCTTTCAGTGTGACACAACAGTTCTAAAGAGGTCTGCAATCAACCACCATTCACAGATGGGTCCTAATGCATTACGAGTTTGGTTGTGATGTTCCCCCATTGTTACAGTGCACTCTCCATTAGTGGTGTCTAACTTCTGTAGGAAGAAGAGGAGATTGGGTTCAGTCATCCAAAAGAAAAAGAAAAAACGAAATACTTTGACATTTTCCAGTCAACATATTCATAACAAAATTCTTGCAAAGAACTGCGAGCGGATGATATTTGCAAATACCTGTTTTTGCTATTTTCCTCTATGATGGAGTTGTTGTGATGTAGTCATTTGAACTTTTAACACGTGCAAGAGAAAAACAATTGACCTCCAAATGTTACCTACCCACCAGGTGAACCTGAGTGAGAGGGCCAAAGTGGCTTTTTGAGTGGTGGTGAAAAACTTCTATAAAGTTCTTCTCTCTTCAACCTGGTCTCAGAGCATTTTGTATTATTCTGTACATAAATCCGAAACATTCCTTTTAGTATGATATGTTACGTTTCGTATGGTATGTATTAATTTGTGGATGTCCATTTCGTTTGATATGTTACGAAGTATAATTTGTGTGGTATGTAAAAAAATTGCTAAACGTATAATATGTTACGAATTTGAAAAAACATACAATATGTTACGTTTTGCAAAATGTATGATATGTTACGAATCTAGGTTGCTAACATTAGCTAGCTCACTAAAGTTAGCTAGGCTAGAGGTTAGGGTTAAGGTTAGGGTTAAAGGAAGGGTTAGCTAAAAGGGTTAAGGGTAGTGAAGGCTAAAAGTGTTAAGGTTAGGGGAAGAGTTAGCTAACATGCTAAGTATTTGCAAAGTAGCTAAAAAGTAGTAAGTAGTTTAAAAGTTGCAAATTAACTAAAATGCTAAAGTTGTCTGTGATGAGATTCGAATTCGCAACCTCTGGGTTGCTAGACATTTGTGTTATGCCCACCCATCCACCTCCCTTTTGTTTTTGCATTAAGTAGCCATCTGTCTTATGTAACCGTACCAAACGTAACATATCATTCTAAATGGAGAGGCTCGGATTTACGTACGGAATAATACGAAATGCTCGGAGACCAGGTTGCTCTGTTGCAACGTCAGTGTCTTATCTTTGTAGCTACAATGGGGTCTGGGACAAGGGTCACATTTCACAGGTCAAAAGTTATGCAAAGGGTCATGAAGCCATCATACAGAGTACAAAGCAACCCCTTGAGCAAAACTGTAGATATCCAAAGTAATCAATTTCAAATAAATCTATTATTAAGGTCATTATCCACAGTGGTTTTTCTCTAGTTGCCCATCCAGCCTCTGAAACAGGCCTGCTGTATGTGTAGTGGTGTGTATGTGTAACCGATGTGAAATGGCTAGTTAGTTAGCGGTGGTGCGCGCTAATAGCGTTTCAATCGGTGACGTCACTCGCTCTGAGACCTGAAGTGGTTGTTCCCCTTGCGTTGCAAGGGCCGTGGCTTTTGTGGCGCGATGGGTAACGATGCTTCGTGGGTGTCAGTTGTTGATGTGTGCAAGGGTCCCTGGTTCGAGCCCAGGTTGGGGCGAAGAGAGGGACGGAACCTACACTGTTACATATGTGTATTATGTATGCAGTGAAATGAATGGCCTCATCGAGAACTTGAAAGATTTTCTGATCTAATCTATTTGAATCTCCATCGATTTCTTCACTGTGTTGCGGGAGGGATAGGAGACAGGTGCAGAGGAGAGGAGGGGGTTGAGCTCTGTGCAGTGGGCACCATTACGCCCCAGTTAGCGCCACTCTCACCATGCATGCGGGAAGAGCGATCGCTGGGCACATCTCCCTGGCAGCTGGCCTATTTTAAGAGCAGCGTCTCGCCACATCGGCCAGCGTTAAGGCTGGGACACTGAACACAAGAGCCGGGGTGCGAATCCCAGATACCACCACAAAAACATGCCCATAACAGTTAGCTAACAGTAGTAGTAGTTGTAGCAGTAGTAGGACACATTCTTAAAGTGAAAACACTCCACAGTAGGTCCAATCCAGAGTAGGTCCAATCCAGAGTAGATCCAATCCAGAGTAGATCCAATCCAGAGTAGATCCACTCCAGAGTAGATCCACTCCTAAGAAGATCCAGTCTCGAGTAGATCCAATCCACAGTAAGTCCAGGGTTAGATATGATTCTCATACTATCAGCCAGGTCACCTGTGATACAAATCAGTGTTCGACGTCCATCCATGTCTGAGGACGTTGGGAGATGACGTGGAAACCGGCCACTAGGGGCAACAGTGAGCAAGTAGGTTTGGGTTTTGCAAGGGCATGTGGACGGGGATGGGTGTAAGCATCTGCCTCTATTTCCAAAGGTTGCAAGTTTGAATCCAGCGATAGAGTTGTTTTTGATATTTTGGTTTTAAGCCTATCCCAGACCTTAACCCTTACCTTAACCATTCAGAGTTAATGCGTAACCTTAACCATTCAGAGTTCATGCCTAACCTTAACCATTCACAGTTTATGCCTAACCTTAACCATTCAGAGTTAATGCCTGAACTTAATCTTAAACACTTCGACATTTGATGATTGGAACAATGGCGAAATTTGACGTTTAAGAAACATGGATGAACGTCTAATTGTGACGTGAGACGGTGAGAGCGGGTTGCATACTATAGCCCATATTCCAGTCCATCCAGTCCATCCATAATCCAGTCTATTCCAGTGGATCCTCACAGAAGAGTGAAGTTCTCAATAGTTTGCCCAGGCCCAACTTTCTGAGCCTTCTAGCTCTTCTACAATCCTGTCCAGATTTTAGAATTACAAGTGGCAGTGATCTCCTCTCTTTGCAAAGAGGACAAATCTTACAGATTTGATTAACGCTGCATATCTTTGCTCCAACATTATGAATAGTTTTAGCCTTTTGCTGAACTAACTGTTGAAAACATGTGCCTTAGCTTTTAGGACGTTCTCACATGGAATGTACGCACGTACGTATAGAGTCCAAATAGGTCATCAAAGGAGTGCCTACAAGCACACACACAATAGGCATGGGCATGTGACAGGGTCTCTAACACACACACACACACACACACACACACACACACACACACACACACACACACACACACACACACACTCTTATGAGTAATACATGCACTAACCTGTCTAACTCACTGGCGGCTCAGCAGTGAGCTATGACTGGAAATAGATACAACTGTGAACAGCGAGCAGAAAACGATAAGCCTAGAAGCCTGAAGGTCTATAAATACAGGGACTAATTGAGTACAGTTTGATCCCTGACTCCAACTGAGGAAGATCAGTCAGAGCGTGAGTCAGGCTGAAACACAGTGCACGGTCCTGTAACGCTTTCATCATATGACCTGAAGACATGCTCACAGAGCTCAGGCTTTCATTATATGACCTGAAGACAAGCTCACAGAGCTCAGGCTTTCATTGTATGACCTGAAGACAAGCTCACAGAGCTCAGGCTTTCATTATATGAACTGAAGACAAGCTCACAGAGCTCAGGCTTTCATTATATGACCTGAAGACATGCTCACAGAGCTCAGGCTTTCATTATATGACCTGAAGACAAGCTCACAGAGCTCAGGCTTTCATTGTATGACCTGAAGACAAGCTCACAGAGCTCAGGCTTTCATTATATGAACTGAAGACAAGCTCACAGAGCTCAGGCTTTCATTATATGAACTGAAGACATGCTCACAGAGCTCAGGCTTTCATTATATGAACTGAAGACAAGCTCACAGAGCTCAGGCTTTCATTGTATGACCTGAAGACAAGCTCACAGAGCTCAGGCTTTCATTATATGAACTGAAGACATGCTCACAGAGCTCAGGCTTTCATTATATGACCTGAAGACAAGCTCACAGAGTTCAGGCTTTCATTATATGACCTGAAGACAAGCTCACAGAGCTCAGGCTTTCAATGTATGACCTGAAGACAAGCTCACAGAGCTCAGGCTTTCATTATATGAACTGAAGACAAGCTCACAGAGCTCAGGCTTTCATTATATGAACTGAAGACATGCTCACAGAGCTCAGGCTTTCATTATATGAACTGAAGACAGCTCACAGAGCTCAGGCTTTCATTATATGACCTGAAGACAAGCTCACAGAGCTCAGGCTTTCATTATATGAACTGAAGACAAGCTCACAGAGTTCAGGCTTTCATTATATGAACTGAAGACATGCTCACAGAGCTCAGGCTTTCATTATATGACCTGAAGACATGCTCACAGAGCTCAGGCTTTCATTATATGACCTGAAGACAAGCTCACAGAGTTCAGGCTTTCATTATATGACCTGAAGACATGCTCAGAGAGTTCAGGCTCTATGACCTGAAGACAAGCTCACAGAGTTCAGGCTTTCATTATATGACCTGAAGACATGCTCAGAGAGCTCAGGCTTTCATTATATGACCTGAAGACATGCTCACAGAGTTCAGGCTTTCATTATATTTTTACATTTACATTTTAGTCATTTAGCAGACGCTCTTATCCAGAGCGACTTACAGTAGTGAATGCATACATTTCATACATTTTTTTTCTTTTTCTCCGTACTGGTCCCCCATGGGAATCAAACCCACAACCCAGGCGTTGCAAACACCATTCTCTACCAACTGAGCCACACAGGTTAAATATATTAAAGTGGTTACTGTGGTTTATTCCTAGTATATGACCTGAAGACATGCTCACAGAGTTCAGGCTTTCATTATATGACCTGAAGACAAGCTCACAGAGTTCAGGCTTTTATTATATGACCTGAAGACATGCTCACAGAGTTCAGGCTTTTATTATATGACCTGAAGACATGCTCACAGAGTTCAGGCTTTAATTTTCACTGTAAGGTGAGTCATACATTGTTAGTCCTCAGAGATTCCACACACTGGGAGAATTTCTCTCTGAGGAGCGAGTGAACGTCAATGGCCTGTTGTTAAAGCTTTCATTTACTTTACCTGAATCACCAGGGTTTATTTGTTTGTCTGTGTGTTCCTCCTCCTTCACCCTCCTCTCTTTCTACATCTCTCTATCTTATCTGTCTGTTGCAACAGTCTTTCATTTGTTTGTTTGGGATCCCCCAAGGCACAGTGCTCAGCTCCGTTTCTTCCTAAAAAGGATTGTCATACTTGTTTCTGCCCCAATACAACAACTAAACTAATAGGAGAGTAACTTTTACATAAAGGGGATGCGTCTGTGAGGAAACATCTCGGTGTTGTCCTAAAAAATTCCAAGGGGAAACGGGAGACAACCAAAAGAAATCCAACACCAGCTGCAGAGAGAGAACTGAACACAGATAGATAGCTAAGGCTGCAGTGGGTTCTTTTGGCTCCATGCCTGCAACTTTCTGTTTTATATAAGAGCCAATCAGACATGGTGCTGTGCATATGGAGAATGTACAGTGAATCTGACTCAGAAACCTGGGTTGTTTTCCCTCAGCAGGGGAGGGACTAGCTGAACTTGTCCAATAAGAAACTCTTGTTCTTGTTTTCCGTTGCATAACCTTTTTGCTTCGTTTTGCACTAACGAATATGACCCTGCTGCACACTACTTTTTAATATCATACATCATTACAACAATGTAAACTGCTCAACTCACAGTGTTATTCAAGCATAGTGCATGATCCTCTGTTATGTCAAAAGGTAAAAGCCTATGTCTGGGGGGGCAGTTGTGGTATTACTAAAGTAGGAAACATTTGGTTTGGTTCTGGGTATGTTTTAAACAGTAGAGAATATTTCCTCATGGATAGAAATATATCCTTTTCAGACTGTCTTTCCTATCTTGTTGGATATTTCTTGTTAACCTTTATTTGGCTTTAGTTTTCTTTAACTTTTCATTTGATGGTTGGTGATAATCCCAACAGCCAGCCTCAAAATAGTCACTGGCCCAGGTAATAATGGTCTTCAGCTGATTGGTTCAACTGACAGGTTGTCACATGGGTTCTAGCACTAACTGTATACTTATGGCAGCAGTTGCCCTCCTTTGCATAGAGAAGGGAGGGGATCTTATAGATTTGATTCATGATGATCAACACTAATCAATAACTATTGTACCCAAGAAACATCTCATTTTGCCTTTTGCTGAAACTATATTTTTTTGGTGTGGAACTAACATAATGTAGAGAGAAGTGGGTCATTGTCATTGCTGCTATAACCTAATCAGTAACCCAATTTCATCATTTAGGAATTGATTCATTCTAATTGTCATAATCATACTTCTTCCTTTCCCTTACTCTCTAATGGACAGTTCTGTCTGTCGCTCCACCTACGATATCAGTCAGCAAGTCAGCCAGTCAGCAAGTCAGCCAGTCAGCCAGTCAGTCAGCCAGCCAGCCAGCCAGTCAGCAAGTCAGTCAGTCATTCAGCCAGTCATTCAGTCATTCAGTCATTCAGCCAGTCAGTCAGTCAAACATCAGGGCCTTCATCATACGAAAATATACCCACAATTGAAAACATACCCGAATATACAAAGCTACCTTAAACATGACAGAAAACCCACATGTGATCAGTAACTCCATCCACACACAGGCTGCTTGCCTTTCTTCACTGTTGTTGTTTACATTACAATGACAAGATGAAGTGATACTGTGTATGAGTTCATGCAATCACTGTGTCACAATGGATAGAGGATATAAGAGGATGGATGAATACAATGGATAGAGGCTATAAGAGGACGGATGAATACAATGGACGTGATGTGTCCCTGATAGGTTTATAAGGGGACGTGATGTGTCCCTGATAGGTTTATAAGGGGACGTGATGTGTCCCTGATAGGTTAATAAGTGGACAGGATGAGATTTTTGTTGTGGATCTCTTTTAAGCAGTGCAATTTCTGAACGTAATACAAACTCCTGTGAAAACCAACAATAAAGTACTATCTAATCCTGGGGTTCTTAAACTTTTTCAGCTCGAGACCCAAATGACAAATTGACCGTCCTCCCGTGACCTAAATAAGAAGAAATACTGTACTATAATAGATGTATTCTCAAAACGTGCGACCCACCTCTCACAAGCCCAGGGCCCACATTGGGTCCCCACCCAGAGTTTAAGAAACCCTGATCTAATCTAATCTCCCCAGTCTACACATACAGTATGAGTGCTTGTATCTGGCAGCGTTGTACTGTAAGTCATCTGGCTCATTACATAATCAAAAGCTCTCAAACACACATCACTTTAATTCATTGGTTCATTCATCCCCTTCCTCTCCCCTGTAACTATTCCCCAGGTCGCTGCTGTAAATGACAATTTGCTTTCAGTCAATTTACCTGGTAGAATAAGGGTTAAATAAAACCGATATAGTCGTTTCCCTTCCCACAATCCTCTATTCTCTTTACTTATGTCACAACCTCTTGTATTTCCACATTAGCTAAATCATTCCACCCTGTTTTCCTGCTTTCCTCAGCACACAAAAGAAGCAGTGCAAGCCCAAGCAGCGATCCACACACTGGTGGCTCATTTATCATGCAATGACTTCTACACTAGAAGTTGAAGAAACAGTCCTGCAGTGAGAGAGCACATTTGTATGCAAAAAGCAGCACTCACACACATAAACATAGCAGCAGTGGAATACGTGTCCTCAGGGATATTTTCCAGAGCCTGGCTGAATGGAGGATGATGCTTCCGATGGTGGTGACGTGGAACCCACTACAAAGCCAAGAACTCCATACTGCGATTCAGATCCTCTAATAAAAAAAACACCCCCTGTCATTATGCAGGACAACGTTCAACCACCCAGGGCTCTTCCTCTTTGACTTATGACTGGTTTAACTCATTTAAAACGCTTTCTTTCTCAGTCATCCTATCTTACCTGATGCTTTGCATTTAAAAGGGGAGGGGAGCAAGCCTGGACATGATCTGTTTGGCAGCCATCCTCCCTCACTAGAACAAATAGAGAGAGATAATTTGTCTTGTGTGTGAGAGAGGGAGAGAGACAGAGAGAGAGAACAAGAGAAAGAGAGAGAACAAGAGAAAGAGAACGAGAGAGAGAGAGAGAGAAAGAGAGAGAGAGAGAGAGCTGGAGAGAAAGGGAGAGAGATGACCAGCATCAGCATCAGCAGCAACAGGAATCTCTCTTGAAGCACAGAGCAGTCTTATGTAAGAGGCCATTTGGAGATGATTTTAGGTACAGCCTCCCTGAGAAAGAAACGTGTGGCAAAGATCTAACCAGAGAAACCCTTCTCTCTGAACAACTGGCAGGCTCTGTGGTGAATATGATTAGGTTGATGGTTAAAATGCTCAGGTGGCCCATCCATCCCTATACCTAAGGGGGGGGGGGGGGGGGGGGGGGGGCACAGTTTGGGAACTACTGCATTACAGTAGTGAGCAGTCAATTTCCTCACGTTTTAACCAGGCGTTATAGGGCATACGTAACCAATAACGTTAATATACTGTACTTCACCCTACATGAAGTGGCAGCATAATCCCACCACAGCCTAGTAGTTCAGAGAGAGAGAAAGAGAGAGGTGAGCTATGATAATGGTGGGTGAGAGAGGTGAGCTATGATAATGGTGGGTGTTTGGCCCTGTCCGGGGGTATCATCGGATGGGGCCACAGTGTCTTCTGATCCCTCCTGTCTCCGCCTCCAGTATTTATGCTGCAGTAGTTTATGTGTCGGGGGGCTAGGGTCAGTCTGTTACATCTGGAGTATCTCTCTTGTCTTATCCGGTGTCCTGTGTGAATTTAAATATGCTCTCTCTAATTCTCTCTTTCTCTCTTTCTGCTGTCTTTCTCTCGGAGGACCTGAGCCCTAGGACCATGCCTCAGGACTACCTGGTATGATGACTCCTTGCTGTCCCCAGTCCACCTGGCCGTGCTGCTGCTCCAGTTTCAACTGTTCTGCCTGCGGCTATAGAACCCTGACCTGTTCACCGGACGTGCTTGTTGCACCCTCGACAACTACTATGATTATTATTATTTGACCATGCTGGTCATTTATGAACATTTTAACATTTTAACATCTTGACCATGTTCTGTTATAATATCCACCCTGCACAGCCAGAAGAGGACTGGCCACCCCTCATAGCCTGGTTCCTCTCTAGGTTTCTTCCTAGGTTTTTGGCCTTTCTAGGGAGTTTTTCCTAGGGAGTTTTTCCTAGCCACCGTGCTTCTTTCACATGCTTTGCTTGCTGTTTGGGGTTTTAGGCTGGGTTTCTGTACAGCACTTTGAGATATCAGCTGATGTACGAAGGGCTATATAAAAATACATTTGATTTGATTTGATAATGGTGGGTGAGAGAGGTGAGCTATGATAATGGTGGGTGAGAGAGGTGAGCTATGATAATGGTGGGTGAGAGCGGTGAGCTATGATAATGGTGGGTGAGAGAGGTGAGCTATGATAATGGTGGGTGAGAGAGGTGAGCTATTATAATGGTGGGTGAGAGAGGTGAGCTATGATAATGGTGGGTGAGAGAGGTGAGCTATGATAATGGTGGTGAGAGCGGTGAGCTATGATAATGGTGGGTGAGAGAGGTGAGCTATGATAACGGTGGGTGAGAGACATGAGCTATGATAATGGTGGGTGAGAGAGGTGAGCTATGATAATGGTGGGTGAGAGAGGTGAGCTATGATAATGGTGTGTGAGAGAGGTGAGCTATGATAACGGTGGGTGAGAGAGGTGAGCTATGATAATGGTGTGTGAGAGAGGTGAGCTATTATAATGGTGGGTGAGAGAGGTGAGCTATGATAATGGTGGGTGAGAGAGGTGAGCTATTATAATGGTGGGTGAGAGAGGTGAGCTATGATAATGGTGTGTGAGAGAGGTGAGCTATTATAATGGTGGGTGAGAGAGGTGAGCTATGATAATGGTGTGTGAGAGAGGTGAGCTATTATAATGGTGGGTGAGAGAGGTGAGCTATTATAATGGTGGGTGAGAGAGGTGAGCTATGATAATGGTGTGTGAGAGAGGTGAGCTATGATAGTGGTGTGTGAGAGAGGTAAGCTATGATAATGGTGTGTGAGAGAGGTGAGCTATGATAATGGTGTGTGAGAGAGGTGAGCTATGATAATGGTGTGCGAGAGAGGTGAGCTATTATAATGGTGTGTGAGAGAGGTGAGCTATTATAATGGTGGGTGAGAGAGGTGAGCTATTATAATGGTGGGTGAGAGAGGTGAGCTATTATAATGGTGTGTGAGAGAGGTGAGCTATTATAATGGTGTGTGAGAGAGGTGAGCTATGATAATGGTAGGTGAGAGAGGTGAGCTATGATAATGGTGGGTGAGAGAGGTGAGCTATTATAATGGTGGGTGAGAGAGGTGAGCTATTATAATGGTGGGTGAGAGAGGTGAGCTATTATAATGGTGTGTGAGAGAGGTGAGCTATGATAATGGTGGGTGAGAGAGGTAAGCTTCATGGTCTAGATCCCTCTGCTTTGGAACAATGGGAAGGATAATGAACTGGAATTAGTTCAAAGGGGAATTAGAGAGGAATCTGCTGCTTCTAGCTGGACAGACATACTGCTTGAAATGCGGGAGACGGGAAGGGGGAGAGATGAAGGGTCTTTGAAGCATACAGTCATGATACTGCATGGTAAATACTATCAAAGAGCCACGAGAACTGTTACCAAACTGTGGGAGTGTGCTAAATGGTACCCTATTCCCTATGTAGTGCACTACTTTTGACAGGGCTCTGATCTAAAGTAGTGCACTACGTAAGGAATAGGGTGCCATTTCAGACGCAGGCTGTAAAGATGTCTGCAGGCTTCAGAGGGAGGAGGCTAGGAGACCTGGAGGGTGATCTGGGAACACAGCCAATGAGGACAAAGGGAGCTGTATTCGATCACAGGACTGTGTGAATTTGAGGGTCTTGTGAATGTGCACTCTGGGCTGGTGTTGGTGCATGCCTGTACCAAGGGTACGGACGTAGGGTGAGAAGGGGTCAGTAGGCCAGTGGGTTGGGTACAAATACTCCAAAGATAGACCGCACAGGGTGGTGGAAAGACCCTTTGAAGACCTGGGTCATGTTCATTAGGCACTAAAAGGAAGAAACCTGACTGAAACAGTGAGGGACTACCTGGACTTGTCCAATTAGAAACACAAATTTTGTTTTCCGTTGCAATACATTTTGCTAGGGTGTGCACTACTGAATAATGTCCCTGGTATGAATAATATAGGTGCAGAGAGACACTACTAACACCAGGCCTCTGATCCAGTCCTACAAACAGAGAGACACCACTAACACCAGGCCTCTGATCCAGTCCTACGAACAGACAGACACCACTAACACCAGGCCTCTGATCCAGTCCTACGAACAGACAGACACTACTAACACCAGGCCTCTGATCCAGTCCTACGAAGAGACAGACACCGCTAACACCAGGCCTCTGATCCAGTCCTACGAACAGACAGACACCGCTAACACCAGGCCTCTGATCCAGTCCTACGAACAGACAGACACCACTAACACCAGGCCTCTGATCCAGTCCTACGAACAGACAGACACCACTAACACCAGGCCTCTGATCCAGTCCTACGAACAGAGAGACACCACTAACACCAGGCCTCTGATCCAGTCCTACGAACAGACAGACACCACTAACACCAGGCCTCTGATCCAGTCCTACGAACAGAGAGACACCACTAACACCAGGCCTCTGATCCAGTCCTACGAACAGACAGACACCACTAGCACCAGGCCTCTGATCCAGTCCTACGAACAGAGAGACACCACTAACACCAGGCCTCTGATCCAGTCCTACGAACAGACAGACACCACTAACACCAGGCCTCTGATCCAGTCCTACGAACAGAGAGACACCACTAACACCAGGCCTCTGATCCAGTCCTACGAACAGAGAGACACCACTAACACCAGGCCTCTGATCCAGTCCTACGAAGAGACAGACACCACTAACACCAGGCCTCTGATCCAGTCCTACGAACAGAGAGACACCACTAACACCAGGCCTCTGATCCAGTCCTACGAACAGACAGACACCACTAACACCAGGCCTCTGATCCAGTCCTACGAACAGACAGACACCACTAACACCAGGCCTCTGATCCAGTCCTACGAACAGAGAGACACCACTAACACCAGGCCTCTGATCCAGTCCTACGAACAGAGAGACACCACTAACACCAGGCCTCTGATCCAGTCCTACGAACAGACAGACACCACTAACACCAGGCCTCTGATCCAGTCCTACGAACAGAGAGACACCACTAACACCAGGCCTCTGATCCAGTCCTACGAACAGACAGACACCACTAACACCAGGCCTCTGATCCAGTCCTACGAACAGACAGACACCACTAACACCAGGCCTCTGATCCAGTCCTACGAACAGAGAGACACCACTAACACCAGGCCTCTGATCCAGTCCTACGAACAGAGAGACACCACTAACACCAGGCCTCTGATCCAGTCCTACGAACAGAGAGACACCACTAACACCAGGCCTCTGATCCAGTCCTACGAACAGACAGACACCACTAACACCAGGCCTCTGATCCAGTCCTACGAACAGAGAGACACCACTAACACCAGGCCTCTGATCCAGTCCTACGAACAGACAGACACCGCTAACACCAGGCCTCTGATCCAGTCCTACGAACAGACAGACACCACTAACACCAGGCCTCTGATCCAGTCCTACGAACAGACAGACACCACTAACACCAGGCCTCTGATCCAGTCCTACGAACAGACAGACACCACTAACACCAGGCCTCTGATCCAGTCCTACGAACAGAGAGACACCACTAACACCAGGCCTCTGATCCAGTCCTACGAACAGAGAGACACCACTAACACCAGGCCTCTGATCCAGTCCTACGAACAGAGAGACACCACTAACACCAGGCCTCTGATCCAGTCCTACGAACAGAGAGACACCACTAACACCAGGCCTCTGATCCAGTCCTACGAACAGAGAGACACCACTAACACCAGGCCTCTGATCCAGTCCTACGAACAGACAGACACCACTAACACCAGGCCTCTGATCCAGTCCTACGAACAGACAGACACCACTAACACCAGGCCTCTGATCCAGTCCTACTGCATTCCACACAGCAGAGATGGAACAGAGAGCCAATGTATTATGGAAGGGTTGAGCATGGAGAAAGCCAACACAAAGGGAACTGCAATGCTCCTAGCGTGGTGATTGGTCAACAACGACAGTGTAAATAGTGGTTATTGGTCAATAACGACAGGGTAAACTGTGGTGATTGGTCAATAACGACAGGGTAAAGTGTGGTGATTGGTCAATAACGACAGGGTAAAGTGGATTGTTGCAATGCAGCCTAAACGCATAGGCCTTGGTTTGCCAAGTAAGTGGATAACACCACAGGAGGTTGGTGGCACCTTCATTGGGGAGGATGGGCTCGTGGTAATGACTGGAGCGGAATCAGTGGAATTACATTTACATTTACATTTAAGTCATTTAGCAGACGCTCTTATCCAGAGCGACTTACAAAATGGTGCATTCACCTTATGATATCCAGTGGAACAACCACTTTACAATAGTGCATCTAAATATTTTAAGGGGGGGGGGGGGGGGTTAGAAGGATTACTTTATCCTATCCTAGGTATTCCTTAAAGAGGTGGGGTTTCAGGTGTCTCCGGAAGGTGGTGATTGACTCCGCTGTCCTGGCGTCGTGAGGGAGCTTGTTCCACCATTGGGGTGCCAGAGCAGCGAACAGTTTTGACTGGGCTGAGCGGGAACTGTGCTTCCTCAGAGGTAGGGGGGCTAGCAGGCCAGTGGTGGATGAACGCAGTGCCCTTGTTTGGGTGTAGGGCCTGATCAGAGCCTGAAGGTATGGAGGTGCCGTTCCCTTCACAGCTCCGTAGGCAATCACCATGGTCTTGTAGCGGATGCGAGCTTCAACTGGAAGCCAGTGGAGAGAGCGGAGGAGCGGGGTGACGTGAGAGAACTTGGGAAGGTTGAACACCAGACGGGCTGCGGCGTTCTGGATGAGTTGTAGGGGTTTAATGGCACAGGCAGGGAGCCCAGCCAACAGCAAGTTGCAGTAATCCAGACGGGAGATGACAAGTGCCTGGATTAGGACCTGCGCCGCTTCCTGTGTGAGGCAGGGTCGTACTCTGCGAATGTTGTAGAGCATGAACCTACAGGATCGGGTCACCGCCTTGATGTTAGTGGAGAACGACAGGAATGATATCAAATACATCAAACACATGGTTTCCATGGTTTCCAGGTGGCTGATATCATTCCATTTGCACCGTTCCAGACATTATTATGAGCCGTCCTCCCCTGTAATGCTTTTCGTTAGGAGAAGTATGGGAGTCAGGCGCAGGACACAGGGATGAGTGCAAACAAAACGTTTTACTCAAAACCATAATCCAACTTCTCCCACAGTAATAAAACATGGTGGGGAGAAACACCTCCAACAAAACAGAAACAATCACAGACAAGACAAACAGGAAAGCCAGAGGGTTAAATCATGAACATAATCAGGGAATATGAAACAGGTGTGTAAATTAAGACAAAACCAAACGAACAGGGAAACATAGATCGGTGGTAACTAGTAAGCCGGTGACGTCGATCGCCGAACGCCGCCCGAACAAGGAGAGGGGCCGACTTCGGCGGGAGTCGGGACATCCCCTCAGCAGCCTCCACTGGATAACACATTCATAGATCAAATTCATTTTTAGATACCGGTCCCGTTTGCAATTACTTCATAAAGTTTCAAGTATGAAACATCCACAACCATTCTAAAAATTCAATGTATATTTGAACTGCATAATATACATAAAAACAGACATGCCCATATATAAACAGCAAATACAAGTATCAGGTTAATAGAACCAATGTGAAAGATAGGATGTAACTAACTGTGACAATGTAGAGTTACACTGACTGCACAAAACATTAAGGACACCTGCTCTTTCCATGACATAGACTGACCAGGTGAAAGTTATGATCCCTTATTGATGTCACTTGTTAAATCCACTTCAATCCGTGTAGATGAAGAGGAGGAGACAGGTTACAGAAGGATGTTAAAGCCTTGAGACAATTGAGACATGGATTGTGTATGTGCCATTCAGAGGGTGAATGAACAAGACAAAATATTTAAGTGCCTTTGAACGGGGTATGGTAGTACAGTGCTTTCGGAAAGTATTCAGACCCCTTGACTTTTCCCATATTTTGTTGCGTTACAGCCTTATTCTAAAAATTGATTAAATCTTTTTTTCCCTCATCGATCTACACACAATACCCCCATAATGACAAATCAAAAATAGGTTTTAGACATTTTTGCTAATTTATTTTAAATAAAAAATTGAAATATCACATTTTCAGACACTTTACTCAATATTTTGTTGAAGCAACTTTGGCAGCAATTACAGCCTTGAGTCTTCTTGGGTATGACGCTACAAGCTTGGCACACCTACTATATTTGGGGAGTTTCTACTATTCTTCTCTGCAGATCCTCTCAAGCTCTGTCAGGTTGGATGGGGAGTGTTGCTGCACAGCTATTTTCAGGTCTCTCCAGAGATGTTCTATTGGGTTGAAGTCCGGGCTCTGGCTGGGCCACTCAAGGACATTCAGAGACTTGTCCCAAAGCCACTCCTGCGTTGTCTTGGCTTTGTGCTGCCACTGAAAAACACACCCACAGCATGATGCCGCCACCACCATGCTTCACCGTAGGGATAGTGCCAGACATGAAGCTTGGCATTCAGGCCAAAAAGTTCAATCTTGGTTTCATTAGACCAGAGAATCTTGTTTCTCATAGTCTGAGTCCTTTAGGTGCCTTTTGGCAAATTCCAAACGGACTATCATATGCTTTTTACTGAGGCATGGCTTCCGCATGGCCACTCTACCTTAAAGGTCTGATTGGTGGAGTGCTGCAGAGATGGTTGTCCTTCTGGAAAGTTCTCCCATCTTCACATAGGAACTCTGGAGCTTTGTCAGAGTGACCATCGGGGTCTTGGTCACCTCCCTGACCAAGGCCCTTCTCCACTGGTTGTTCAATTTGGCTGGGCGGCCAGCTCTAGGAAGAGTCTCGGTGGTTCCAAACTTCTTCCATTTAAGAATGATGGAGGCGATTGTGTTCTTGGGGGACCTTCAATACTGCATAAATGTTTTGGTACCCTTCCCCAGATCTGTGCCTCAACACAATCCTGTCTCGGAGCTCTACGGACAATTCCTTCCACCTCATGGCTTGGTTTTTGATCTGACATGCACGGTCAACTGTGTGACCTAATAGACAGGTGTGTGAATGCTTATGTAAATAAGGTATTTCAGTTTTATATTTTTTATAAATTAGCAAAAAATTCTAAAAACCTGTTTTCGCTTTGTCATTATGGAGAATTAGAATTATTATGTGTAAAAATGTATTTAAAATGATTTAATCCATTTTAGAATAAGGCTGTAACGTAACAAAATGTGGAAAAGGTCAAGGGGTCTGAATACTTTCCGAAAGCACTGTAGGCACCAGGTTCATCTGTTTGTGCCAAGAACTGGGTTTTTCCTGCTCAAAAGCTTCTCCTGTGTTCAACTCAATATTAGGAAGGTGTTTCCTAATGTTTGGGATACTCAGTGTATATCTCTGTAGTACCATAGTTCCATCTCTTTAATACTATAGAGTCTGTGCAGACAATGGAGCATTCCTCTGTATCATCATAACAAGGTAGTATGAGGTCATTATGGGAGCTATAATTACCCTGCAAGTCAGATCATGTTTGGCATTTAATCGACTGTAACAATTTTAGCCTTTTTTTATCTGACTGCAGTTCAACCCTGGGCAGAATAGGGGGTGTGTGTGTGTGTGTGTGTGTGTGTGTGTGTGTGTGTGTGTGTGTGTGTGTGTGTGTGTGTGTGTGTGTGTGTGTGAGCTTGCGTGCGTGTAGCATGCATGTGTGCGTGTGTCTGTCTGTCTGTGCATACATACAGTACGTGTGTGTGTGTCTGTCTGTGTGTGCATACATACAGTACATGTGTGTGTGTTTGTGTGGTCGCTTGTGTCCAGTCTCCATACAGCCAGCTCTGTCCTGAGAATATTAGAACAACTTTCCCCACTCCAAGCAGTTAATCAATGTCAGAAGAAAAAACAAAAAAACATGTGAAAATGGAAACTGCATATCCCGCTGTTCTCCTACACAAGGCTGCTTTTCTAAACTGGAAGTGGCAAATATGTAGCAAGATATTGTAATAGCAATGTAGACAGATGCTGTAATAACTATGTAACAACTTTGTAGCAAAACATTGTATCTGGTTGTTGTGTGAATGTACTCGAGTTATATGTTTCAAGATGCCAGTATCTGTTTCTACTGTAACTTTTTCGTTTCCACCCCGTGTCTGGCAGTCAGACGTGAATGAAAAGCAGTCATTCATAAAAACAAGACAAGCTCGATCACCATTGGTCACTGGGGTCCAAAGAGCTCGCTGAGCGTCAATTGGTCAGTCACTTGAATGGCATTGTGTAACAACCAATTGGCGTGTATTATGGAGTCGTCTATTTTGGCTTCAGGGAAAACCAGACGATTCCATTCAGAAATCCACAGTCAAGCTTTGTGTGAGAAGAGCATAGACGACAATCCTGAAAGAACGTTTGCAACAGCGTGGAGTGAAACAGAACTTATTTTCAACATTGCAAAGGAATTAAATCTTCGCAAATGTGAGTTTAACATCAAACTATCAACCGCAACAAAAAGATGCGTATAAGGTTTTTGCGTTAGTTTATTTCTAGCGCCTGTAATAATGCATTTACTTTGACCGACTTGCATCCGTAGAATGCAAGCGCTCTGCCAAGCATTTTCTATCTGTCTGGTGAGGGGGGGCAGAAATGTGAACGCCATTTTATATGTATCTTAATTTGGCAACCATTTTCTTATTTGTAGTCAAATGTTTTTACAGTACTTACTTTGACGTGAGAATGTTTAGGTTGCAGTATTTTGACTTGCTACTGCGCATGCAGCATCTTCGTAGATGATTCTAACATTTATGAATGGAAGGTTCGACCCCCCTTAGCTCAGGGATCAAATTTCACTTCATTGAGAAAAACAAGCTGGGGCCATGAGAGGGGGAATAGGAAACGGTAGAGGGAGGAGGGACTGGGGTGGGGAGTTTAGCTACTTCTTGAACTGGCTCAGATTTTCTTTGCTGAGATTAACCCTCTCCTACCCTGCTGCCCTGAATAAATAACTTTATCCACTACTTGTCAAATAATGCTGAAATGTGATCTATAATGTTTTTGAATCAGATTATTGCATGTATATGTTTGATATGTTCTATTATAAAGATAGTTTATCCAATTTTTACATATCAAGGACTACTAAACTCAATACCCTGATTTGCATCCTATTTTTGAAGACTTATTCAAAACAGCTCCCTCCTAGTCCTTCTACTTATTGTAATGTCAACAGTCTCATCTCCAGATAGTGTGCCTTGCTGCCTTGCTTATGTAAGAACTTTGTCCCCAGTGTATTGAGTACATGCTCACTGGCATAGTGTACAGCCCGCCAGCACTACGGTGCAGGGAGGATTGCTCAAACAAACAACACAAAACAAACACCCAAGACAGAGGAAAGGAACAACTGTCTTATCCTGAAGGCAGGCTGGCACTATGCCCTAGTGCCTACTTTAGACCAGGGCCCATAGGACATAGTGCACTACTTTAGACCAGGGCCCATAGGACATAGTGCACTACTTTAGACCAGGACCCATAGGGCATAGTGCACTACTTTAGACCAGGACCCATAGGGCATAGTGCACTACTTTAGACCAGGACCCATAGGGCATAGTGCACTACTTTAGACCAGGACCCATAGGGCATAGTGCACTACTTTAGACCATAGGGCACTACTTTAGACCAAAGGGCATAGTTCACTACTTTAGACCATAGGGCATAGTGCACTACTTTAGACCAGGACCCATAGGGCATAGTGCACTACTTTAGACCAGGACCCATAGGACATAGTGCACTATACAGGGAATAGGTTAGGTTGCCATTTGGGAAACATCCTATGTCTGTGTTGATGTTAGATGACAGGTGATTTGGGTATAAGCTACTGACCAGGGGGCACACTTCCCTGCTCTCCACAGAAAGAACAGACAGACGGACCAGCGTCTCCTGCTGCTACAGTCAGGCAACATGGATGGATTTTATGACCAGCAAGTCCCTTTCATGGCCCCCCCTAGTGTGAGTATTTGGACTACTCTCTGGATGTTCTCTGATAGTTTTTCCACATAGGATTTTGATCAAAGCACTAATCTGAAACTTTTCATAGTGGATTAAGATAACGATGACGTTTTAGCATATATGGATGCTTAGGGATCTTTGATACCAATCATGTTTAGACTAATCATTGTTCACACCAATGCAATCACTAATGTTGTAGGTGTTTTAAACATTGTTCTAGCAGAATTGTCATGTGGAAGAACCAGTGAACATGCCATTTAACGACCGGAAGAGAAAGTTTGTTGACACTGAGCTCGCCCAGGACACAGAAGATCTCTTTCAAGACCTCATGCAACTTCAAGAGACATGGATTGCAGAAGGTGAGTTCTGCTCTTGTATTTCAGTAGGTTTTCAATCTTGCATCATGCTCATTGTTTTAAGTAACATCAGTGGTTTACCGGAGGCTATTGAATCAGGGAAAACTGGAAAATAGGTTGTTATTTAGAACTTTATACGACTTCCTCTTTTTAACAAGTGCATCATAAATATTTACTGTATTTTTGACTGTACTGCATCATAAATATTTACAGCATTTTTGACTGTACTGTATCAAGTGCATTATATATATTTACCGTATTTTTGACTGTACTGCATCATAAATATTTACTGTATTTTTGACTGTACTGTATCAAGTGCATTATATTTGTTCTATTAAGCATATTAAAGTGACTCAGCCACGTGGCATGTCGTCCATAAGTTAGTCATTTAACTCTCTCTGTCCCCTCTTTCAGCTCAGGTGCCTGATGACGAACAGTTTGTCCCAGATTTCCAGTCGGATAACCGTAAGTACCAACCAATTAAATATTTACGTATGTGTGTTACAAAGGGGAATCGGCAGCGTCAGCTGCTGCATAGTTGCGCATTTCCTAATTCATCCTTTAATTCCCAGACATGGTCTTTGACACAGCATACAAGCGTCACAAGCACAACAAGGAGATGTACTGGTTTTCCAATACCAGTCTTATCCAGTTGGCATATAAACTCAGCACGTCACTAGTCAGTGAGTGTATTTTTATGGGTACGTGGTTAGGGCTTTCGGGTTGCCTATGCAGGCTGAGGGCTAACATTATCCACAGATTTGTGTCGTCGAAAGCAGAAATCCAATTGATGTCATTGAGCCCTGATTATACCAACCTCTGCTCACCCTGCCGTTGACCTACTTCTGCCCTGTAGCCAATCAGTGCCCTCAATGCACACCTTGCTTTTTTGTAAATTTTTATTTTGTTGTGTGTTTTTTTTAAAGCTGCATTGTTGGTTAAGGGCTTGTAAGTAAGCATTTCTCTGTAAGGTCTATAGCTGTTGTATTCGGCGCATGTGACATACAATTTGATTTGATTATTGGATTGTAGGGATTTGTGTTCAAACAAAGCGCAGAAATAATAGGGCGACCTCAGAATAAGACGTTACTCACTTGGTGGAAATCAAGAATTTTGTGGTTTTATACCAGAAATCCCTCAGCTTTCCTCTTTGATAGTCAACCCGGATGAGGAAAATGCTATTCTCTGATCTCTGCCCAGAACCACCACATTAACATCAGAGGAAATAAAGAGAGAACGGTTTGAAACGGGAAGATTTTCTGTTGCATTAGAGTTTTGCTACGGTGGGCCTTACTTAACATGACCCAGGTGCACCATAGCAGCCTGGGATGGCCTTCCATGGAGGCCCAACCGACCAACCACAGCTCTTGGCTGCTAGGATGGGCTACGTTCCAATCCAAGCCCACAGAACCCTCATGCTGTTTGCTTTGTACTCATCTCCTCTCCTCTTTCACTGTTTAGAATAATATATGCATGAGGTTTGAATGGAAGCCTTTGATTGGGCTCCAGACGGAGCTGTAGGCCTGGTGTAGTTGCAGGCCTGGTGTAGTTGCAGGCCTGGTGTAGTTGCAGGCCTGGTGTAGTTGCAGGCCTGGTGTAGTTGCAGGCCTGGTGTAGTTGCAGGCCTGGTGTAGTTGCAGGCCTGGTGTAGTTGCAGGCCTGGGTTTCAAGATGTGAATGATCCTGTGGAGGAAGAAAGAGTGTTTTTAGAGGCCCAGTATGGCCTTGTTTCCCTGTAATGTTGTATTTCATTGTTGCGGATGCAGCTAGTGCCATTTTTAATGCAGTGTGTACACACTGAGGGAATTCTGCCGTGGCACAGCCGGGTGATTGTTGTTTGCTGAAGAGTCTGAGTGTGTGTGCGGCGACGGGGTTGGCATGACGCTCCCTAGTTTGGCACGCTCCCAGTTGGTCTCACAGACCCTTCATTCAGCAGTCCTCCTCTCTCGTGTGTGTGTGTGTGTGTGTGTGTGGACTCTGCAGCTGGGCAAAGGGGCAGTGTCCATAGCGATCAAATGGCATTATGCCATCATCTCCTTAATTTAGCAATGAACTTGGCTGAGAAGTGAGAACACGCTCTTATTAACTACCAGTTAGTGATTTAAAGAAATGTTGCAAGATTTGCCATTGCAAATGATTTGAAACCTGAGATTTAAATGTCTTCTGGCCGCGCTTGAGAGTTGCACTGTGGTTCTGTAACACAGACAGTCCAGTTGTTTGAGGTTTTCTAACTGAAACACAGTGTTTCAGTCATAGATGCTAGGTGTTCAAAACTTTAGCTTGTAATGGAGGTCACTATGGACAGAGAGGCCTAACCCCATAACGTGAGTGTGTGTTGACTTCTGCTGGCCCATGGCTGCGGAAGCTGAATGATGGTCGTTCTGTGGCAGGAAATGGGGAGTTGATGTAGGCACAGACCCAGCCTCTGACAGACCCAGCCTCTGACAGACCCAGCCTCTGACAGACCCAGCCTCTGACAGACCCAGCCTCTGACAGACCCAGCCTCTGACAGACCCAGCCTCTGACAGACCCAGCCTCTGACAGACCCAGCCTCTGACAGACCCAGCCTCTGATGCCAACACAGCACCCAGTTAAAGTTAGTTACTAACAGGTGGTGGAAGTCAGAGCAGATTGTTCTTTTCTGTGCAATTGAATACAAAGGAATCTTTGTTACTGGTCTGATTGTTGCCTTGGAAACAATGAAAAAACATCTAGTGAAAGTACACTGTTTGTCTTTCAGTGCTGGGTTTATAGTTTTCCCTCCCAAACGGAAGGACAGATTTACAACCTCACCAATTCACTAAACAACAAACATTTGGGAAGTTGTAATTAAAGACCAATCCCAGCATAGGAGACACATTTGATCCTTTGATAGAAAACTATTTTGCTTCTTATTCCTTAGTGAAGCACATTAAACAAGAATACTAAATAAATATATTCAACGTAGTGATTCTTTTGTGAATCTTTGAAATGGCATATATTATGAATTTCAGTTTTTTAATGTTTTCTCCTTTCTTTCTTCAAAGTAATGTTCCATGGACCTCCAGCCAGTAAAGTGAAGCGAGAGTCCAGTGCCTCCAGAGATCTGTCCCCCTGCAGTCAGGAACAACAGAGACTCTCTCTCTACACAGACAAGTGCCTTTACAGCTACAGGTACGTTACAGTAAACACTGAGACGGACCAGGTTTTGACACCCCACACAAATTGTACTCTCAGTAGCAAGAGGTATTTACAGTTACAACCAATAAAAGATCATAAAAGAGGGTAAAGGCATAATAAAGTTCTCTACTAAGACATTGCTTAATTAGGTAAACCTAAATCAGGTTGATACGGCCTGAGGGGGTGTGTCATATGGCCAATATACGAGTGCCTGGATACAGCCCTTAGCCGTGGTATATTGGCCATATACCACAAACCCCCGAGGTGCCTTAGTATTTATTAAAATAAACTGAAGTAAATAATGAATAAATAACAAATAAGAAAAATGTATAAATAATTAAGGAGCAACAATAAAATAACAGCAGCGAGGCTCTGCAGCGAGGCTCTGCAGCGAGGCTCAGCAGCGAGACTCAGTAGCGAGGCTCTGCAGCGAGGCTCTGCAGCGAGGCTCAGCAGCGAGACTCAGTAGCGAGACTCAGTAGCGAGGCTCAGCAGCGAGGCTCTGTACAGGGGGTACAGAGTCAATGTGCGAAGGGCACAGATTGGTCGAGGTAACATGTAGGTAGAGGTAAAGTGACTATGCATAGATAATAAACAGAGAGTAGCAGCATAAAAGTGGGGGGGTGGGGTCAATGCAAATAGTCCAGGTAGCCATTTGATTAGCTGTTCAGGAGTCTTATGGCTTGGAGGTAGAAGCCTTTTGGACCTAGACTTGGCTCTCCGGTACCGCTTGCCGTGCTGGTTACCAATGTAATTAGAGCAGTAAAAATAAATGTTGTGGTATACCATGGCTGTTAGCCAATCAGCATTCAGGGCTCCAACCACCCAGTTTATAATGTCAGATAACACACACACATATGTAATGTTAAGGTCACAGAGAGAACCCAGCCATACTCTACAGGCCCAAGTTAACCCCTTCCATCCCCCTCCTCCCTCCACAGTGCCAACAACAGGAAGCCACTTGGCATCAATACTTTAACCCCTCCCTCCACACCCGCCTCACCCTGCAGCCCCACCCCCACCCCGGGGACACACCCCCTACAGAGGCAGATCACGTCCCCTGTCCAGGCGACACACCCCGGCCACAGTCGTCCGACTCACAGGCACAGCCCCTCCCACCACCGGACACTCCCGCCACACCCGAGCCAAAGCCAGCCTTTCGCCGTGCCCCGCCTACCTGTTCATCACTCCGATGCCTCCTACAGCTCAGAACACAGGTGAGTTGCCACCATGTGTTAGCTCAGGTTGGCACCATGTGTTGGCACCATGTGTTGGCTCAGGTTGGCACCATGTGTTGACACCATGCACTGTTTAACCCCATAGCTTGTATATCTTGGTTGTAAAGCCATGATTGGAACCACTGTAGGCTGGGACTCAGCATGCATGTTCAGTGCTACAGTTGAAATCCCATTGTTATATGATTCTCTGGTTTAAGACCCTAATTGACAAATGTGTCCTTATTTTCTCTCTCTGTCTCTCTCTGTCTCTCGTTCCCCTTCTCCAGGTTCCAGCGGCAGCTCTCTGAGCCATTACTGCCTTTCCCTCCGCCTGACGGTGCCGCCTGTACCCCTTACCCCCCTCAGCCCCATCACCCCCACCGCGCCCCCCTGTCTCGGGACGGCCGCCCCATCTACCAGCGACACCTGTCAGAGCCCTTGGTCCTCCTCCCTGCTCAGGGCTTCAAGCAGGAGCTGGTGGACCTCCGCTACACCGAGCAGGGGGTCCCCACCATGGGCCCTCCCCGCACCCCATTCCAGGGCCTCTCTATCAAGCAGGAGCCCCGGGATTTCTGCTTTGACCAAGGTGAGCCCTGGGGAATCGCTGGGTGGCAACGGTCTTTGAGGCTCAGTTTCCCACTCATAGATTAGACCTAGTCCTGGAGTTAAAAAAACATGTTCAATGGAGAATCTCAATAGAAAGTGCTTCTCCTTCCATGCCTAGGCTTAATCTGAGTCCGGACAGGAAGGCCCTAAGGGTTTGGAAGTAGCCCAAGCTGTCCAAGTTAGCTGCTCCTTTGAGAGTCTACTGTACGTGGCTAATAGTACAGAGATGGGGATAAAACAGCATGTTTCAGACTGATGTGGACACTACTATTAGCCGTAGTGGTTGGGTATGTAGCAGTGTAGCATTCTAAGACTCTCCTAAGCTAAGGTGACCTCATTTCACTCTCCATGTCTAGGTCACTTTCTGTCAGTGATGTAACAGTCAAATCCTCTTAATAAAGTCCCAGCTAAGAAAACCCCAGGGGACTGTTAAGAGACCGTTGGCTGTGTGAGAATGTATGTCTGTCTTCTGCTGGGTATTATGTCATTAGGCTAATGGCTACTTTAAAAAGATAGCGTTGAAAAATTAAGTTAGTAGTAAGAATCTATTCAAAGAAACACTTATTAGTTTTTGTATCTTTCTTTTTGTCTATCTTTCTGGTTTAAAGAGCACGTGTTAAAAAAAAATATGTCTAATATTTTCTATTTTCCCTTGTGTCTTACAGAAATGCAGAACTGCCCGTCTTCTTTCAGGAAGTCCGGTAACTTCTACCAAAACAATGATGGTTTGGTCTACGACGGAGAGCCTCATCTGTACAACGACGACACATGCGTGGTTCCAGAGAGACTAGAAGGTAAGACATTCTTCCATAAATTGCTATGAAATACAAGGGCTTGTCTGGCACAATAGAACCCCTGGAATTGTCCCAAAAGTGCAAACCCCATCCATCCAGAATCGAACACTGAAATTATTTTAAAAGAACCGGATACTATTTGAACCTCTGACTGGTTTGACACAGGGCTTTAGGTGTAAATGGCAGCAGGTAGTGAATCCTGGAATCTGACATCTTCTTGTTATGTCATGGCAGTGTGGATGCCAGAGGAGACCCAAGGGGCCTTGGACAGAGAAAGCCTGTGTGACATGAGCAGAGCCTCTTATCCTATCCCCACGCTCAGACTGCCAATCACTGGAGTCTTTCACCTGACTGTGACCACGCCACTCACTCCCTCTTTCCCCTTCTCCTTCTGTCCATCCAGGCAAGATAAAGCAGGAGGCCGGAGTGTTCCGTGACGGACCGCCCTACCAGCGCCGAGGTTCCCTGCAGCTCTGGCAGTTCCTGGTCACTCTGCTGGACGACCCGGCCAATGGTCACTTCATCTCCTGGACCGGCCGCGGCATGGAGTTCAAACTCATCGAGCCCGAAGAGGTCAGTTGGCAGTTGGTCAGCAGGCAGTGCTGTGGTCCTAGTGAGTTTAGCGACTTTAGGGCTTCTTGGAGTTTTTCATCATTATGTCTCCGAGTTTAAAGTAAGTAGAGTGTTTCAACAGGTCATGATAATAGTTGTTACGCTGTGTTTACAGGAATAATCACACAGTATTACTAAGGCACTAGAAGTGACACACCAGAAACTAACCAAAGAGCTTGGTGTATGTATCTACAGGTTGATCAGAAGAGTTCACCTTGATTTGAACCTTTTCTCTCTCCTCTCATGTGGCAGGTGGCCCGGCGCTGGGGCCTTCAGAAGAACCGGCCTGCCATGAACTACGACAAGCTGAGCCGCTCTCTACGCTATTACTATGAGAAGGGCATCATGCAGAAGGTAAAGGTAAATTTGTATTTAATTCCAGTCGATTACAATTTTCTGTTTTGGGTCAAATTCAGTGGAGGCTTTATGAATGAATGGAAAACATCACAGTACAATGGAGGGCTACATTGCACCAATAAATAGTACGTTGGTTGTATATAAGGACAGGTCAGAAGGTTGGGTTATAAAGTCAAACGTTATTTTCAAACTACTAGTGGTTGTGCGCTGAACGACTGTTTAACTTCCTCTTCCTCTTTGGGTGGGATCAGGTGGCTGGAGAGAGGTACGTGTACAAGTTTACGTGTGACCCCGAGGCGCTCTTCTCCATGGCCTTCCCTGACAACCAGAGGCCCAGCCTGAAGCAGGACCCGGACTGCCTGCCGCCGTCTGCGGGGGAAGATGACACCACCGTGCCCCTGGCCCACTACGAGGATGGCTGTGGCTCCTACCTGGCCGACGGAGGGGAGCGGGGCGTCTCGTTACTGGGCTTCCCCGATAACTACTCCTTCTGAATGTTCTGACCAATGACGGCATAAAGACAGCTGTCATCTGGTACCCTGCCACACCCCTACCCTACCCCAAACTCTCGTCCCCTAATTACACACCACTACCCTACCCCTTGTCCCCTAACTATACACTCCCTCCCTACTCCTCATCCCCTAACTACACACCACTACCCTACCCCACATCTCTTAACTACACACCCAGAGCCCAAACCCTAGTCCCTGAACTACACACCGAGCCCAAACCCTAGTCCCCTAACTACACACCCAGAGCCCAAACCCTAGTCCCCTAACTACACACCCAGAGCCCAAACCCTAGTCCCTGAACTACACACCGAGCCCAAACCCTAGTCCCCTAACTACACACCCAGAGCCCTAACCCTAGTCCCCTAACTACACACCCAGAGCCCAAACCCTAGTCCCCTAACTACACACCCAGAGCCCAAACGCTAGTCCCCTAACTACACACCCAGAGCCCAAACCCTAGTCCCCTAACTACACACCCAGAGCCCAAACCCTAGTCCCCTAACTACACACCCAGAGCCCAAGCTGCTGAGTGGATTTGGAGCTCTCTAACCCCCCTCCCCTACTCCTATGCCAAACTCAGCTCCTCTTGCCAGTCTTGAGATTACCCTCCCCAAGTCCCAAGGAAAAAAACAGTCAAACCTGAGATGGCCGTCTTGCTTCTTCTTTGCCCTCTGTTATCAAACTGAATTGTGGCGAAAGGTGTGCGGTCCACATCCTCATCAATATAAAGTGAACTGAGTGATCTCCCTTACGGGGGTTGAGCAAGGACACGGTTCACATGATTATAACGGGACTCAAGTAATGGACACGAGTGTGCCAGGATTGTAGCCAATAGCCATGCAGTTTCCACAATCTGCTAGGTACGAGTATGACAAATAATGGCGAGGATATAAAACATTGCCCTTTTGATATAGCAATTGTTTTATGGCTTGATCCCAAACAGAGTAGTACACTCGACACGCACACAGGGCTTCACCTTGGAGAGAAACTACGACTCCAATGAACCTTAGTACTACAGGTGGTGATGTAATGTAACTCTGTATGCAATGAATGGGCCAAACACACAGGCAACCGACTGTTCTTATTAATCCATAATACATCGTACGACTATAAAGAAGCTGGGACACGAATACCCCTGAGCAAGTTGCATTGGCTGGCATGCCCACTCATTAAAAACACCAACACACTGAAATCCAATCTGAAATGGGAGAGGTGGACTCAGGACTCGCTAGCTCAGCATTCTCTTCAGACTCGGGGAATTGTTTTTTTTTCTCTCACCCAAAAATGTAAAACCTTTATGATGCTGTTTTACTCCTGATGTTGGCGTGTCCTACCAGATGTTGGCGTGTCCTACCAGATGTTGGCGTGTCCTACCAGATGTTGGCGTGTCCTACCAGATGTATCTTTCCTTGACGTTTTGTTTAGCTCTTTCATTTGACTCTTTTTGTCGTAACATGTAAAAGGGACACGCATACAAAACAGTATTTTTCCTGAAGCGTTGACTTCCTATTAAAAAGTGTGTATTGAAAATACATGTTTATGTACTATGATGACAAAAGTACTGCAACTGTCACGCAGTCCCTTCTCCAAAAACTATAACTGCCAATAGTAAGCTAAACAGGGGGGACTCTACTCTTCGCATTGTTTTCTCACAGAAAGCTGTACCAACCTATTGCTGTACCATTCAAAAGTTTTCTGCTTTTTGTATAGTTTATCGGGGAGTATCTGAAACAAACATCTAAAATGTAGAATATGAATATATTTTTGCAAAGTCATTTGTTTTGACATTGTACACGCTGGAATGTTTGGCCTGGTATCTGGTTTGCATCCTTTAATTCTTGTCATGAAGTTACGGTGTCCATATTAGGACACATCCCTAGTCTCCGCAGGAGTTGTCTGTCAAGTCCTGAAAAGACTGAGGCTGTCCTAATATGGACACCGTATTAAGGCAGTGGGTCGAAGCCTAGAAAGACCTCCCCGTTGACTGAGTGGTGGGCTGTGTCGGCGTCACATGTGTGTACCAGTATATTTTGATATGATTCTGTCTATATGTGGGTTGGGGGGTGTCTTGTCCACGACGTTGAGTTTTGCTGGCACTTATACAAGTGACAACCCCCCCCCCCCTTTCCCCACAAATACAATGTGTGCCTTCCACTGCTTTTGGTTGATTTTCTATACCGGATACAATAAACTATACTTTCTGCTTCAAAGTGTTATATTGAGTCTCTTCCTATTCTGACCAACCAATCTAGCTTTCAGTGACGTGTTACTGTGGTTCAAGATGAGTTGGTATTTTTGATTGAATTCCACTTCTTATGAATCTGTAACAATATACAACATCTGACACATTCCTGATTTCAAGATACAGTATTACAATAGTCCTATGAAGAACAGGCAATAAGATGTGGCCTTTAGAATGGCACCTGTACTTCAAATCAAATGTATTTATAAAGCCCTTCTTACATCAACTGATGTCTCAAAGTGCTGTACAGAAACCCAGCCTAAAACACCAAACAGTAAGCAATGCAGGTGTAGAAGCACAGTGGCTAGGAAAAACTCCCTAGAAAGGCCAGAACCTAGGAAGAAACCTAGAGAGGAACCAGGCTATGAGGGGTGGCCAGTCCTCTTCTGCCTGTGCCGGGTGGAGATTATAACAGAACATGGCCAAGATGTTCAAATGTTCATAGATGACTAGCAGGGTCAAATAATAAAGTGGATGTCCAGGGTGCAACAGGTCAGCACCTCAGGATTAATGTCAGTTGGCTTTTCGTAGCCGATCATTCAGAGTATCTCTACCACTCCTGCTGTCTTTTGAGAGTTGAAAACAGTAGGTCTGGGACAGGTAGCACATCCGGTGAACAGGTCAGGCTTCCATAGCCGCAGGCAGAACAGTTGAAACTGGAGCAGCAGCACGGCCAGGTGGACTGGGGACAGCAAGGAGTCATCAGGCCAGGTAGTCCTGAGGCATGGTCCTAGGGCTCAGGTCCTCCGAGAGAGAGAAAGAAAGAAAGAGAAAATGAGAGAGAATTAGAGAGCATACTTAAATTCACACAGGACACCGGATAAGACAGGAGAAATAGTCCAGATATAACAGACTGACCCTAGCACCCCAACACATAAACTACATACTGGAGGCTGAGACAGGAGGGGTCGGGAGACACTGTGGCCCCATCCGACGATACCCCCGGACAGGGCCAAACAGGCAGGATATAACCCCACCCACTTTGCCAAAGCACAGCCCCCACACCACCAGAGGGATATCTTTAAACACCAACTTACCATCCTGAGACAAGGCCGAGTATAGCCCACAAAGATCTCCGCCACGGCACAACCCAAGGGGGGGGCGCCAACCCAGACAGGAAGATCACGTCAGTGACTCAACCCACTCAAGTGATGCACCCCTCCTAGGGACGGCATGGAAGAGCACCAGTAAACCAGCAAGCCTTGTTCACCCTGCAGACTTTAATGGTCAAAATAGTTGGTTCTTCTAATCTGTGTTGGAATACTGACTGTCCAAACAGCAAGTTACAAAACCTCAGGATAAGATGATCCAACTTTATAAACAAGTCCCTTTTAGGCAAGCCACAGCAGTCAACTAGTTCAGTGTTTCCCAATCTCGGTCCTAGACAAACAAAAAAGTTTCAGAAACCTCTGTGTGACATTGAAATGTAGCGAATGTAATTGAAACTCCTGTGTGCAAACAACACATCTAAATTAAGCCGGCATACATGTTCAATGGATGTGATCTCCGGTAAATCCTTTCAGTCAGATTTACTGAAAGGAGGACGAGAGAGGCCTTATACACGTGTCTAAAAGGCGTGTAGTAGTGGTCAAGTGTGGAATTTCCGTGAGTAGGACAGTCAATGTGTTGGTAATAATACTGAAGCACGAACATCAAATTACCTTTGTTAATGTCCCTTGCAACAATGAACTCTGCCTCCGGGTATGCGGTCTCCAGCTTGTACAGGGTCCAATGAAAGTATTTGAGAGCATTTTTGGTGTCGGCTTGGGGCAGGATGTACACAGCCATGGCGATAATTGACTCTGTACTGGTACCCAGTGTATATAGCGATCATTGACTCGGTACTGGTACCCGGTGTATATAGCCAAGCTATAGTAAGTAAGAATTTCACTGTTATTCTACACCTGTTGTTTACGTAGCATGTGACAATTAAAATTTGATTTGATTTATACATTTTAAGTTTGTTCACAGACTATATTTAACACTAAGGAAACGTTTTATGATTAAATTGGTCCCAACTCCAAACTGTTCACCATTTCCCCTAAATCAAGTAAGCACATTCCTTCATATGATGTGGGAATGCCCTGCAGTTAAATGCTTTTGGTGCAAAGTTTCAACATTTATTTTGAAGTGGATGAATTGAAATATTCAATGCTTTCCGTCTATTATGTTATTTAACTATGATAGGCCCTCGAATCTATCAATCACTCAGAGAACATTACTGCTGGCAGGCAGCACTGAAAAGCATGTTTTCCGGGTGGGGAGGGAGGATGCGGGTGGATGGGGACTGAGGGGGGAAATGGGATGGGGTTATCTTTGTATGCATATATTTGATTGTTTTTGTACCTGTAACCACTCTGAAAGAGAAAAATGACAAAACGGAATAAAAAGTTGGTGAACGAAGCATGAGAAGACTGCTTTTGTTTGGTTTGTTTGTCAGTTAGGGGGTGCAGGGTGAATACGGGTCTGTCATATGGTAATCTGGTAAAAAGACAATTTGACTTTTGCTCAGTACATTGTTGTCACTAAGGAAATGTATAAGTGCTGTTAATGATAATGCAGAAGATTTTCCCAATGTTGCTATTGATGCATATTCCACAGTAGTTACTGGGGTCAAATTTGTCTCCACCTTTGTAGATTGGGGTGATCAGTCCATGGTTCCAAATATTGGGGAAGATGCCAGAGCTGAGGATGATGTTAAATAGTTCAAGTTTAGCCAATTGGAATTTATGGTCTGTATATTTTATCATTTAATTTAGGATACCATCAACTCTACAGGCCTTTTTGGTTGGAGGGTTTCTATTTTGTTCTGTAGTTCATTCAAGGTAATTGGAGAATCCAGTGGGTTCTGGTAGTCTTTAATAGCTGATTCTAAGATTTGTAATTGATCATGTATATGTTTTTGCTGTTTGTTCTTTGTTATAGGGCCAAAAATATTGGAGAAGGGGTTTATCCATACATCTCCGTATTGGATAGATAGCTCTTCGTGTTGTTGCTTGTTTAGTGTGTTCCAATTTTCCCAGAGGTGGTTAGATTCTATGGATTCTTCAGTTACATTGAGCTGGTTTCTGACGTGCTGTTCCTTCTTTTTCCGTAGTGTATTTTAGCTCTACTTTCAGACCAACCCTCTTCACACACCTCTCTGTCCTACCTAACCCCAGCCAGAGCCATATATGTGGTCAGAGCTATGCCAGGTCAGGGCTTCAGTTGACTCCGCTGAGATAGTGGCCCTATTTTGAAGCGGATTAGCTATCGAGGGAAAGGCTGGTGCTGAGGACTGTGTATAGGGTTGCAAATGGATGGTATATTACTGGAAACGTTTACCAGTAAACTACCAGAATTTTGGTAGCTTTTAAGTTTTTTATTTTATAAGATGACATTTAGTGGCCTTTTGGGGTACTTCAGATTATCACAGGTGTCTGTAATTATCTCTGGCCCTCTGTGTGGCTTATCACATGGAAAATAATAAATTCAGATGATACCAACAAAAAATATGACAAAGCTATAAAGCATTGTCCTAAATATAAACCATAGTGGATACCATTTGTGTTTAATATGAGGGTTTCAGCATAAAATATCCTTTAAAAAAAATGTCCACACTTTTATTTATTTAGCTATGTTCATATGTCTTTGTAATAAATATTTTGCACCAAACTGGTGGCAGTTGTGAAAAAAAGTCAGTAGTTGGTTGAGTTACAGTTGTTAGAAATACTGTTGATAAGATGCTTTTCTCATTAATTAGACTAAATGCTGTTGAACCATATGGTCTATCCACTAAAAACTCAATGACAATATGGACACAGATATATAAAAAAAACGAATACGATATATGTATGCATTTTTTTTAAGTTATTGAAGTATAAATTACCCAAGTTACCATAACCTGTTAATTATCAAAATTACTGAAGATTATTTTAACCTTGGTAAATTACCAGTAGATTTACAACCCGAACTGTGGAGAAATGAGGGTAGAGTTATGAGCTCTGGAGGGAGAGGGTAGAGTTGTGTTGTTCAGTAGGGAGAGGGTAGAGTTGTGTTGTTCAGTAGAGAGAGGGTAGAGTTGTGATGCTCTGGAGGGAGAGGGTAGAGTTGTGTTGTTCAGTAGGGAGAGGGTAGAGTTGTGTTGTTCAGTAGAGAGGGTAGAGTTATGAGCTCTGGAGGGAGAGGGTAGAGTTGTGTTGTTCAGTAGGGAGAGGGTAGAGTTGTGTTGTTCAGGAGGGAGAGGGTAGAGTTGTGTTGTTCAGTAGGGAGAGGGTAGAGTTGTGTTGTTCAGTAGGGAGAGGGTAGAGTTGTGTGGTAGGGAGGGAGAGGGTCAGAGTTGTGAGTTCAGTAGGGAGAGGGTAGAGTTGTGTTGTTCAGTAGGGAGAGGGTAGAGTTATGAGCTCTGGAGGGAGAGGGTAGAGTTGTGTTGTTCAGTAGAGAGAGGGTAGAGTTGTGTTGTTCAGTAGGGAGAGGGTAGAGTTGTGTTGTTCAGTAGGGAGAGGGTAGAGTTGTGTTGTTCATTAGGGAGAGGGTAGAGTTGTGAGGCTCTGGAGGGAGAGGGTCAGAGTTGTGTTGTTCAGTAGAGAGAGGGTAGAGTTGTGTTGTTCAGTAGGGAGAGGGTAGAGTTGTGTTGTTCAGTAGGGAGAGGGTAGAGTTGTGTTGTTCAGTAGGGAGAGGGTAGAGTTGTGTTGTTCAGTAGGGAGAGGGTAGAGTTGTGTTGTTCAGTAGGGAGAGGGTAGAGTTATGAGCTCTGGAGGGAGAGGGTAGAGTTGTGTTGTTCAGTAGGGAGAGGGTAGAGTTGTGTTGTTCAGTAGGGAGAGGGTAGAGTTGTGTTGTTCAGTAGGGAGAGGGTAGAGTTATGAGCTCTGGAGGGAGAGGGTAGAGTTGTGTTGTTCAGTAGGGAGAGGGTAGAGTTGTGTTGTTCAGTAGAGAGAGGGTAGAGTTATGTGCTCAGGAGGGAGAGGGTAGAGTTGTGTTGTTCAGTAGGGAGAGGGTAGAGTTATGAGCTCTGGAGGGAGAGGGTAGAGTTGTGTTGTTCAGTAGGGAGAGGGTAGAGTTGTGTTGTTCAGTGAGGGAGAGGGTAGAGTTGTGTTGTTCAGTAGGGAGAGGGTAGAGTTGTGTTGTTCAGTAGGGAGAGGGTAGAGTTGTGTTGTTCAGTAGGGAGAGGGTAGAGTTATGAGCTCTGGAGGGAGAGGGTAGAGTTGTGTTGTTCAGTAGGGAGAGGGTAGAGTTGTGTTGTTCAGTAGGGAGAGGGTAGAGTTGTGTTGTTCAGTAGGGAGAGGGTAGAGTTGTGTTGTTCATTAGGGAGAGGGTAGAGTTGTGTGCTCAGTGGAGGGAGAGGGTAGAGTTGTGTTGTTCAGTAGGGAGAGGGTAGAGTTGTGTTGTTCAGTAGGGAGAGGGTAGAGTTGTGTTGTTCAGTAGGGAGAGGGTAGAGTTGTGTTGTTCAGTAGGGAGAGGGTAGAGTTGTGTTGTTCAGTAGGGAGAGGGTAGAGTTGTGTTGTTCAGTAGGGAGAGGGTAGAGTTGTGTTGTTCAGTAGGGAGAGGGTAGACAGCTCAGTTTCTGGATATCATTGACAGCTCAGATTTCTGGATATCATTGACAGCTCAGTCTCTGGATATCATTGACAGCTCAGTCTCTGGATATCATTGACAGCTCAGATCTCTGGATATCATTGACAGCTCAGTCTCTGGATATCATTGACAGCTCAGATCTCTGGATATCATTGACAGCTCAGTCTCTGGACATCATTGACAGCTCAGATCTCTGGATATCATTGACAGCTCAGTCTCTGGATATCATTGCCGGCTTAGATCTCTGGATATCATTGACAGCTCAGTCTCTGGATATCATTGACAGCTCAGTCCAAAATAAATCAGATTAAAATCAGATTAATGTTGTCCTGTACTATATTTACTGTATGATCTTGAGTTGGACCAGCTCGGGATCAGACCTTTTCCTCTGTGAAAATAACACATGGATTTACTGGAGCGGTAGCCTATGACAGGGTTAGCCTGGTGGGACCACCCTGATTTCACTTCATATATCAATCATCTTTTAATTAGTGATAATATGTGAAGTGAATGAGAATGGTGAGTGCAGCGATCGGTCTGTTTCCACCAGGCTATGCCAGGGCAAGAGACTGAAACGAGACTTGATATACTCTCTTATTACTAGACAGTGCCACTGTGTGGTTGATTCGTGTACTGCACAGCATTATCATTGTAAACAACAGGGGCCTTTTAAGTGTGGCATTCCTCATTGTAGGTAGCACAGAACCAGAATGAGATTCTATTTGGTAGGTACAATATGTTGCTATGTAAAATATTGATAAAAAAGAATAAAAGCCTACATAGATAATACATGATAAAAAGTTACCTGAGACAGTTGTTGTAGAACGACTCTTTTATTTTGTAAAAGAAAACTTTTAAGTTACTTCTAGCTTCGCCTTTGACACAATCATCTCGCATTTCACATTATTTTCTTTTCATTCGTTTTAATAAATTAAAATGGTACATTATGCATGCAATATCGCATTAGCCGTTGAGTTGTTCGTCTTCCACAAAAAGTATCAACACAAAATGTCCTTAGAGTTCTGATGAAGCTGCTTGGAAAAGGACAGTTGGAGAATTAGTCACAGCATGAAGCGATGTACACGGTTGCGGTTGCATAGTACATGGAATTTCCTCATTTTAAAACAGCATGCTTTTTGTATTGCACATTACTGAAACTTTTGTATACTGAAACGTTTGTTGTTCCAAGTTGTCCCGTCGAGGATCGTAGTTTTTAATGAGAATGCAAGTATACAGCAAATAGCATCCCTCAAAGACATTATGTACATGTATGTATTTATTATAAAAATAATCACCAGCAAAGATGTATCTTTTACTTTTTCCTATATTGAGATACATTTTTGACTTTTTCTTATTTTTTGTACATTTTTACCAAAGAAAAAAACATTTAACTGTTTTAATGGTCTGGTCGAGTTTAAACTCATGTTATTTAATCAAATAATGAGAATTGTAATTCAACTTAATTTAGAGGCAAAAATGCAGCCTCTTAATTTCTTACAAGAAGACAAAAGAAAAGTACAGGACACGTGCTTTTTTTCAGATCAGTAACAGAGACCTTTAGAAATTATATCTACACCATTCAAAGAACAAAAGTTTTCTTTCCAGGGCATTCACAGGAAAAAGAGTAAATTTTCATTTCCAGTCAATTCAGAAAATCTATTGGAATTCAGTTAATTCATTGTTAATAGAAAAGGAGATCCCCCATTGTTTCAAAAAGGTTAAGACATACTACACCCAGTAGCAGTAACCCAACCTTCAGTTACCAAATCCTCACAGACTGGTCTGGGACTCTGGTGGGACAGAGGGCAATAGGATAGAAAATCCCTCTGATTGTCTCAACAGAGCTGAATCTTAGTTCTGGTTCTTGGTTCTGGTTTTTAATGAACAGTGGGTAACTCCCCATTCAATCAGCCAACACTCACTTTGGCCTGAATCACAATATGACAGAGAAGCATGCTCATAAACAACAGCAGATGTACTTGTATTCTTTTCTTTTTTCTTCGTTTTGCCGTCTATTGTTTTCAGTCAGTGAACAAACTGGCATAAGAGACAGATATGAGCAAGGAAATCAACGGGCTCTCTGAAAACAGTCAGTCAGTGCCCTAACCAGACAGCTGGAGCTAAATCATAATTAAGATCCTATCGTTTCAGAGGTTCTTTCTTGTTTTAGAATGTTAAGGCACCACCTGCTGCGGGTGCTACAAATGTCACTACAGTACATCCACTCTATTGGAGGGAATTACACTAAAAGACAGCTATAACAAGTTAACCCTGCACATCTCTCTAACAATGCCTCAGAATATGCTGCCCCAAGAACTCACTCTCCCAGGATGCACAGGGAGGGACCACCATCTCCATCTTGGTCAAAGCTCCAGTTTAGATGACCTATCCACCGCAGGGAAAACCCTGGTCCTGGAGGGTGGTTGTGTCTCTGTGACCGACCGGGTTCGAACCCGGGCCTCCTGCACGCCAGCAGAGTGTATTAGCCCACTAAACTAAAGCCTAGGCATTGGATCGGTGAGCCAATGCAACTAGTCACCAAACCACCTTGGGTACAACTGCATGCTTCTCATCTCATCAAAAACACCAAAAACCCACAATTACTGAAGAAAAATTGTTGCTAGAAATAAACTGACCGAATTAATTTCTTCCATTTCCATGTATTTAAATACCCCAAAAAGTTCAGATGACGCACTCTCAAGTAATTAGACCACCTATTTTGCACCAATGTGTGCTCTCCCTCCTTAAACACCCTCCTCTATTTTACACAGGGATATTAATACCAAAGGGAGCATTACTTTTTCAAGTCAGGGAAAACATGCCAGCTACACAGAGAATCAATGATCATGATGCAAAGGACCCTGGGAAGACACAATCCAACGTTAGTGGAGCAGCATGGACGGTCAACCAATCACGAGGCTGGCCAGAGAGAAACACAGGAAGTAGCATGGACGGTCAACCAATCACGAGGCTGGCCAGAGAGAAACACAGGAAGTAGCATGGACGGTCAATCAATCACGAGGCTGGCCAGAGATGAGGCGAACTCCGATTGTTTGACACACCTGCTTCTTGTTATAATACCTCTATGAGTCTCTGACACAACCGAATCAGAGTAGCGAAAAATACTGAGATATGCAAAGTATTGACTGTTGCCAAAGAAAGGCCAAGCTAGACAGGTGTTCAAATGGCACATACAGTATCTGACATGTGAAAGCACTTGTTAACAAAACAACCAAATACTCCACATGCTCCTCTCAGGAATCAGTTGAGGTCTGGTAAAAGACCACTGCCAGTCATGGTGGGGCAGGTCTAAGTATACAACTCACCATGACAACAGACATGTACTGTAAGTGAATATATTGACGATACTAGCGAAACTCTCAGTCAGCATGCAAACAACTGAACGGTCTGGGAACTCTTGGTAAGACTACCAGCTTTCAGCAGTGACTCCACCACTTGCTATGGTGACTCATTGGGGGGGGGGGGGGGGGGATTGTGGGTACACATGTACCCACAATCTAACTATGCTAGCTAAAATAGCTTAGCTTGTTGTTAGCTTAGCAAAGTCCAAATCTCAATCTCATACTGCTTCCTCTTCAACAACCCATCTCTCTGTGTGGGGAACACAGGAACTATGAAAGTCCCCTTGTGAGGAAAAGCAACTCAGTCATATGAGTTGTATTAACTCAGTTATGTAGCATTAGCATCATGTCCTTCTTCCTCATCCTGACCACATTGCTTAACAGGGGTCCCTGCCATTGCCCAGGCAAGACTGAGAGACAGAATGGGAATGAGAGGTGATTGGAGATTTTGTTCAAGCGGGCGGGACTTCTCCTCATCTAACGCCTGAAGTAAAACAAATAATCGAAAACAACAGAATTTGACACAATATTTTGAACGGGAACCATTTTGACTCTGTTGCCACCAGAGAGTTGACTTGAGGCCTATAAGGGTTGTGAAGCTGGGACGTCATTCGGGCTCAAAGCCTGTGCCGGGAGTCGTGGCTGTAGCTGCCCGGGGAGGAGCGGTTGCGGTGGGGCTTGTAGGAGTCTTGGTAGGGGTCCTGGTAGTCCTGGTGGTACGGGTCTTGGTCTCGGCTGTGCTGCGAGCCTGACGACATGCGGTTGCGTCCCTTGTGCGCCCGCTCGTTGTGGTAGTTCTCGTCGGCGGTCATCAGGTTGCGACGCTCGTTGGGCGTGGAGTGGTCTCCTGTGTGGTTGCTGTGTTGTCTCATTCTTTGAGTCTGCTGATTCACCTCATACACACACAAACAACCCCTTTCTGTTACATTTCTGTATGTTACACTGGGCACTAATCAACTCATCTAACTTAGGACAATTAACTGTCTCCCCTTAAAGGGACATCACACTCCAAACGCAACATTTCTGGACAAACTTTGATTTTGGAGTGTAATGTCGCTTTAACCCCATAGCGCTGTAGCTATCTGTTTATGACCAACCTGCAGTCCAGAGATGGTGGTGGGGTAAGGAGTGAGGGCGGTGGGGCCCAGGTTGCGTCCCAGCAGGGGGTTGAGCGGCGTGGCCATGGAGGTGTGTGTGGCCTTCCAGTAGGCCTCCAGATACTCAGCCAAGTGTTCACACGCATCCTCCAACTGGTTCTCATCCAGGATGATGTCAAACATCTCCTGTTAGAGGGGTGGAGATGGAGAGAGAGTGAGTGAGAGAGAGAGATGGAGAGGGAGTGAGGGGGGAGAGAGGGAGTGAGAGAGGGAGAGGGGGTGAGAGAGAGAGGGTTTGGTGAAACAGGCTCGCATGATGAGTAACGTGGCACTACAGCTGAGCTGACTTGTTTGCTCCCTAAACTAATGCCTAGGCTGTCTTGTGCATCACAGAAAACCTGAGTTTGAACACCGGTCAGTCATACAAACTGAATACTGTCATTTTGTCACTTGATTGTTAATAGACCTTTTCAATGGCCCTGTCTAGAATCAACCTCAAGCAAACCCAGGGAGACATTGTTGGAGGTTAATGTAGAAAGAAGACACCTTGAAAAGGAGCAATGTGTGGTGTAGATTAAAGAGACAGTATGCTGGCTGGTGTAGATTAAAGAGACAGTATGCTGGGTGGTGTAGATTAAAGAGACAGTATGCTGGCTGGTGTAGATTAAAGAGACAGTATGCTGGGTGGTGTAGATTAAAGGGACAGTATGCTGGGTGGTGTAGATTAAAGAGACAGTATGCTAGGTGGTGTAGATTAAAGAGACAGTATGCTGGGTGGTGTAGATTAAAGAGACAGTATGCTGGCTGGTGTAGATTAAAGAGACAGTATGCTGGCTGGTGTAGATTAAAGAGACAGTATGCTGGGTGGTGTAGATTAAAGGGACAGTATGCTGGGTGGTGTAGATTAAAGAGACAGTATGCTAGGTGGTGTAGATTAAAGAGACAGTATGCTAGGTGGTGTAGATTAAAGAGACAGTATGCTGGCTGGTGTAGATTAAACAGACAATATGCTGGCTGGTGTAGATTAAAGAGACAGTATGCTGGGTGGTGTAGATTAAAGAGACAGTATGCTGGGTGGTGTAGATTAAAGAGACAATATGCCGGGTGGTGTAGATTAAAGACACAGTATGCTGGGTGGTGTAGATTAAAAAGAGACAGTATGCTGGGTGGTGTAGATTAAAAAGAGACAGTATGCTGGGTGGTGTAGATTAAAGAGACAGTATGCTGGGTGGTGTAGATTAAAGAGACAGTATGCTGGCTGGTGTAGATTAAAGAGACAGTATGCTGGCTGGTGTAGATTAAACAGACAATATGCTGGCTGGTGTAGATTAAAGAGACAGTATGCTGGGTGGTGTAGATTAAAGAGACAGTATGCTGGGTGGTGTAGATTAAAGAGACAATATGCCGGGTGGTGTAGATTAAAGAGACAGTATGCTGGGTGGTGTAGATTAAAAAGAGACAGTATGCTGGGTGGTGTAGATTAAAAAGAGACAGTATGCTGGGTGGTGTAGATTAAAGAGACAGTATGCTGGGTGGTGTAGATTAAAGAGACAGTATGCTGGCTGGTGTAGATTAAAGAGACAGTATGCTGGCTGGTGTAGATTAAAGAGACAGTATGCTGGGTGGTGTAGATTAAAGAAACAGTATGCTAGGTGGTGTAGATTAAAGAGACAGTATGCTGGGTGGTGTAGATTAAAGAGACAGTATGGTGACTGGTGTAGATTAAAGAGACAGTATGCTAGGCGGTGTAGATTAAAGAGACAGTATGCTGGGCTGGTGTAGATTAAAGAGACAGTATGCTGGGTGGTGTAGATTAAAGAGACAGTATGCTGGCTGGTGTAGATTAAAGAGACAGTATGCTGGCTGGTGTAGATTAAAGAGACAGTATGCTGGGTGGTGTAGATTAAAGGGACAGTATGCTGGGTGGTGTAGATTAAAGAGACGGTATGCGGCTGGTGTAGATTAAAGAGACGGTATGCTGGCTGGTGTAGATTAAAGAGACAGTATGCTGGGTGGTGTAGATTAAAGAGACAGTATGCTGGGTGGTGTAGATTAAAGAGACAGTATGCTGGGTGGTGTAGATTAAAGAGACAGTATGCTAGGTGGTGTAGATTAAAGAGACAGTATGCTGGCTGGTGTAGATTAAAGAGACAGTATGCTGGGTGGTGTAGATTAAAGAGACAGTATGCTGGGTGGTGTAGATTAAAGAGACAGTATGCTAGGTGGTGTAGATTAAAGAGACAATATGCTGGCTGGTGTAGATTAAAGAGACAGTATGCTGGCTGGTGTAGATTAAAGAGACGGTGAGCTGTTAGAGAGTCACTCACTGGAGGACACTGGGCCAGTTTGTCAGCTGCCACCAGCTGTACATTCAGATGCTTGCTCTGGGACTTCCCTCTGGACTTGACCAGCCTCTGCAGAACCTAAACGGTGGGAAGACATTTAAATATGTGTTAGATAGTGTCAGACCTCTGTTCAAATGGTCCTGTTCTTTTCTAATGTAATGTCATATTTACACACGTTTTTTACAGGAATACTACTTTTCACATCTTTAACCAGGTAAACCGGTCAAATAGTATAATTTAAAATAAATGAATAATCCATTAGATAGATGAAAGTGTGTTTGTCTGATAACAATACACATGTATAACTGTATAACTGTGTCTAAGCATGTTGACATTAATTTTCAAAAGGTGGTGGTCCCAGTGGCTCAGTAGGTTATAGCGTACTGTATAATTGACAATGTTGACAGTTCTGTGAGTTGCTTTAGATGATGTGTCTGCTTCCTGGTGATATAATAGTATTATTACCTATAGTAGACATGGATGTGTTTCAAAACACATTACCCTCCAGTCCCTACCTTGGGCGAGGAGACCTTGACATGGACGATGATGGGAGCCAACGAGGTCTTGAGCAGCTGGGCTGGGTGATTGATGGTGTCTGCATCCAGGATCACCAGCTGTAAGGACCTGGCCAGCTCAAAGATTCTCTCTATCTCACTCTGCACCTCCGCTTGGGGAACAGGATGGAAACAACACAAGACTTTAGAATACAACTTTATTGTCCATTCAGGATGGACATTTTACTTTGGCATCACCGTACAAGAATCATACACACTGAAAACAGTCAGCCTAGTACACTGTATATATGCAAATAACCGGTACACACTGACTCCCATTCCTTCATTGCATTCCCAATACATTGATTCATTCTAAGTGTGACTAGTATGAACACTGGAACGTAGCCAATGAATACGTTGAGCATTTGATTGAGCCTGTCTGTAGAGCCAGATGGGCGGAGTTTCCACTTTTGGGACTATTCCATTGATTCCATTGCGGCAGGTAAGCTCAATCAAGCTAAATCATTCTTCTTTAGCCAGGTCTCATAGAGTGTCACGTCCTGGCCAGTATAAGGTTAATTGTTTTGTAGTTTGGTCAGGACGTGGCAGAGGGTATTTGTTTTATGTGGTTCGGGGTGGTGTGTTTGTGTAAAGGGTGTTTGATTTAGTATTTCCGGGTTTTTGGTTGATGGTCTATGTGTTTGTATTCTATGGTTAGTCTGGTGTGTGTGTTTCTATGTTTGGTTAATTGGGGTTGGGACTCTCAGTTGAAGGCAGGTGTTGTCTATCTGCCTTTGATTGAGAGTCCCATATATCAGGGTGTGTTTGTGTGTGTGTGATTGGTGGGTGATTATTCTGTGTATAGCCTTGTGCCTTACCAGACTGTTTTTGGTCGATTGTTCATTCTTTGTTATTTTGTATGTTCATTTTTGAAGATAATTAAAAATCAAGATGAGCATACACATACCTGCTGCGTTTTGGTCCTCCATTTCCAACGACAAGCGTGACAGAATCACCCACCACTCAAGGACCAAGCAGCAGAAGAAGGAGCAGAGGGAATTCGAGTTGGACTGGCGGGAGAAGTGGACCTGGGAGGAAGTTCTGGACGGGGCCGGACCTTGGCACCAGGCTGAGGATTATCGCCGCCCGCAGTGGGAAATTGAGGCAGCCAAGGCAGAGAGGCGGAGGTACGAGGCCAAGTACGCGCTGAGGGAGAAGCACGAGAGGCACCCCCAAGAATTTTTTGGGGGGGGGCACACGGGTAGTTTGGCTAGGCGTAAGAAGAGCCGGAAGCCAGCTACCCGTGGTTATATGGAGGAGCGTATGGGGTGGAGAGCGCTATGTTTCGCTGAGGAGCGCACTATTTCACCCATACGCACGCACAGTCCGGTGCGCGTTATTCCAGCCCCTCGCAGGTGCCGTGCTAGAGCGGGCATCCAGCCTGGTAGGAGGATGCCTGCGCAGCGCATCTGGTCGCCGGTACGCCTCCGAGGACCAGGCTACCCAACTCCCGCTCTACGCACGGCTACCATCAGGCCCCTGCACAGCCCAGTCTGCCCTGTACGAGCACCCCGCTCGTACAGGGCTACTAGTTCCATCCAGCCAAGACGGGTTGTGCAGGAGGTAAGATCGAGACCGACTGTGCGCCTCCATAGCCCTGGGTTTCCAGCTCCTGTCTCTCGTGCGGACCCGGAAGTGCGTCAACCCAGTCCGACTCGTCCTGTTCCCGCTCCCCGCACTAGCCTGGAGGTGCGTGTACATAATCTGGTAAGCCCAGTACCAGCACCACGCACCAGGCTACAAGTGCGTCAACCCAGCCACGCCAGTCAACAGTCGTCACCAGAGCTGCCCGCCAGTCAACAGTCGTCACCAGAGCTGCCCGCCGGTCAACAGTCGTCACCAGAGCTGCCCGCCGGTCAACAGTCGTCACCAGAGCTGCCCGCCAGTCAACAGTCGTCACCAGAGCTGCCCGCCAGTCAACAGTCGTCACCAGAGCTGCCCGCCAGTCAACAGTCGTCACCAGAGCTGCCCGCCAGTCAACAGTCGTCACCAGAGCTGCCCGCCAGTCAAACGTCGTCACCAGAGCTGCCCGCCAGTCAACAGTCGTCACCAGAGCTGCCCGCCAGTCAACAGTCGTCACCAGAGCTGCCCGCCAGTCAACAGTCGTCACCAGAGCTGCCCGCCAGTCAACAGTCGTCACCAGAGCTGCCCGCCAGTCAACAGTCGTCACCAGAGCTGCCCGCCAGTCAACAGTCGTCAGAGCTGCCCGCCAGTCAACAGTCGTCAGAGCTGCCCGCCAGTCAACAGTCGTCAGAGCTGCCCGCCAGTCAACAGTCGTCAGAGCTGCCCGCCAGTCAACAGTCGTCAGAGCTGCCCGCCAGTCAACAGTCGTCAGAGCTGCCCGCCAGTCAACAGTCGTCAGAGCGGTCAGACTGCGCCGAACTGCCGGAGAGGTCAGACTGCGCCGAACTGCCGGAGTGGCCAGACTGCGCCGAACTGCCGGAGTGGCCAGACTGCGCCGAACTGCCGGAGTGGCCAGACTGCGCCGAACTGCCGGAGTGGCCAGACTGCGCCGAACTGCCGGAGTGGCCAGACTGCGCCGAACTGCCGGAGTGGCCAGACTGCGCCGAACTGCCGGAGTGGCCAGACTGCGCCGAACTGCCGGAGTGGCCAGACTGCGCCGAACTGCCGGAGTGGCCAGACTGCGCCGAACTGCCGGAGTGGCCAGACTGCGCCGAACTGCCGGAGTGGCCAGACTGCGCCGAACTGCCGGAGTGGCCAGACTGCGCCGAACTGCCGGAGTGGCCAGACTGCGCCGAGTTGCCGGAGTGGCCAGACTGCGCCGAGTTGCCGGACTGCCCAGACTGTCCCGAGTTGCCGGACTGCCCAGACTGTCCCGAGTTGCCAGACTGCCCAGACTGTCCCGAGTTGCCAGACTGCCCAGACTGTCCCGAGTTGCCAGACTGCCCAGACTGTCCCGAGTTGCCAGACTGCCCAGACTGTCCCGAGCTGCCAGACTGCCCCGACAGCCTGGAACGGCCTGAGCCGGAGCCACCTCCAGAAATAGGTGGGTTGGGGAGGGGGGGTGTAGCACAGTGCCGTCGTTGACGGCAGCCACCCTCCCTTCCCTCCCTTTAGAAAAGGGGATTTTTTTTTGGTGTTGCTTGGGGATCTTTTTTGTTAAGGTGCTTCTGGGGTAGCACCTTTAAGGGGGGGGGTACTGTCACGTCCTGGCCAGTATAAGGTTAATTGTTTTGTAGTTTGGTCAGGACGTGGCAGAGGGTATTTGTTTTATGTGGTTCGGGGTGGTGTGTTTGTGTAAAGGGTGTTTGATTTAGTATTTCCGGGTTTTTGGTTGATGGTCTATGTGTTTGTATTCTATGGTTAGTCTGGTGTGTGTGTTTCTATGTTTGGTTAATTGGGGTTGGGACTCTCAGTTGAAGGCAGGTGTTGTCTATCTGCCTTTGATTGAGAGTCCCATATATCAGGGTGTGTTTGTGTGTGTGATTGGTGGGTGATTATTCTGTGTATAGCCTTGTGCCTTACCAGACTGTTTTTGTCGATTGTTCATTCTTTGCTATTTTGTATGTTCATTTTTGAAGATAATTAAAAATCAAGATGAGCATACACATACCTGCTGCGTTTTGGTCCTCCATTTCCAACGACAAGCGTGACATAGAGATGCTAGCTACAGAGAAGAGTAGGCAACCGTATTCGATACACAAGGCAAACTCAAAAGACTCCTACAGTAAAATAGATAAAACATTATGGAGGTACATACCTAAACTGGACCTGGTGTTTGATCTCTCGATGATGGCCCGCTTGCTGGGGTTATTCAGAACAGACCTCTTGGCTAATGATATATCTGCTGTGACTCGTGTGATAGATATCCTGAAATGGTCAAACAAAGACACCAATTTAGGCATTCAGTGGATAAATACTGTAAACCTTATTTTGCAGACAGACACTCCTTTAATAAAGAGCTATTCCATGTGAATTTCTATGCCTATCTATCTATCTTGTAGGGCTTCATAAGTCAATCAAAAAAAGTAAGGAAGAGCACGCTTTCATTTTACCTGCCGTCAAATCTATGCTTGAGGAAGTCAAAGAGTGCTTTCTGCATCATATCCGTCACCTGTGGAGAAAGAGAAGCCATAAGAGGAGAAATAGTAGAGAGAGAGAGAAAGAGAGAGGACAGAGAAAGACAAAGAGAGCGCGGAGAGAGACAGAGAAAGACAAAGAGAGAGCGGAGAGAGACAGAGAGCAGATTGAGTATGATTCAAAAAGAGAACATTTAACCCTAACAGCATAACATCAAGCAAACTTCCTGGGAAATAATTTCCTCATGGCCAGAGCACATGGTGCTAAGATGTCCCATGACGACAGCCTACGTGCAACAAACCATTTATCATTCTAACAATTCTATAAATTATATACTAGTAGTTCAGATATTCAGTAATTTGACAGGGGGATACTGAAAATCATATCAAACATGCCATTTTATGCCATTTGCAATAGTAAAGCAGGATTTGGGGTCAATTCCATGATATTACGTTTGTTTACATTTTTATTTAACCTTTATTTAACTAGGCAAGTCACTATCAGTCAACTCACTAGATAGATTCATATTATGTTACTGAAATGCAATGGAAAATCCTCATAGTCAACAATAGAATAATTTCAGTCTAAAATGGATCTCCTGAAATGACTGAAGTTAGATGGTATCATGGAACTGGTCAGAGGCCTGCCAGTAAGGATGGTGGCCTATACAAAGATCCTTTAGTGGCTGGTTTAACAGCAGTCTAGATGCTGCTTCCAGAGGTTCTCCTCTCTACTCTCTCCGCTCCTGTCTTCTCTCCTCTCTCTTTTCTTCTCTCCTCTCTTCTTTTCTCTTCTCTCTTCTCTCGCCTCTCTCTTCTCTCGCCTCTCTCTTCTCTCGCCTCCCTTCTTTCCTCTTTCCTCTCTCCTCTCTTTCTAATTTCAAACGTTGCTCTACTTCTGATGCTGACGTGTTTGCACCCAGAAGGTTGTTACCGTGGCAACAGAGCACACTGTGGGATGAGGCGACTGATTGTGTTCCCTTCATGCAAGGAGGGAGAGAGAGAGAGAGCGAGAGGAAGAGGGGAGGAGAGGAAAGAAACTCCCTGTACTATGGTGTTCTGAGAATGACTTGGAAAAACATCAACAAAGCACCTCACTCAGCAGCCTAAATATAGACTCTAGTAGAGCTCTAACAGGCCCGTGTCAACACAACATTAGAAAAACATTGCCTACATCGAAACATGAATGATTATAAACATGAAGTCAATAGAAACATCATCCAGCCATGAGGAGATCTTCTCTCAATGAGATGTGACCATGACAGCCGCTACAACAATCATTTAACATGATGCACTGTTAATGTCATTCCACCAATGGGAGCTCTAGGATGGCCCCCATGGGAGGAGTCAGTGGATGATCATGTGACTCGATGGCCGCCGCTGCTGCTGCTTACCTCATAGCCCTTGAGGGAGGGCCCCACCAGCACCACAGGCCTCATGGATGGCACCACGTCGTAGGGGGGGACGTGTTCAGTCTGTAATAGAGTAACAAAGGAATCAGTGGAGCAGGGGGACACATTGAGAGAATCTCAATTGCATTTCCTAGAACCCTCGCCTCTACTCAAAACCCATTGGATGAGAAATCAGAGGGGAGGAACCTTTTAGCTTCTCATCCAATGGGTTTTGAGAATGAGGTGAGGAGAGAGGACATGAGGAGTCAAGGACATGCTATTGAGATTTTCCCACAGTAATAAAATTGGATAGATGCACACCACAGTATGGGATGTATGGATCATTGGGACAACACAATCTGACTCAAATCTATTTCAATAATATAGTAGAATAGTTGAATGGAATAATATTGTGATATAGTCTAAAAGCCCAAGTCAATCTCAATAGTATTGTAAGGGATTGAGGCCGGGTCAATCAGTGTAATTACAACAGTGACCACTGGAAATGGGATGTTAGATATGGGATGTTAGATGGGATGTTAGATGGAGTGTTAGATGGAGTGTTAGATGGGATGTAGGATGGGATGTAAGATGGAGTGTTAGATGGGATGTAGGATGGGATGTAGGATGGGATGTTAGATGGAGTGTTAGATGGAGTGTTAGATGGAGTGTAGGATGGGATGTAGGATAGGATGTTAGATGGATGTTGGATGGGATGTTGGACGGAGTGTTAGATGGGATGTAGGATGGGATGTTGGATGGGATGTTGGATGGAGTGTTAGATGGAGTGTTAGATGGGGTGTAGGATGGGATGTAGGATGGGATGTTGGATGGGACGTTAGATGGGATGTAGGATGTGAACTGTACTATTGTAATGTAGACAGCTATAGTTGATGGAGACAGTTTGGTATTACCATCACCCACTTACCACTTTCTGTTTCTGCTTTCCTGTGAAGTAAAACAAAACAGAATTGTCAATGTCTTGTATTGTATTGTGTCATAAGTCACCATAACTTGTCAGGTCAGAGACCTGATGATCCTGTACTTAATTTGGGGAATTGTGATGATCAGAACGTGATTTACAGTAAATACATTTTCAACCGAGGATTAGAACTGCCACAGGAAATAAACATATACCCTTTAGATTCATCACCAAACATATAAACATGATCCTAATATCCTATGAGGCATATTCACAAAGTCACATGACTGAAGTTCAGGGGGGGTCAAAGTCTTGTCGATGGGTTCACCCTGTGGTAAGCCAAGTCTCAGAGCGCCTGCAGTCCTCAGCTGGAGGAAGAGGATGGGAGAATACACTATATATATACACTCTATGGATCCACAACCCAGCAGGCAAAAGTTGTTATGGGATGTTATAATGGCATCATATTCTGGTTGTAAACTGTTTTTCTGGTTGTTGAGAAGTCTGGATTACAACCAATGCTACATTGACATCATATTCTGGTTGAAAACTTTCATACTTTGGTTGGTATCTGTTCAGATTACAACCAGTAAAAGACGTCTTTCTCCGATTGCTAAAAAGACGTCCAGAAAAACATCCTTTTACAACCATAATACAACTTGACCATGACGTCACAAAAAGACATCACAATGACTTTGTTGCAACCAGTTTTGCCCGCTGGGAATCATTTATCTTAGGTTCTATGGAGAGACATGGGAAGGCTTAAACACTAAGCAATACTTGCTCTACGTCTCACGTTGCCTTGACAAAGTTTTCTGGTTCTTCTCTAACCTAGCGGAGGGCCAGTAGGGGCGGACAACGTCCCCCCATCATGTTTAAGAGGCTCTCACCTGCAGAGGAGATGAGGGGTCTGATCGAGGCGGACACCTCATCCTCTACACTTGAGGACGAATTGCCTCCAGACTTACTGGAAAAGACAAGAGGGGGATAAAAAGAAACACAAGAATCACAGAATTAATGTGGCGAACAGCGACGGGGTTCTAAATGCAGAATCCAGGCCTTATAGGGTGAATGAAGGACTCGAGGTGAGCCTGTCAACTCATCCAAAGTCTAGTCCTCTCATTACGCTGAATTAGTGTTAAAACTGAACAGGCCTAGTGCAGCAAATGGCTCTGAAGGCTAGAACGCACACGAGACAAACCACTGGTGACGGGAGCTTCCAGAGCGATTAAACAGACAGAGCAGCTAGGTCGCTAGAAGAACCAAAGCATTACTGATTATTAAGGCCAGAGACCTTATAAATATTTAGATTGTTCTATTCTGGATATGGATGGAGAGAAATGTAATTATTCGAAATGATCTGTAACACTTCCTATGAATACCCTCTTTATAACACATGATAAGCACATTTATAACCAAATGAGTTGTACTAATTTGACTAATTTGTCATAACCGAATCAGTTTTACTAAACTTTGAATAGCACTGCTGGCCCCTTCCTAACCCCCTTCCCTGGGTTACAAGGCTATAGGTCTCTGACTGAGCGAGAGAGGACTGGTGATGGGCTGCCTTACCCTTGGACTCGCCCTCTCTTCTGTTCCTGCTGGATGCGGATGTTCTCTAGCTTTAGAGGACTGGGGATGAAGCCGATCTCACAGCCCTCCTTGACCAGCCGGCCGATCCACCAGTCATTGTTGAACTTCTGGATGGGTTGGAGGTGTGGTTGAAAAATACGTTTCAGTGCGTTTAGACAAGCAGTCCAATTCTGATATTCTTTTCACTAATTTGTCTTTTGACCAATCAGATCAGTTCTGAAAAAGATCTGATGTGAAAAGATCTGATGTGATTGGTCAAAAGACCAATTAGTGGAAGAAAAGATCAGAATTGGGCTGCCTGTCTAAACGCAGCCAAAATGACATGAACATAAGGAAATAAGCAGTTTTATCTAGTTTGAACAGACAGTGAGTGTGTTTCAGAACACAGGTACTAAATTCAGTGTATATGCCTTCCTGTTGTCATGACTGTCCACGAGAATCCAAATAGGTCAGACCCCCTCTCACCCGCAGAGGGGAGGAGGAAAGAACTAGAAAGGATTAACAACTCAAGTCCTGTTGTAAAGATTCAGGTCTCCCTCTCCAAATTCACCATAGGGTTGTGCTTTTTCTCAACAGACCTTTTTCCAGCTGAAACTCTTAACACGTTCAAAACCAACTACTGGAACAATATTTCTAACATAGAACGTAGGGAATGGTCAGAGGTGATCTATAGAACACTATTGTCATTTTGTTTGTTATTTTGTGATGTCATTAAAAATCTTATAAAGGAAATACTGTAACTTGGAAAGTATACCCACTACATGTATGAAGTTTCCATACTATGCGTTGTGCATGTAATATGAAAAATGATGTGTTTTTGTTAAGAGAGGGATGTGATTCGAGAAGCTATATGAGATCATTGTTTTACATAACTTTGTACAAGTGACAAGTAATGCCCCCGAGTGAGGTCAGAGAGCGGGTCAGCATGACGGAACCGCCCCTTTCGAACAAACTATGTAAATGAACATACTAGACCAGAAAAGCATCAAGCTGCAGCTTTACGTTTAAAGTGGTTTGAACTGTGAATCTCAACACGAGGTAGAGACGATAGTCACCTCCGGACAATCACTGGTACGGCTGATTAGCTGTCCTAAGTAAAGTATATTCGAAAGCGAATTTAAGTAGGACCATTATACTACTCTGCTCAAACCATCGTATTATGCTACTCTCATATCACCCCAATGGAAACCAGCGACACAGCTGGCTAGCCTATCTTCAAAGAAGCATCTTCAAGAGCGAATGTAAGGAAAATAAACTTTGTAGTTCTGTGCAGGACTGCACAACAAGTCACCGGATACCGGACAACTACAAAGAAGAACAACAGTAGAAGACTTGTTGGAACCCTTTTGGAAAATCAGAGCCTTACAAGCGTGCCACAAAAAGGCCCAACTCCTTTTGCAAGGTGACCCTGTCCACCGAGAGATCCGGCAAACCAAGCGGGCGGCGGTTCATGTGCAAAGTATATGGTTACTGTAAGTGAGAGTAGTTTCTGAAAGTACCAATGTTAAGTGTCTCTGTCCCCCCTCTCCCTCCATCTCTTTTGTAACAAGCAGCCATGTTGTTGTCATTCCGCTAGGGACCTGTTTTGAGCGTATTAGGTTTCCAGTCAATAACCGATGCAAAGTGTGTATGTTTATCCTGTGTTCTCATTTAATAAGCTAGTAAATAAGTAATTAAACCAATTTGTGTAGTACTGAATCATAAGTTAGGCTGGGGTTTTTGCAGATGCAAGGAGGTATGACTGTTCAGAATGATGATATGATACGAGGTTATGATTAATAAGTTGACTGTTTATAGATGTGATAGGTAAAGACCTTCAGAGTTTAATTCGGGAGATGGAAACTCTTTAAAGAACCGCTCTCGTGGTGCCCAGATCCTAATGAGTTAATTGTTACATGACTAATTTCATCGGATAACAATTAAATATAGTTAGGTAATTAGATAAATGTCAAAGGATTAATGTTAAAGTCAAGTCAAGACACTGTTGTAATAGTGGTTGATCACGGCCCTGGGTCAAATGCATATCACATTCAGGAGGTTAGTGGCACCTTAATTGGGGAGGACTGCTCGTGATAATGGCTGGAGTGAAATAAGAGGTATGGTATCAAATACATCAAACACATGTTTTCCAGGTGTTTGATACCATTCCATTTGCTCCGTTCCAGACATTATTATGAGCCGTCCTCTCCTCAGCAGCCTCTGTTGATACTGATTGCTATGCTTAATCTAGTTTGTCTGGTACAATGGTATAGCCAGAAAACTGCACACGCCGACCTAAATCATTTGCCATTGAAAAGAATTTCACAAATGTATTTTATCAAAATCTGATTGATTGTGTGCCACAGTTCAACTTTGCCCTAGTGACAAAAAACATTACCTCCTTTATGTGAAGGAAATCCTTAGCATCGAATGAGATGGCGGTTGCTGGCACCGGCACATCCTCGTCCAATGCTCCACAGTAGCTGACGTTGGTCTTCACAGCAAAAGCCACGGCTTTAGCCTTTGGGAGAGAGAGAGGAACAAGATGGGTCAGTCAGAGAGCCGCACAGTATGAACTTAAGTTCACATGAATGAACTATGACTTACAAGGCTTAATAAAGCCTTCATAAACACTTTATAATGCCTACATGGATGCTTCACAAATCATTTATAAGCAAATGTCATACAATAAGTATAACAGATGCTATAACAGATCCATTCATCTGGTGCTTTGCCAATTGTGGCATAACCCTTCTGCCATCCTTTACATAGTAGTCTTCTTGCTGCACAAGTCCAGGTACTACCCTCATATTTCACTTAAAACTTTTAAAAACGTTTTATCCCTACTGAACACAACCTAGTGAGGTATCGCTCTCTCTGGGTCTCACCTTGGCTCTCTCCAGCTGCACGGTGGCCTGCTGCTCCTTCTGCTCTCGGGTCTGGGCCGGGGCCTGGGTCCCCGGGCCCCCTTGGCTCGGGCTCTGGCCCTGGATCTGCCCCGGCACCTCCCGCTCCTCCTCCAGAGAGACATCCGAGTCCGATGGTCTGCTTGTGTAGGAATCAGCTGAGCCCTGCAATACAACAGGACAGGGACAGACAGGAAGACAGCAGCTGTCACTATGATCACACAGCCAGCGTCACCGTCACCAGGTTGTCACCAGGTGGAGGAGGTTGTAGCATTACGTTCTACAGTACCCAAAATGCTCTGTAACTGTATCCGGTTTATCTTACTAAACAGCGGTGAGGTGATTTGGAATTGATTGATTCATTGATTGATTTAATTTATTTTGGGGGGGCATTTTCTATTCTTCTTACCCACGTACTATAGTCTTACAACTCACTTTTGAGACTTTTTTTCAGTGAGAACTTGAAATTGCCTATGGAGGTTATACATTTCAAATTATTTGGAAGACTATTTCAAAGAATGGCAGCTGAGTACAAATACCACTATTTAATACCACTATTAAATCTAAAAAGAACAACGTCAGTTTCACTCCTTCTAGTGGAATAGTTACGGTTATCCGTAAGTTAAAGTAGTTACATAGGTACCCGGGGACAATACTGTTGGGTCTGTGGACAAGCTTATGTACGAGACCCATTTTAATCTGAGAGACTCTCTCCTCCACTTTGATCTATCGGAGGCCTTCAAAGTGGGAATGGTCTAGATGAGTACGTGCTGGAAATTTCAGAATAATCCTGACTAATATATTCTGAGATGTCTGCAGTTTATTTTTTAATTTTCTTGGGGGCACTATTGTACCAGGAAGAGCATGCATAGAATCAGTCTTGTGATGAGGTAGCACTGCCTGAGACTTGATTGCCCAGATGTTTGATTACCACCGGTTACACATGACCACCGGTTGGTTACACATGACCACCGGTTACGCTCATATGTGAGCACAGTGGCCCGTAAGTAGCTGGACTGACCAGGAAGGGAAAGGGGGATACCTAGTCAGTTGTACAACTGAATGCATTCAATTGAAATGTGTCTTCCACATTTAACCCAACCCCTCTGAATCAGAGAGGTGCGGGGGGCTGCCATAATCGACATCCACGCCTTCAGCACCCGGGGAATAGTGGGTTAATTGCCTTGTTCAAGGGCAGAATGACAGATCTTTACCTTGTCAGCTCGGAGATTCGATCCAGCAACCTTTCGGTTACTGGCTCAACACTCTAACCACTAGGCAAACTGTCCCCAAAGGTTGGCTGTGACATGTCTGGAGCGTGAGTTAAAGTATTGACCCAAGCCTTGGCCTTATAAGAACAGAGAGTAACTCTACCAAAGATAATCCAATTGGGGAACAACATTAACTCAAGTCAGGGAAAAAACTGTGTGTTCGGTGTGTGCGTGCGTACCTGAGTGCCTGTGTATGTGTGTCAATATCGCTTTAGGAACGTAGAAAGTCTCGCAGTCTGCTAAAATCCACAGACGCTAGTCATAGTACAGCACCTTTTACAACAAACAAGCTATTTTTTGGGCTTACTTCAGCACGGGCTCTATTGAATTCTGTGGGCTAATCACAAAATGCCAGGTCTGGGAAACAAAAAACGAGGAGATTTGCTTATTTAGAAAGATAAGTGATTGCTAAAAAAAAAGAAGAAATTGCATCTTGAGTCAATGCTATTAAGAAACAGATGCTGATATAAATTCATCGATCACATTAAGGTTCTGTGATAAAAGTACTATGAGCCTAATTATTAATCACAATCATGAAATGTTTTTGTTTTTACCGGGTGTAACCTTTATGACACAAACACATGACACAAATCAACCTGCACTGCTTTTGTTAAAAGTTTTTCTGTTAATAATAGTAAAAGCTCCCTGTTTTCACACTTCGTCTTATAACGATGTGCTATTTTTGAAGCACTCACAAGCACCCAGCTGACATACAGTATATTATAACACCCTGTTAGAACAACCCCCCCCCACAGACACACACCACACACACACCACACACACACTACCACCCAGCTCTTCTAGTGTTTTTGTAAACATTTATTCTCACGCCCCCTCAACAAATACTATATTCCTTTATATATATTCATTATATATCTTAATAAATTATTATAGCCAGTTGCTGATCAGCCGATATATAAAAAACGGATAACGGGGGATATGGGTAGTTAGAGGGGTGCATTTTGGGGTACAGAATCTCTTCACGGCCATATTGTATGACTGCCGGGCTTCCAACTGAGCACTGACATGTGACTCATGTCTATCTGACTCCAATATATGACATCACAACGCACGCTCCTCTCTGTCCTCTCTGTCCTCGGCAGCAAAAATACAACACACTGCTGTTGCCGGGTGTAAAAATAGAAGCTTTGGCCCTTTAAACAAAGGCAGTAAATGCAGCAGGGCTATACCATACATTTGGAGAGGCTGTGATATGAGGATACATTATACAATCATAACCTCACGCAGGGAGCAAAACGGCCCTCTGGGGGATAGGAATTAGCATTTACACACTGCTCTTCTCTCGCTATATAATGCTATCTCCATCTTTGTGCTCCTACGTGTGCTGTGCATTAAATGGATGGCTACTGTGTACATCGCATAGCTATCATCAGCCATTGAAATGTGCTGATGATATGATGCAGCTATTCAGATGCATTGGGCTGATGCTGACAGACACATACTGCTACTTCTTCTTATACACATCATCACTAATTACACTCTCACGACTGTGCGCATACACACACACACATACGTCTGCCGCTGTCTTCTCCCTACAGTGAACCCCCCCCCCCCCCCCCCCCCCACAGTCACCCCACCCCCAGCAGAGACCGCGATCCTTCTATCTACAGCATGAGACCGTCAGCTTACCTACAGTAAACCCTGTGTTTGTGTGTGCACCACAGCTGAGCCACCTCCATCAACAAACACACGCTCAAACACACACACACACGATCTGAAGCTAAACCCCCCACCACTCACCGCCTCCGAGTCTTCAAATCCATGCAGGTACAAATTGTCATACATGGAGGTCTGCTATTTCCAAAAGCACCTCTAGAAGAATAGAAGGAAGAGGGGGAAAAAAACGAGAGAGCGGAGGAGGCTGTGGTGGAGGAGGGGGAGCAGGAGGAGGAGGAGGGAGCCACCACAGAACAAGGGATGGATGGGGGGATGACGGTAAAAAATAAATCCCTCCTTTTTCGGCTGGAAGAGGAGAAGAGGTAGTAGCAGTAGCAGAGCCAGCCTGCTTGGTTTCCCCTAGGCCTGCTTGGTTTCCCCTAAGCCTGCTTGGTTTCCCCTAGGCCTGCTTGGTTTCCCCTAGGCCTGCTTGGTTTCCCCTAGGCCTGCTTGGTTTCCCCTAGGCCTGCTTGGTCGATGGTGGTGCGTTAGCCCGAGCCTGGATGCTACTGGCTCACATTATAAAGCAGAGAGGCTCTCCCTAGAGGCAGCCCAATCCTGGCATTTCATCAGCCCTTCCAAACACACCGAACGGAGCAGCATAGAGAATCCTTCCTCAATATCAGCACCCGATGACAAAGCCAATGTGCAGCAAGTCGATTGGCTGTGCAGCAAGCCGATTGGCTGTGCTGCCCTCCACTCAGCTTGGACGCACAGGCACTCTCTCCTTGACTGAGGGAGTATAGGAAGAGGGGGATGACAGCAGAATCATTCTCTCTCTCTGTCCCCTCCTCTTTCTCTCACTACCCATCTCTCTATCTCTCTCTCCCCTCTTTCTCTCTATCCATGTATCTCTCTCTGTCCCCTCCTCTTTCTCTCTATCCATCTATTTCTCTCTCTCTCTATGATCTATCTCGCTCTCTGTCCCCTCCTCTTTCTCTCTCTATCGATCTATCTTTCTCTCTCTCCCCTCCTTTCTCTCTCTCTCTCCCCCTCTTTCACTATCCATCCATCCATCTTTCTCTCTCTCTCCCCTCCTCTTTCTATCATCTCTCTCTCTTCCTTCCTCTCTATCATATCTCTCTCTTCCTTCCTCTCTTTCTCTCTATCCATCTATCTCTATCTCTTCCCCTATATCCATCTATCTCTCTCTCTCTCTCTCTATCCCCTCCTCTTTCTCTCTCTCTCCATCTCTCTCTTCCAGTGTATAGGCTAAACACCACAGATATAACCAGAATATAAAACAAAAGGAGCTGTATAGAGTATAGTGGATAACCAGAATATAATTGACTTAGTCCAAAATGGTTTGCTGTACCACAATGTATTGCATGTTATAATTGTAAGCTTTCATTCTGATAGTCACATTATCATTTTGATGCTTATTTAAGTGTATCCGTTTCTAAAATAAACAAGGGGCAAAAGACAAATAAGAAAATAGCAGGTTCATAAAATCTACTGGACCTTCTTATGGAAAGACACACTAGTAGAAATAGTTGAAATAAAGACATTGGCCTGTAGATATATTTTGTACAGTATTTATATTATAAAAATATATGTAAGTGTATCTGCATATTAAGTTCATGAAATAATAACAAAATGATGAGTGCTGGCCAACCCTCCTCCTAGAGAGATAGGTACAGTAAGCTTTTGTTCCAGCCTTGATGAAACATCATTGTACTAATCAGCAGCTCATCAGCTCCTTGATTAGCTGAATCAGCTGTGTTAGAGTGGGGTTGGAGAAACAACCTGCATATTCTGTTGCTCTCTATCTCTCTAGAACAGGGGTGGGAAATTCCAGTCCTCGGGGGCCTGATTGGTGTCACAGTTTTGTCCCAGCTCCAGCTAACACACCTGACTCCAATAACCACCTAATCATGATCTTCAGTTTAGAATGACATTTGATTAATCAGCTGTGTTTGTTAGGGATGGGGAAAAAGTGTGACACCAATCAGGCCGAGGACTGGAGTTGCCCAGGCCTGGTTCTACAAGGATCTGTCCTGGGGCTGCACAATGAAGGTGATTTGGTTTGTTTCCTCAGGTCAGCAACATATGGATGACTAAACGGTTGACTGGTTTTCCAATTACTGTTCTCTGGCTGTCCCCTCATCCTGGTTAGATGTTAACTGCCTGCTGTAGTATGTCTCAAGGATCAATTCATGGTTCAATTAAACTGGGCTATGTAAAAGCACTACTCAGATGCTTCCAAGAAGTGTGTCCTTGTGTGTGCGTGTTTGTGTGTCTGTTTGTGACTGAATTTGTCTCTCTGTCAGTGTGGGTTCTCATCCCAGAAAGTTGTGTTCCATCCCAGAAAGTTGTGTCTCATTCCAGAAAGTTGTCCACTCCCCTATGCCCTTGGTCACTCCCCATCACAGATTCAAGAAGACATGGCTAGGTGTAAGCTAGCAATAGCTCCAGCTAGTTTCCGCCATATTGCTTTCACCTATCCAGTCCTATCAGATCTGTGAAGAGGTCGAGAACGAGGACATTGGGAATGGAACATCTTTCTGGAATTTAACCCATCCCAGCCTACCTGTGGTATAGGGTGAAGTTGCCCCTTTACGCTGATCTTCTGTCAGTTTTGCATTTCCCCCACTAATGGTTAAGGTTAGGATTGGGGGAGGGGATCCTAGCTCTGTACCTAGGGGAAACCCCGGAGCCCTACCTGTCTGAGGATGAAGCTAGTGGAGGTGGTGCTGCCATCAGACCTCTTCAATCGGCTTCGTCTGGAGTAGGTCCCTCGGTTCACCTGTGTGGGATCAGACAAACAGCACAACCAACCAAGTCCTTCTCAAGGGGAATCAAGCTAAAGAACAACAGAAACATCAACAGAAAAAAAAAACAATACATAATGGTACTGTCATGACGTTGGCCTCTTTTGGTACAGGGAGGACAGTTGACCCCCTCCCTTTTGCACCACCACCCAACCTACCTTCCCCCCAACTCAGGCCCTGTGGGAAAGGGTTGTAAAAACTCAAAAATTCCAGGAGAGTCTCAAGGCCACATGGCCCATAGAGAGACACAGGAAATTCTTCCAACTCACAGAATTGGGGAGCCAAGCGACATTTGTGTTCTGGAGAAGGTATGGAAGATTGGTGAAGAATCCAGCTACGAACTGATCCGCTTGGTACAATTTTGTGATACTCAGAAGAGACAATATAGCCATATTACCATAAAACTGTTTATATAATAGCCTCAGCTTGAGACTTGCATCATAATGGTTGTATAGAATGTATTAATAAGGATAAAGCTTTTGTAATACATTGAGATGCTATGTACTGATGTAATGTGATAGAATTGTATTTCTGTAACCAAGTCTAACTCAATCATAGGCACGCCCCCAGGGACACATACAGGACCAGGCGTCATTTGACAAGCTGTTCAAGGGTCACTATAAAACCCACCCTGATTTACATTTCTTTAGACCAGGCCTCCACTCCATGGCCAATAGGTTTTACCATCCAATTCCTTATCCCGAATGAGTGAGCCTTCAATTGTCAATTGTTAATATTAATGAACTCTGTAGGTGTGCATTCTCAGCTGACCGTTTATGACCCATTGTCTAACAGACCAGCCATGCCTGTTAGCCATTAGCGCACATTACTATACCAATCCTTTGTGACGATAATTACTGTTTGTATGTTTTCTGTTAATTACTTAGTGTAGTAAATAAATGATTTTAAGACAATTGATGTATGGATGATTTTAGTAAAGACTGGGTTCGTGCAGATACAACAATTTACGAGGTTTGGAATGAGACTGGACTCGAGGTAAAATACACCATTTAAACCAGAAGATAATCGGCCTATACTATAACAGAATATAATATTATACTACAGGAAAGTTATATTAGGAAAATTATAGCTTTTTAATCTGAATATTCTCCTTGGTGCCCCGATCTCCTAGTTAATTACAATTAAACGATTAATCAGTTTAATCGCGTGATAATAATTACAGGGAGTTAATTGATGAACATGTCTTCAGTTTAATGGTACCCCAAAGACACGACAGTACAGTACACAGCAGTTGCTGATGGAATTGCTTTCCGTGTTACATCTTACCTATATTCCATAGTTCTATTCAATTATATTCGATTCAATTATATTATATTCTGTTCTGTAACTTGGTATGTGTACTCCGAGTTGGTATTCATGTCATAAGAATGAATTCCCCAGCCTCCCGGGTGGCGAGGTGGTCTAAGGCACTGCATCGCAGCTGCTAGCTGTGCCACTAGAGATTCGGGTTCGAGTCCAGGCTCTGTCGCAGCCGGCTGCGACTGGGAGGCCCAGGAGCCGGCGCACAATTGGCCCAGTGTCGTCCGGGTTAGGGAGGGTTTGGCCGGCAGGGATATCCTTGTCTCATCGTGCACTAGCGACTCCTGTGGCGGGCCGAGTGCAGTGCACGGTCACCAGGTGTACGGTGTTTCCTCCGACACATTGGTGCGGCTGGACAATGTTGGATGGACATTGTGTCAAGTGTGGCTTGGTTGGGTTGTGTTTCAGAGGATGCATGGCTCTTGACCTTTGCCTCTCCCGAGTCTGTACGGGAGTTGCAGCGATGAGACAAGACTGTAACTACCAATTGGGGAGAAAAATGGGGTAAAATAAAAAAAATTATGAATTCCCCTCAACCATGACCACAAATTGGGGAAAACATTATTTCCCATTGACCCCCAATGTAAAAGAGTCAACTTAGTCATAGATTTTTTGTTATACAGAAATAACAAAACAATCTGATGAGCTGCTGTGTTGTTCAATGTACAAGTAACCAGGTCAAAAATCCTGACCTATGGTTTGAAATGCTCCCATGTATGGAAAACGAGCCTGCGAGAAGACCTCTGTGGCTTCAGGCTATTCACTGTGGAAGAGTGGGAAATTGTGGAGACCCAGTGTCCAAGTAGGAAACACATAGGTATGTGTGTGGATAACATTTCATCACAGGTAAGACATTTAACTTGTTTAGTAGTCCGTTTTTATCTCCACTCACTACTTGTAGATTTATAGTCCATTTCTTTGTGTTGTTGGTCTTGGATAGCTTAATGTTCTGGTTGGTAGCTAGCTAGCACTCAGTCACATGGCTAACATTAGCGACATAGGACCATGCCTCAGGACTACCTGGCCTGATGACTCCTTGCTGTCCCCAGTCAACCTGCTCATGCTGCTGCTCCAGTTTCAACTGTTCTGCCTGTGGCTATGGAACCCTGACCTGTTCACTGGACGAGCTACATTGTCCCAGACCTGCTGTTTTCAACTCTCTCGCTCTACCGCACCTGCTGTTCCAACCTCTGAATGCCCGGCTATGAAAAGCCAAGTGACATTTACTCCTGATTTACTGACCTGTTGCACCCTCTACAACCACTGTGATTATTATTTGACCCTGCTAGTCATCTATGAACGTTTGAACATCTTGGAGAACAATCTGGCCTTAATAGACATCTACTGTTATAATCGCAACCCGGCACAGCCAGAAGAGGACTGGACACCCCTCAGAGCCTGGTTCCTCTCTAGGCTTCTGCCTTTCTAGGGAGTTTTTCCTAGCCACCGTGCTTCTACACAGGCATTGCTTGCTGTTTGGGGTTTTAGGCTCGGTTTCTGTATAGCACTTTGTGACATCTGCTGATGTAAAAAGGGCTTTATTTTACTAAGCAAGTCAGTTATGAACAAATTCTTATTTTCAATGATGGCCTAGGAACAGTGGGTTAACTGCCTTGTTCAGGGGCAGAACGACAGATTTTGTACCTTGTCAGCTCGGGGATTCAATCTTGCAACCTTTTGGTTACTAGTCCAACGCTCTAACCACTAGGCTACGCTGCCACCCCATTTATAAATACATTTGATTGATTGATTGATTGATTGATTGATTGATTGATTGATTGATTGATTGATTGATTGATTGATTGATTGATTGATGAGGGAAGCGTTAGTGAGAATGCTTGGGAGCAGGGAATGTTGAAAAGTAATCATTAGACATGTACTTTTCTTAACCTCTATGGGCTAGGTGGGTCCTGACCGTCCCACCTGCGGGACACACTATTCAACAGCCAGTGAAATAGCATGGCGCGAAATACAAAACAGCAAAAATCTCATAATTTCATTTTCTCAAACAACCAACTATTTTACACCATTTTAAAGATAAGACTCTCGTTAATCTAACCAGATTGTCCGATTTCAAAAAGGCTTTACGGCGAAAGCATAAAATTAGATTATGTTAGGACATAAACTTCACAAGAAAAACCACACAGCCATTTTCCTAGCAAGGACATGCATCACAAAAACCAAAAGTACAGCTAAAATATTCACTAACCTTTGATGATCTTCATCAGATGGCACTCACAGGACTTCCTGTTATACAATACATGTATGTTTTGCTCGATAAAGTTCATATTTATATCCAAAAACAGCATTTTACATTGGCGCGTGATGTTCAGAAAATATATTCCCACCAAAACATCCGGTGAATGTGCAAATCAATTTACAAAAATACTCATCATAAACGTTGCTAAAATTTACAACAGTTATTGAAAGAATTATAGATACACTACTCCTTGACGCAACCGCTTTGTCAGATTTCAAAATAACTTTACGGAGAAAGCACATTGTTCAATATTCTGAGTGCATAGCTCAGCCATCGAAGCAAGCTATACAGCTACCCGCCAAGTTCTGGCAACAACAAAACTCTGAATTAGTATTATAAATATTCTCTTACCTTTGCTGATCTTCGTCAGAATGCACTCCGAGGACTCCTACTTCCACAATAAATTTTATTTTTGTTCGAAATACTCCATATTTATGTCCAAATACCTCCGTTTTGTTTGTGCGTTCAGATCCCTATCCAAAGGCGCGAGCGTAAATCAGGACACGAAAAGTCAAAATGTTCCATTACTGGTCGTAGAAACATGTCAAACGTTGTTTACAATCAATCCTTAGGGTATTTTTTAACATAAAACGTTGATAATATTCCAACCGGACAATAGCGTATTCATTCCAGGAGAAAAAGAAGGAACCACAAGAAATTTTCGTTTTGTTCGAAATACTCCATATTTATGTCCAAATACCTCCGTTTTGTTTGTGCGTTCAGATCCCTATCCAAAGGCGCGAGCGTAAATCAGGACACGAAAAGTCAAAATGTTCCATTACTGGTCGTAGAAACATGTCAAACGTTGTTTACAATCAAACCTTAGGGTATTTTTAACATAAAACGTTGATAATATTCCAACCGGACAATAGCGTATTCATTCCAGGAGAAAAAGAAGGAACGGCGCACTCGCGGACTCGCGCATACCCAAGCCCTTTGTCCATAGGCAGTCCACTCATTGACTGAGCTACTATTCTCTGCCCAGTAACAGGAGAAGGAGGAAACACATTTCTAAAGGCTGTTGACAGCCAATGGAAGCCTTAGGAAGTGCAACGTGACCCCACAGACACTGTAGTTTCGATAGGGATTCAAAAGAAGAACTACAATTCTCAGATTTCCCACTTCCTGGTTGGATTTTTCTCAGGTTTTTGCCTGCCATATGAGTTCTGTTATACTCACAGACATCATTCAAACAGTTTTAGAAACTTCAGAGTGTTTTGTATCCAAATCTACTAATAATATGCAAATATTTGACTCTGGGCCCGAGGATTAGGCCATTTACTCTGGGCACGCTTTTCATCCGAAATCGAAAATACTGCCCCCTATACCCTAAAAAGTTAAATGTAGTTTTGTAATTGTTTAAAACAAGCAGACAACAAGATAATTGTGTTTGAATAAGTCTAGTTTTTCCTGTGAGCCAATGGGGTAACCAAGGTAACCATGGGTTGTTTTCCCCACAGGTGGGCGGGCCGCAACATTCTATTTAACACCAACTGGGAGTATCAATTAGTCTATCTATTCTATATATTGATGTCAGGAGAGTCCTGTCGCATTTGTCCTCTGTGATCCTGTCAGGCTATGGAAGACGGGTGTGTGTGTGTGTGTGTGTGTGTGTGTGTGTGTGTGTGTGTGTGTGTGTGTGTGTGTGTGTGTGTGTGTGTGTGGTGTGTGTGTGTGTGTGTGTGTGTGTGTGCCGTGCACGTGTCGTGGGTGTGTGTGTGTGTGTGTGTGTGCATGGGGCAGGGGGGTCTCAGTGTGAGAACTGTCAGAGCAGCCCGGTGACATCGCCCCCCCATAGGGTAGACATGACACTGGCGGCAACATGACACCTACAGGCCAATCACAACCCCCCAATCACAACCCCCCCACTCTGTCTCTAGCCAGCCAATGTCATCCCAACATAGGAGAGATGTAACTTACTGTAGATCTGTAGTAGTACTAGTAATGTTATGTAGGCTAGTAATATGTCCACGATAACATTGAAATTCAAGGAAACATAATGATCTATAAGGGTTGAAAAATTCGGGCAACTTTCCCAAAATCCCCAGGTTTTCCCCAAAATCCTGGTTGGAACATTCCTGGAATCAGGAGGGAATATGCAGGAAATCCAAAAACCTCCAACCAGGATTTATGAAAAACCTGAGGATTTTGGGAAGATTTAAGGAAATTTTCAACCCTATCTATAATGAAGACTTTCACTGTTTCCGACTTTCATTAGCAAGTCTCTAAAAGGGCCAAATATAGGCCTATCCTGAACCTCTAAGGGGCAGGTTAATTATCTAGCAGTGATTTGCTCCACTTATGGCTAAGTCTCCAGAGTTAGTAGCAATGTCACTATTAAAATATCAGAACCTACTTTTCCCATGAATCTACACCAAATAGGGCCATCTTAACTGGGTCACGTTAGTCACTGGGTGTCCCTTTGTCTTGTATTGCATCTTGCTGCGGTGTGGCCATAATTAGGTGAAAACACTTGGTAGGGGAGGAAATAACACGTTACACGTTTCATAAAACCAGCAATAAAAATAGGGCATTCTGTTTGTTCAACATCTTACCAAATGTGACTTATAGCACATTTATTACTTAGTCTAGTAATTACTAGGTGAAGCTAGGATATTTTGGATACTCTTCTTTGATTTAAAACAATATTCAGGAGCCTAGACACAAAAAATATTGAGATTGTATGATAAAACATTCCAAAACAGCATGAGGCACGGTGTATAGTAAAACAAGGAATTCAAAAAGTGCCAAAGTTGTTTTGCTTGAAAACAAAACTGTTTGAGGAGAATAGTTACAGTAACTGACTATCTTCTCCCGTTGGTGTGACCTACCTGAAAGCTGGTCGCTTGGATGCCCTCGCCGATCTTATTCCGAATGTAGATGTGTCGAGACTGCATTTCGGCCAGAACATCGGTCCAAATGGGTGGTTGCTGCCTCTCTGGCCCAGCCCAGTGGAAGTGTGGTGGAGTGTGGTGTACTTGCTCCAGCTTCAAGCCCCTGCAATATCCTCTTGTACTAGTCGAACAACACGTTTGTCCTGCTCTTTACCTTGTGACAGGTGGTCACGGCGCGCGCGCACTGTCTGCAACTGCTGCTTCGCGCCACTGCAACTCGCTCGAGCCACTCTACAGCGGAAGTGAGTGGAGATGACTTTTCTTTACATCTTCACTGGATAAAATATGGCTAGCAGCGTCTTTTGGGATTTAATCCCTTTGTGAGCGTCAATGGGTTTATTCTTGTGAAAAAAGTTTTACATTTTGTCACTTGGCTAATTATTATCGGTTTGCCGAAGGCATCTTACTAAACAATTGACAATCCCTTGTCTGTTTCAGCCCCAAAGTGGCCCTGCCACTTGCTATAAAGCTGAGAGATGGAGCTGTGGAATTGTAACCTAACCATGCTCAAAGTCATAGACAGGTTGTATGGATACAAGGACTGACAGTCCATACATGAGAACAACATTATTGTTTTAAACATAGGCTATAGGTAGCTTAACCTGGTTCCCCAGGCTAATTGCGCATCCATAGATGGAAGTGCCCTTATCGAGATGAACCTGAGTAGACAATGTTTACAAATGTCTGAGGATGACAAACATACAATAGGCATAAAGACTCATAATGCCATTTTATATTTTTTTTATGATAGTGTAGGTGTAGGCCTGATTAGCTCACTTGTACTAAGATCATTAGCCATGTATTTTTCATCAATGTCATTATCAATAGAAAATCGTTCAGATTGTGCATTTAAACATCTATTTTTGTTTAATGTAGGTCTATAATGGTATTGTAGAAATGTAATGACTGAATTCTCTTTCCTGTTACAATATCTTAACCTTGAATCCAATGTATTTCACTCCTATGTTGATCCATCTATTGACTCAGAAAGAGCACTAGATCAGGGCCTAGTCTGGTATTTTCCCTGGGAGACATTTCCTTTTTTAGTCTGTTAGCTTATTTCTTATTTGGCAGTTGCTCTGAATGTTTGGAGAGAAGGTTTCCTTTCTTCTGAGTTTTCCCCCAATATTTGCGAGTTAGGCCAAACCTTTTTGCCAGAAGAGGGCAGTATTACAAAAGCTATTAAATGACATGCTAAATATATTGTTTGACGGGCTGTGAGAATGGGAACCGTACTCAGTAGATGGCAGTAGAGTATCTAATAATGGTTTTGGTTTATTGCAAGGCTAAAAATGACTGTTTGCTATAAACACTAAGATCTGAGGAAAATGGGTTTATCTTTGTTTTGTGGAGTAATGGAGTAATTCATGGAGTAGTGGAGTAAGATGGAGTAAAATGAAGCTGACAGATAGGGCAGCCGTGCTTTTAGTTCCTAGGCAACTTTGCAGTTGATGAGACAGCCTACAGGGAGAAGATGAGTGCCCTGGAAGTGTGGTGCCAGGAAAATAACCTCTCACCCGACGTCAGCAAAACAAAGGAGCTGGTCGTGGACTTCAGGAAACAGCAGAGGGAGCACCCCCGTATCCACATAGACGGGGCCGCAGTGGAGATGGTGGAAAGCTTCAAGTTCCTTGGCGTACACATCACTGACAAACTGAAATGGTCCACCCACACAGACAGTGTGGGGAAGAAAGCGCAACAGTGCCTCTTCAACCTCAGGAGGCTGAAGAAATTTGGCTTGACACCTAAAACCCTCACAAACTTTGACAGATGCACAATTGAGAGCATCCTGTCTGGCTGTATCACTGCCTGGTACGTCAACTGCACTGCCCGCAACCGCAGGGCTCTCCAGAGGGTGGTGCGGTCTGTCCAACGCATCACCGGGGGCAAACTACCTGCCCTTCAGGACACCTACAGTACCCGATGTCACAGTAAGGCCAAAAAGATAATGAAGGACAACAACCACCCGAGCCACTGCCTGTTCACCCCGCTTTCATCCAGAAGGCGAGGTCAGTACAGGTACATCAAAGCTGGGGCCGAGAGACTGAAAAATAGCTTCTATCTGAAGGCCATCAGACTTAAATAGCCATCACTAGCACTTTCGAGGCTGCTGCCCTATATACATAGACTTCAACTCACTGGCCACTTTAATAATGGAACACTAGTCACTTAATGTTTACATATTTTGCATTACTCATCTCGTATGTATATACTGTATTGTATTCTATTCTACTGTATCTTAGTCTATGCCGCTGACATTGCTCGTCTGAATATTTATATATTTTTAATTCCTTTACTTTAGATTTGTGCGTATTGTGTGTATTGTTGTGAAATGGTTAGATATTACTTGTTAGATATTACTGCACTGTTGGAGCTATAAATACAAGCATTTTGCTATACCCGCAATAACATCTGCTAAACACGTGTATGTGACCAATAAAATTTGATTTGATTTGAGATTAATTAACTTTTGTCAGGTAAGCTGGCAAAGTAGGCCAATGTATCACAGTGTAATATGACTGACTGAACTTCCAGCCTATGGCTTAAGTCTGCTACCATAGAAATAGGATCAATGCACTCCCCTTTGACAGGGTCACTCTTTTCTTTCTCTGAAGAAGAACACAATTAAATAATTTATCGGAGGAGATGTGATAACCAAGCTCTTCAATTTCAACAGCCTTCCCCACCCCTTTGCTTGGTAAGATGAGTGATGGGCTAGAGAATCTGATTGTCCCTTCAAAGGAGCAATCTCCAGTTCAAACATAACAAAGCGCCACCCTGCCACTATTTTTGGGAAAAAAGCATAGGGATGGAGCTGGAGAAATGTAACCACTCTGAAATTCATAGACAGAGCTATGAATGCAAGGACTGACTCCATAATATCAAAGTTATAGTAAAAAAAAATACAGTGCTTGTTTACAATTAAATTGTTTACAAACAAAGGTGTAAAACATGCTTATATTTTTGGTTCTGGGGGGTTATACAGTTGAACAAAGCTCATGAGACGTTTATAAGTTATATTCCTGAAGAATCATGGCTAATATATAAATAATTTAAAAGTCCAAAAATGGATGTAGCAATCATAGATTTCCTCTTTAACAGAGTGTGTCAGGGTGAGTAGAGATGACACGTCTAGTCCATGTCTTATTTAATGTGATGCTGACTGGGTGGGTATTTATATTCACACAGTTGGGTATTTGTCAGAGGGGCACCGTAGCTGAACTTGGTCTGCCTTTCACTGACTGGGGAGAGGGGATTGCTAAGGTATTCTTCGCTATAGGACTGCTGGTGCAATGTATGCACTCCATAGAGTGACTCTCTTACTCTAAAAGGCCCAACAAAGACTGTCTTTATTATAAAATTCCTGCTTGTTTCAGAGGGGCCATTTTTGTCTTGACAGCATTATTCACATGAATTGAGAAAAGAAGCTATGTTTGATCCTGCTCTCACTGTCTGGGATAGTTGAAAATAGTCAAAGAAAGAGGAATTGGAAGAGGATTGAGTTATGTGTAGGCTATACAGTTGTGTTGATATGTGTAGGCTATAAAGTTGTGTTGATATGTGTAGGCTATACAGTTGTGTTGTTATGTGTAGGCTATAAAGTTGTGTTGATATGTGTAAGCTATAAAGTTGTGTTGATATGTGTACCCTATAAAGTTGTGTTGTTATGTGTAGGCTATAAAGTTGTGTTGATATGTGTAGGCTATAAAGTTGTGTTGATATAAAGTTGTGTTGATATGTGTACCCTATAAAGTTGTGTTGTTATGTGTAGGCTATAAAGTTGTGTTGATATGTGTAGGCTATAAAGTTGTGTTGATATAAAGTTGTGTTGATATGTGTAGGCTATACAGTTGTGTTGTTATGTGTAGGCTATAAAGTTGTGTTGATATGTGTAGGCTATAAAGTTGTGTTGTTATGTGTAGGCTATAAAGTTGTGTTGTTATGTGTAGGCTATAAAGTTGTGTTGTTATGTGTAGGCTATAAAGTTGTGTTGTTATGTGTAGGCTATAAAGTTGTGTTGATATGTGTAGGCTATAAAGTTGTGTTGATATGTGTAGGCTATAAAGTTGTGTTGTTATGTGTAGGCTATAAAGTTGTGTTGTTATGTGTAGGCTATAAAGTTGTGTTGTTATGTGTAGGCTATAAAGTTGTGTTGTTATGTGTAGGCTATAAAGTTGTGTTGTTATGTGTAGGCTATAAAGTTGTGTTGATATGTGTAGGCTATAAGGCTGTGTTGATATGTGTAGGCTATACAGTTGTGTTGTTATGTGTAGGCTATAAAGTTGTGTTTATATGTGTAGGCTATAAATTTGTGTTGTTATGTGTAGGCTATAAAGTTGTGTTGTTATGTGTAGGCTATAAAGTTGTGTTGTTATGTGTAGGCTATAAAGTTGTGTTGCTATGTGTAGGCTATAAAGTTGTGTTGTTATGTGTAGGCTATAAAGTTGTGTTGTTATGTGTAGCCTATAAAGCCTGGCATGGCTTCACATACTGTATATAATGTAGAAAATGCATGTTGTGTTTTACCAAGCAACCGTTTTGTGCTCTAGATTAAAGCTAATCAAACCGATTGTCACAGGTGTCGTGGAATGGAGACCAAGACGCAGCGTGGATAGTGCTCATTTTCAATCTTTTAATGAAGACACTTGACAAAATAAAAAAAACGACCAACACAGTCCCGTCAGGTACTTAGACTAGAACGGAAAACAACTACCCACAACCCCAAAGGAAAAACAGGCTGCCTAAGTATGGCTTCCAATCAGAGACAACGAAAGACACCTGCCTCTGATTGGAAACCATACCCGGCCGAACATGAAAACCAACACATAGAAATAGACAACTAAAACAAACCCACATAGAAACAGAAAACCCAAAATACATACAAAACAAACCCCCCCTGCCACGCCCTGACCATACTACTATGGCAAATGACCTCTTTCACTGGTCAGGACGTGACACCGAGTGAAGAAATATATCCCTTTACTCTCAGAAAAGTTTTCATGACGACATCAAGACATCTGTTGAAAGACATCATATCCTGTCTTTTTTCAGAAGGAAACAAACAGAAAAATTTGAGTCCCTTTACACCTTTAGGGTATGAAACTCATTCCACGGGGGGCTGAGTGTCTGCGGGTTTTCACTCTTTCCTTGTACTTCATTGGTCAATGAAGGTCACTGATTGGTTAGGAACTCCCCTCACCTGGTTGTCTAGGTTTTAATTGGACACAAATTGAACAGGACCAGCAGACTATCGGCCCTCCATGGGATGAGTTTGACACCCCTGAGTCTATACTTTTAGGGTGCCATTTCTATTAGGCTGTGTGAGCCCTCAAATCTCCTCAACACTGAACCTCACACCCTGACCAGATAAGTAAAGGGACAAAACCAATCTGTCTTAGACTGGAGGTCTGCCTGTGGATGGTCTGATCTAATCATCTCAGTGAGAGAAAAAAGTTCCGTTGGCCTCAGTCCCTGCATCAGTCACAGTGTGCTGCTGTGACAATGTGAGGAGGAACACAAAAGAAGTGCTTTGTCCAGTCTATTAGGAGCTCAGACTGTATCCCTCCACCTCTCAAGAGCACTATGCAGGGACTTTGCCAGATAAATTGGCCTACTTTGCCAGATGATGATAAGAGGTGTGATTGGTGTGCCCGGTGTGTTACTATACAAGCTAGTCATATCCACTGACCCCAGGAAGAGTAGCTGCTGCTTTTGCAACAGCTAATGGGGATCCTAATAAAATACCAAATACCAAAGGTTTCTAGGAATGACAGAGTGATCCAGAGGTGAAAGGAGTTGGGTTATTAGTAGAGTTGGTGAAGTATAAGAGACTTGAGTAGTGTGTGTGTGTGTGTGTGTGTGTGTGCGTGCGTGCGTGCGTGCGTGCGTGTGTGCGTGCGTGTGCGTGCGTGTGTTGTATCTGGAGCCATGATCTTTGTCGTAAGAGGATGTCTTAGATTCAGGAGAGAATAGAGACAAAGGTCTGATTGAAAGAGCCCTTTCATAGAAAGGTTCTTCATTTCTTAAGTAGAAAAATGTAATTAACTACTGCCTACGTCTCTCTCCCTGACAATGAGGCTTCTGTCCCATCCAGACACATATCCGTCTGAAATATAAATAGTCAAATGAAGTCTTCTCTCTGAACCTCTGCTGTAAATAATCAAATTAAGTCTTCTCTCTGAACCTCTGATGTAAATAATCAAATGAAGTCTTCTCTCTGAACCTCTACTGTAAATAGTCCAATGAAGTCTTCTCTCTGAACCTCTGCTGTAAATAATCAAATGAAGTCTTCTCTCTGAACCTCAACTGTAAATAATCAAATGAAGTCTTCTCTCTGAACCTCTGCTGTAAATAGTCAAATGAATTCTTCATGTAAGGCGTGTATATGGGAGGCGAAGTCAAGTGCAGGAGAGCAGAGTATAATAAACAGGTGCACTTTAATACTGGTTAACAAATGACAGCACATAACACATACTAGTGCCAAAAACATGGTCTAAAACAAAAGTGCAACGCCTGACAAATATCCACGTAACAATAAACAATCACTCACAAATACAACATGGGGAACAGAGGGTTAAATAATAAACAAGTAATTGTTTGAGTGAAGCCAGGTGTGATAAGACAAAGACAGAACAAATGGAAAATGAAAAGTGGATCGGCGGTGGCTAGAAAGCCGTTGACGTTGACCGCCGAACGCCGCCCGAACAAGGAGACGGACCGACTTCGGCGGAAGTCGTGACTCTTCTCTCTGAACCTCTGCTGTAAACAGTCAAATTAAGTCTTCTCTCTGAACCTCTGCTGTAAATAGTCAAATGAAGTCTTCTCTCTGAACCTCTGCTGTAAATAGTCAAATGAAGTCTTCTCTCTGAACCTCTGCTGTAAATAGTCAAATGAAGTCTTCTCTCTGAACCTCTGCTGTAAATAGTCAAATGAAGTCTTCTCTCTGAACCTCTGCTGTAAATAGTCAAATGAAGTCTTCTCTCTGAACCTCTGCTGTAAATAGTCAAATTAAGTCTTCTCTCTGAACCTTTGCTGTAAATAATCAAATGAAGTCTTCTCTGAACCTCTACTGTAAATAGTCAAATGAAGTCTTCTCTCTGAACCTCTGCTGTAAATAGTCAAATGAAGTCTTCTCTGAACCTGTGCTGTAAATAGTCAAATGAAGTCTTCTCTGAACCTCTGCTGTAAATAGTCAAATGAAGTCTTCTCTCTGAACCTCTGCTGTAAATAGTCAAATGAAGTCTTCTCTGAACCTGTGCTGTAAATAGTCAAATGAAGTCTTCTCTGAACCTGTGCTGTAAATAATCAAATGAAGTCTTCTCTCTGAACCTCTGCTGTAAATAGTCAAATGAAGTCTTCTCTCTGAACCTTTGCTGTAAATAATCAAATGAAGTCTTCTCTGAACCTCTACTGTAAATAGTCAAATTAAGTCTTCTCTCTGAACCTCTGCTGTAAATAGTCAAATGAAGTCTCCTCTGAACCTTTGCTGTAAATAGTCAAATGAAGTCTTCTCTGAACCTTTGCTGTAAATAGTCAAATGAAGTCTTCTCTGAACCTTTGCTGTAAATAGTCAAATGAAGTCTTCTCTGAACCTTTGCTGTAAACAATCAAATTAAGTCTTCCCTCTGAACCTCTGCTGTTTCTGTCTTTTTTTATGATCCAACCCAACATGACAGCTGCCCAAGATCACAACAAACCCCCCCTCTCTCTTTGCCCCAGATAATGATAAGGGTGAGACAGCTAGTCTGGCCTCAGTTACCTTAAAAAAACAGATACAAATTCACATTCAATTAAATGAAATCCACTTATCGGTAAGCTGCTGGAAAGCAAACCCACATTAGAGGTCAGCCTCGCCGTTCTCCATTTTAAGCCTTTTAAAGTCATTAACTGAATTTGATCTCAAATCATACGTTAGCGCCTAATAAAATGACATGGAATATGTGATTAGCTGAGAAATCCCCTAGAACAAGAAGAACCCTTCAAGTGGTTTAACATGGTCATTGTTATTGTGCGAGGGGGATAGCACCCTCTCTCCACTATTCACATAATTGTCTGGGAGACACAGGAGGTTGGTGGCACCATAATTGGGGAGGATGGGCTCGTGGTAATGACTGGAGCGGAATCCGTGGAATGGTATCAAATACATCAAACACATGGTTTCCAGGTGGTTGATATCATTCCATTTGCACCGTTCCAGTCATTATTATGAGCCGTTCTCCCCTCAGCAGCCTCCTGTGCTGGGAGCATTATGTCTTCCCATGTTAAGAGAAAGTTTGATCTGACAAATCCGCTAACAAGCGGATGCTGAGTCGTGGATTACTCAACTTTCAAGTGAAGGATTAATCTGTTTTTGCTCTCCTTTTTAGAGTCTTTCAGTGGGGTTATTGGAGTCATTGTGCCAACATGTTAACACATGCAAGAGCCAAAGTGTCAGCTGTTTTGTAAATTGTAACTAGTCTGTACAATTGAGAGCATAGATCAAAGCACATGTGGAAATCTGTGCCACAACATACATTAAATATTTGTTCCGTTCACTCAGCCATGATAAACTAGGCAACACCTCTCTGATTCAGAAGGGTTAAATGCGGAAGACACATTTCGGTTGAATGCATTCAGTTGTGTATCTCCTTTCTCGTTCCCTGGCCGTGTGGTGTACTCTCAGTCAGATGAGTGTCAACCTTGACATAGAATAGAACAGAATAGAATATTACTTTATTGTCCACAGGTTAGAATGGCAGTTCATCTTCTGTCTTTCCCAATACCCCAGGATTCACACACATGTTGAGAGGCACAGGGTCAGCAGCAATGCAGCGCCCTTGGATGCAGAGCAATTGTGGGGCGGGGTTAAGTGCTTTGCTCAAGGGCATAACGGCAGGAGATGGTGCATAGGCCAAAGGAAGGTTGTTGTACCTGCAGTACCTCAGCCATTATGTAAACAACAACAGGTTAGGTTTCTAATAGCTCTGCAGTAAAAAGCTTTATTGCACTCCTCTCTGCTTTTGACCGTGTGCGTGTATGTGCGTGTGTGTGCGTGTGTGCATGCTTGTCAAGGAAGTGCTGACATGAGTTTCAAGGAGGACAAACGCTAAACTAACATTTAAACGCAGGAGAACGACACAGTGAAACTCTGAGTGATGACAGTGGTGCTTCCAGCTTTAAAGACTGATATACAATCCTGTCCAAGGGCAACGTGTAGTATGGCCATCCATCTCAATGAAGTTACTCAGAGTAAAGGGAGGGAGAGTGAAGACGAAACAGCTGAATGAAACACTCAGTACTCCAACACCTGTTCAATATTTATGTGGCGATGCTTTACTTTTATACAAGGTGAGTGAGTGAGTGCTCAGTGGAAAAGAAGAGGGGGGACAGGAGGAAGAGGGAGAAGTGGAGGGTTAAAGTTGTAAATATGTACTGTACTTTACAGGAGGGTTAAAGTTGTAAATATGTACTGTACTTTACTGGAGGGTTAAAGTTGTAAATGTGTACTGTACTTTACAGGAGGGTTAAAGTTGTAAATGTGTCCTGTACTTTACAGGAGGGTTAAAGTTGTAAATGTGTCCTGTACTTTACAGGAGGGTTAAAGTTGTAAATGTGTACTGTACTTTACAGGAGGGTTAAAGTTGTAAATGTGTACTGTACTTTACAGGAGGGTTAAAGTTGTAAATGTGTACTGTACTTTACAGGAGGGTTAAAGTTGTAAATGTGTACTGTACTTTACAAGAGGGTTAAAGTTGTAAATGTGTACTGTACTTTACAGGAGGGTTAAAGTTGTAAATATTTACTGTACTTTAATGAAGGGTTAAAGTTGTAAACGTGTACTGTACTTTACAGGAGGGTTAAAGTTGTAAATGTGTACTGTACTTTACAGGAGGGTTAAAGTTGTAAATGTGTACTGTACTTTACAGGAGGGTTAAAGTTGTAAATGTGTACTGTACTTTACAGGAGAGTTAAAGTTGTAAATATGTACTGTACTTTACAGGAGGGTTAAAGTTGTAAATGTGTACTGTATTACAGTAGGGCTAATCTGACTGTGAACTAGCCATCTGTGTCCTTGTTCCACAGTATATTACCTCACATACAAAAAATGTACTGGTCACATACTACCAATGTACTGGTGATGTCTCAGTTGGAAAAGGACTGGCTTGTGATGATGTACTGGTGTCATACTACCAATGTACTGGTGATGGGACGGACAGTTGGAAAAGGACTGGCTTGTGGTGATGTACTGGTGTCATACTACCAATGTATCGGTGATGGGACAGTTGAAAAGGACTGGCTTGCGGTGATGTACTGGTCACATAATACCAATGTACTGGTGATGAGACAGTTGGAAAAGGACTGGGTTGTGATGATGTACTGGTGATGGGACAGTTGGAAAAGCACTGGGTTGTAGCGATGTACTGGTGACGGGACAGTTGGAAAAGGACTGGGTTGTGGTGATGTACTGGTGATGGGACAGTTGGAAAAGGACTGGCTTGTGGTGATGTACTGGTGATGAGACAGTAGGAAAAGGACTGGGTTGTAGTGATGTACTGGTGACGGGACAGTTGGAAAAAGACTGGCTTGTGGTGATGTACTGGTGATGAGACAGTAGGAAAAGGACTGGGTTGTAGTGATGTACTGGTGATGAGACAGTTGGAAAAGGACTGGGTTGTGGTGATGTACTGGTGATGAGACAGTTGGAAAAGGACTGGGTTGTGGTGATGTACTGGTGATGAGACAGTAGGAAAAGGACTGGGTTGTAGTGATGTACTGGTGATGGGACAGTTGGAAAAGGACTGGGTTGTGGTGATGTACTGGTGATGAGACAGTTGGAAAAGGACTGGGTTGTGGTGATGTACTGGTGACGGGACAGTTGGAAAAGGACTGGCTTGTGGTGATGTACTGGTGATGAGACAGTTGGAAAAGGACTGGGTTGTGGTGATGTACTGGTGATGAGACAGTAGGAAAAGGACTGGGTTGTGGTGATGTACTGGTGACGGGACAGTTGGAAAAGGACTGGGTTGTGGTGATGTACTGGTGATGAGACAGTTGGAAAAGGACTAGGTTGTGGTGATGTACTGGTGATGGGACAGTTGGAAAAGGACTGGCTTGTGGTGATGTACTGGTGTCATACTACCAATGTACTCGGTGATGGGACGGACAGTTGGAAAAGGACTGCCTTGTGGTGATGTACTGGTGTCATACTACCAATGTATCGGTGATGGGACAGTTGGAAAAGGACTGGCTTGTGGTGATGTACTGGTCACATAATACCAATGTACTGGTGATGAGACAGTTGGAAAAGGACTGGGTTGTGATGATGTACTGGTGATGGGACAGTTGGAAAAGGACTGGGTTGTAGTGATGTACTGGTGATGGGACAGTTGGAAAAGGACTGGGTTGTGGTGATGTACTGGTGATGGGACAGTTGGAAAAGGACTGGCTTGTGGTGATGTACTGGTGATGAGACAGTAGGAAAAGGACTGGGTTGTAGTGATGTACTGGTGACGGGACAGTTGGAAAAAGACTGGGTTGTGGTGATGTACTGGTGATGGGACAGTTGGAAAACGACTGGGTTGTGGTGATGTACTGGTGATGGGACAGTTGGAAAAGGACTGGGTTGTGGTGATGTACTGGTGATGGGACAGTTGGAAAGGACTGGGTTGTGGTGATGTACTGGTGATGAGACAGTAGGAAAAGGACTGGGTTGTGGTGATTTACTGGTGATGAGACAGTAGGAAAAGGACTGGGTTGTAGTGATGTACTGGTGATGGGACAGTTGGAAAAGGACTGGGTTGTGGTGATTTACTGGTGACGGGACAGTTGGAAAAGGACTGGGTTGTGGTGATGTACTGGTGATGGGACAGTTGGAAAAGGACTGGGTTGTGGTGATGTACTGGTGATGGGACAGTTGGAAAAGGACTGGGTTGTGGTGATGTACTGGTGATGGAACAGTTGGAAAAGGACTGGGTTGTGGTGATGTACTGGTGATGAGACAGTAGGAAAAGGACTGGGTTGTGGTGATGTACTGGTGATGAGACAGTAGGAAAAGGACTGGGTTGTGGTGATGTACTGGTGATGGGACAGTTGGAAAAAGACTGGGTTGTGGTGATGTACTGGTGATGAGACAGTAGGAAAAGGACTGGGTTGTGGTGATGTACTGGTGATGAGACAGTAGGAAAAGGACTGGGTTGTGGTGATGTACTGGTGATGAGACAGTAGGAAAAGGACTGGGTTGTGGTGATTTTTAATCTTGATCTGCTGATTGTATTGGTCTTCTCTTCCAGAGGCATATCATATCAACACACACTTAATCACAACCACATTCTGATAGCATCCTGTTATTCCCCGCACGCACGCACGCACGCCCCCCCCCACACACACACACACCAGACAGACAGACAGACAGACAGACAGACAGACAGACAGACAGACAGACAGACAGACAGACAGACAGACAGACAGACAGACAGACAGACAGACAGACAGACAGACAGACGACAGACAGGCACACAGACACACAGACACACAGACACACAGACACACAGACGCTAGCACACACACACACAGGCAAGCACACACACACACAGACACACACACACACACACACACACCTCTTCTGCAAAGAGTAAACCTTATCTCCATATCAAACACCACTCAATCACCTAATCCATTTTCTCCAATTAGCTGTGTTTATTTGACTAATTCCTAAAATAATTGGATATGTGTTTATCCTATGAGTGTGTCCACATTGTCAGAGAGACTTGTTAATGAATGGTCAGGTGAGGCACTCAGCCCTACCTGTGTCCTTCACAAAGTCCCTAGACCCCACTAATGTGACTCAGACACTGGGGCCATCAGCCCTCTCTCTCTCTCCCCCCCTCTCTCTCTCCTCCTCCTCCTTTCCCCCTTTCTCTCTCCTCCTCCTCCCCCTCTCTCTCTCTCCTCCTCCTCTCCCCCTTTCTCTCTCCTCCTCTTCCTCCTCCCCCCTCTCTCTCGCTCCTCCTCCTCCTCTCCCCCCTTTCTCTCTCCTCCTCCTCCTCCCCCCTCTCTCTCTCGCTCCTCCTCCTCTCCCCCTTCTCTCCTTCTCTCCCCTTCTCCCCCCGCTCTCCTCCTCCGTCTCTCTCTCTCTCTCTCCTCCTCCCCCCTCTCTCTCTCCTCCTCCTCTACCACCTCCACCCTCTCTCTTTCTCTCTCTCTCCCCCCTCTCTCTCTCTTTCAACCCCATCTCTCCATCTCCACTCCATTAAGTTGGTAATTAGAGGGTCATTACAGCATCACCGTAAATAGAAAGTCCATTATGGCTCTAACACACTAACTGCAGGGTGATTGCATCATAGGTCGACCCATTGTTTACTTACGATATCGAGCACCATCCTCATCCAATAGAACAAATCATCTCACTCACTGACCTTCCTCTGGTGCCGTTTCAAAAGTTTGGACTTCAAATAGTTTGTTTTTTCGCTCAAGCGTTTGATTGAGCCAGACTGGAGTGCTAGATGAGGGGGGGGTTGCAGTTTGTACCTTTGGGACTATTCTATTGGTTATATTGCTGCCAGGCCAGCTCCGTCAAGTGCATCTAAATGATCTGATAGAAGGTAAAGGACTATATTCTGAGTTCATATTGCTTGTCCAAGAGAGCTCCGTCTGGAGGGCATACACACACACAACCGCGCAAACACGCAGCCGCCCCCCCCCCCCCCCCCCACACACACACACACACACACACCACACACACACAAAACCAAACACACTAACCTCCTGTATAAAAGTGAACTCTGTCTCACTGGTGGATTGATGATTCAGACCAGGTTTGGTTGTTGCTGTTTTTTTGAGTCCCTCTCCTCTGATGATGTCATACATCAGGACCAAAGCCCAGCACAGAGATAGGGGTGCGTCCTAAATGGCATCCTATTTCCTATATAGTGCACTACTTTTGACCAGTACCCATAGCGCTCTCATCAAAAGTAGTGCACTATGTAGGGATTAGGATGCCATTTGCGACACAGCCTGGGAGTCCTTAGGGAATGAGTACTGGGAATAGCGCCACAACAACCCCAAAATCAGCCTCACCGGTTCATGGGGACAGAGGAATGTACTGTAGTTAAGGCCGGTCAGCACAGTACCATGGAGTTCTCTACCATCCCTGCAGGTGATTGTGTCACTAAATACTGCTGAACAAATTAGTGAAAGTGCGGTGTTGGGACAAACTGTACGTGGTTCCAGAGTACCGATAATGACTTCCTGTCATTTTTTATTGTTTTCATTTCAAACAAAAGTTTGCATTTATATGGTATTTTCCCTGCAAGAGTAAGGCTGAAAGAGTAGTATTTGTGCCCTGTATAATCCTACATGGTAGGAATGTACTGGGTAGGACTGTGTGTGTGTGGTAAGTTATATTAGGCAGCAGTATGTGTGGTAGGTTTATACTGGGCAGGAGTGTGTTTGTACCCAGTAGGATTATACTAGGTAGGAGAGTTTACCAGGTAAAGTTATACTAAGTAGGAGAGTGTGTGTGAGTCAGTACTTTATGCCAGTCTCCCAGTGAAAGCCAGTCCATCTGAATGGCCACGGCTGAACTAAGCCACCTGCCCAGTGTCTATAGGAAACACAAACCATGGATTAAGGCCTTGTCCAGGGAAAGCTGGATTTCCTAGATCTGGGCCGGAGCCAGACGTTCCCGAAGTTCACTTTTATCCCACGGGAGTGTTAATCCCGCCAGCCCGGCAGCGACCGGTTCCGCCCTGTAACTTTTACATTCTGAGTGTGATGAACTTGATCAAGGCACTGTAATTCTATTATTACTAATGTAGGAGCTTTCCTTTTAACCAAAGGAAAAAAATGGATGGAGGAAATAGGAATCTTTAACGTGATCTCAGTGACATGCATGTCTGTGCACTGTTATGTAATGAACAGAAGGTCATGGGAAGTAAGAATGGATTTTGATCGTCTACATTCAATTTCATTCATCTAAAATGACTGTTTGCCGGTAATACAAAAACATTTTGGGGATTAGAGCATGTTTGAATCGTCATACAGTTAAGGTTATTTTTGTTTCACACATTAAACATTGTTTTATCAGTTACATGAATGCAAACATTCTCACCGTAGCCTACATGAACAATGGAATGGGAATCTAGAGTCGTCGGTTTCTAAAAGTTACGTAAACATTGTACCAAAACACATGAAACTGTGTGGACAGAGGACACAGCCCATGTCGAGAGTGAGAACTTCAATCATTCATGGATCCACATCCCTGTAACCGTCTTTATAAAATATGAATACAAACATTTTTAAAACTCGTGCAAGCGTTCAAACAGTGGACCCATGCCCGTCCATTCAGCCAACTCTCTTTGTCTCGCTTCAGTACCTTCCCCCTGTCTTTTAGTGTGAATTATTTAGGAGCCATAATGTTGGGGGAAGAAGTAAAACACTCAAAGTAGAGAAACTTTGACCTTTGACCTCCTGCTCACACCGTCACCATCAGAATATAAGGCAGAGAGTCAAATTTGAATGAGGATGAAGAGAGAGAGCGACAGAGGCACGTGAGCACACACACACACGTATGTACGACACAAACACACATGAGCACACACGCATACACACACACTGCAGGACTGTTTTGCTAGCACAGACTGGAATATGTTCCGGGATTCATCCAATGGCATTGAGGAGTATATCACCTCAGTCACCGGCTTCATCAATAAGTGCATCGAAGACGTCATCCCCACAGTGACCGTTCGTACATATCCCAACCGGAAGACATGGATTACAGGCAACATCCGCACCGAGCTAAAGGCTGGAGCTGCCGCTTTCAAGGAGCAGGACACTAATCTGGATGCTTATAAGAAATCCCGCTATGCCCTCAGACGAACCATTAAACAGGCAAAGCGTCAATACAGGACTAAGATTGAATCCTACTACACCGGCAGGGCATGCAAACTATTACGGACTACAAAGGGAAACCCAGCCGCGAGCTGTCCAGTGATGCAAGCCTACCAGATGAGCTTTATGCCTTTTATTCTCGCTTCGAGGCAAGCAACACTGAAGGATGCATGAGAGCACCAGCTGTTCCGGACAACTGTGTGATCACGCTCTCCGCAGCCGATGTGTGCAAGACCTTATAACAGGTCAACATTCACAAGGTCGCGCGGCCAGACGGATTACCAGGACATGTACTCGGAGCATGCACGGACCAACTGGCAAGTGTCTTCAGTGGCATTTTCAACCTCTTCCTGACCGAGTCTGTAATACCTACATGTTTCAAGCAGGCCACCATAGCCCCTGTGCCCAAGAAAATGAAGGTAACCTGCCTAAATGACTACCGCCCCGTAGCACTCACCTCGGTAGTCATGAAGTGCTTTGAAAGGCTGGTCATGGCTCACATCAACACCATCATCCCGTAAACCCTAGACCCACTCCAATTCGCATACTGCCAGTGGTTTAAAGTACTTAAGGAAAAATACTTTAAAGTACTACTTAAGTCGTTTTTTGGGGTATCTGTACTTTACTTGACTATTTCTATCTTTGGCAACTTTTACTTTTACTTCTGTCACGCCCTGACCTGTGAGAGACGTTTTATTTCCTCTAATTTGGTTAGGTCAGGGTGTGACATGGGGTGGGCATTCTATGTTTTCTATTTCTTTGTGGTTAGCCGAGTATGGTTCCTAATCAGAGGCAGCTGTTTATCATTGTCTCTGATTGGGAATCATACCTAGGCAGCCCTTTTTCCCTCCTTCAGTTGTGGGATCTTGTTTTTGTACAGCTCAGTAAAGCCTGCGGAATGTGACGTTCGGTTTCCTTTGTTTGTTGTTTTGATTTAGTGTTCTGAGTTATAATAAATGATTAATCATGAGCACTTACCACGCTGCACCTTGGTCCACTCCTTCAAATGAAAGTCGTCACAACTTCACTACATTCTTAAAGAAAGTATGTACTTTTTACTCCATACATTTTCCCTGACACCCAAAAGTACTCGTTACATTTTGACAGGAAAATGGTCCAATTTACACACTTATCAAGAGAACATCCCTGGTCATCTCTACTGCCTCTGATCTGGCGGACTCACTAAACACAAATGCTTTGTTCGTAAATTATGTCTGGGTGTTGGAGTGTGCCCCTGGCTATCCGTCAATAACAAAAAAACAAGAGAATTGTGCCGTCTGGTTTGCTTAATATAAAGAACTTGAAATGATTTATACTTTTACTTTTGATACTTAAGTACATTTTAGCAATTCCATTTACATTTGATACTTAAGTATATTTAAAACCAAATACTTTTTTACTTTTACTCAAGTAGTATTTTACTGGGTGACTCACTTTTAGTTGAGTCATTTTATTTTACATTTTACATTTTAGTCATTTAGCAGACGCTCTTATCCAGAGCGACTTACAAATTGGTGCATTCACCTAAATATCCAGTGGAACAACCACTTTACAATAGTGCATCTAAATCTTTTATCAAGGTATCTTTACTTTTACTCAAGTATGACAATTTAGTTATTTTTCCACCACTGCATACCGCCGCAACAGATCCACAAATGACACAATCTCAATTGCAATCCACACGGCCCTTTCCCACCTGGACAAAGGGAACACATATGTGCGAATGCTGTTCATTGACTACAGCTCAGCGTTCAACACCATAGTGCCCACTAAGCTCATCATTTAGTTAAGGACCCTGGGACTAAACACCTCCCTCTGCAACTGGATCCTGGACTTCCTGACGGGCCGCCCCCAGGTGGTAAGGGTAGGCAACAACACATCTGCCACGCTGATCCTCAACACGGGGGCCCCTCAGGGGTGCGTGCTTAGTCCTCTCCTGTACTCCTTGTTCACCCACGACTGAGTGGCCAAGCACGACTCCAACACAATCATTAAGTTTGCTGACGACACAACAGTGGTAGGCCTGATCATCGACAAGGATGAGACAGCCTATAGGGAGGAGGTCAGAGACCTGGCAGTGGGGTGCCAGGACAACAACCTCTCCCTCAACGTGAGGAAGACAAAGGAGCAGGTCAAGAGTTTCAAGTTCCTTGGTGTCCACATCACCAACCAACTATCATGGTTCAAACACATCAAGACAGTCGTGAAGAGGGCACGACAACACCTTTTCCCCATCAGGAGACAGAAAAGATATGGCATTGGTCCCCAGCTCCTCAAAAAGTTCTACAGCTGCACCATCGAGAGCATCCTGACTGGTTGCATCACCTCCTGGTATGGCAACTGCTCGGAATCCGACCGTAAGGCTCTACAGAGGGTAATGCTTTAGTTTATTTAGTAAATATTAAGTAAGCATTTCACGGTAAGGTGAAATGTTCGGCGCATGTGAAATTTGATTTCATTTGAAATTTGATTTCATTTGATTTTACACACATGGAACTCACGTGAACCCCTCATGAACCCCACATACAGATGTGAATACTGTATACACACTCACACGCATGGAGACAGACACACACACACACACACACACCACCACACACACTGATGATGAGTCGATATGGCAGTCCCCATCCTAACGCCGAGCAGACACATCTGGGAATCAGCAGTCCGCAGATTTAGTCTGTAAGCTTGTCATCCTCCTATGTGTCAGCATAATCGCTCAGTGGACCATGATAGACCACTTTAATTGCATTTATATCATCGGATACTACCTAAAAATGTCACATGAGAATTCCAAACTGGAGGAAAGGTGGTGCAGCCTACTTCAAGTCCAGAACTGGACAGCATTATAGGCCCTTAGTCAAGATCAAACTGTTTGAAGGCCTTTCTGAGTGACTAAATATTGTCCTGAGTGACTAAACATTGTCCTGGGTGACTAAGTATTCTCCTGAGTGCCTAAGTATTGTCCTGTGTAACTAAGTATTTTTCTAAGTGTCTAAGTATTGTCCTGAATGACTAAGTATTTTCCTGAGTGACTAAATATTGCCCTGAGGGACAAAGTATTGTCACGAGGGACAAAGTATTGTCCTGAGTGACAAAGTATTGTATTGTATTGTCCTAAGCGAGTAAGTATTGTCCTGAGTGACTACGTATTGTCCTGAGTGACTAAGTATTGAATTGAGTATTGTCCTGAGTGACTTAAGTATTGTCCTGCATGACTAAGTATTGTCCTAAGTGACTAAGTATT